>NC_065515.1:27087815-27151979 GCF_006386435.1 Epinephelus moara
ATGTACTGCCAAAGTGTCTGAAACGCCTTTGGAGACGGCTTATGGTAGAGAAATGAACATTCAATTCACGGGCAACAGCTCTGGTGGACATTCCTGCAGTCAGCATGCCAATTGCACGCTCTCTCAAAACTTGCGACATCTGTGGCATTGTGCTGTGTGATATCAAAACTTGCGACATCTGTGGCATTGTGCTGTGTGATAAAACTGAACATTTTAGAGTGGCATTTTATTGTGGCCAGCCTAAGGCACACCTGTGCAATAATCATGCTGTCTAATCAGCATCCTGATATGCCACACCTGTGAGGTGGGATGGATTATCTCGGCAAAGGAGAAGTGCTCACTAACACAGATTTAGACAGATTTGTGAACAGTATTTGAGGGGAAATGGTCTTTTGTGTATGAAGAAAAAGTTTTAGATCTTTGAGTTCAGCCCATGAAAAATGGGAGCAAAAACAAAAGTGTTGCGTTTATATTTTTGTTCAGTGTATATAGAGTATAAGGCATTACAAAAGCTGAACTTTGGGATCAATGTGAAATCATAATTCAAGGTGCTTTTGTCAAATGCCAGAAGATGTGATGCCGTATGGTGCTGAAAATGACAATAATGACCTGGGAATTACATTTTCATATCTATGTGTTTTGTCTGTTCTGCAGACTGTACAAAACAAATTGCTGTATTTATGCACCTAAAAGATATTTTCCTAACATCAGACAAATATCACTTAAAATGAATCCTTACAGCTGATGGTGGCAGAGTAAAGCAATTATAAGCAAAAATATGTACAGTTTATTTTTGATTATGTCCTGCGTGGAAAACCTGCATTTTTTTTCTTTGACAGTTTTACATGACTGAAGGAAAACCAAGAGGTTTAAAAACACCAACATGCAATGCTAATTGTTGGTTTGCAGATCCCGTAATAAAAAGTAAAGGGATCAATATGTATGCTTGTGTGTGTGTGTGTGTTTGTTCTTCTCTCCTTTTAACATTTGTATTTGTATTTTTAAAATTTTTAACATTTGTATTTATTTTGTTTAATATGCACTGTCGCTCTTCACAGACGAAGTTCCTAACGGAAAAATAAAGTTATTTGAATTGAATTGAATTGAATTGAATTGAATTGAATTGAATTGAATTGAATAAGAGTTACATATATTACTGGTTGTTGAAAAAGACGAAACAGTGCTGTAAACAGAGATACAAGCATGGTGAGTATGAGAATGTAAAGATGCCACAACTAAGAGCTGAAACCCTACATATCAAGCAATATTCACACAATGGACAGGCTCTAAAGTCACCATTGCCTACGGACTGTGACACAGATTCTTGCCACTACTTTTCTGATCAAATGCACAACAACGCCTCTGATCCTTCACCTGCCCCTCCCTGCAGGGTGGACCACCCTACAATATCACAGGATGACATGCAATCCTTCTGAACAGCCTACACGCAATGTCAAAACACTTGTAGAAGGAATGCTGCTGGAGAGGCAGATCAATAATGCATAAATTCAAGACATAAATTGCTCTGTTAAAGACATCTAACCAGGATTGTTACTTTACAAAGCTGCACCATCACCACAACAAAGTTTTTCCTAATAAACAATCTACGCAGACTCCTCCATATCTAAGGCCAGGCTCAGTCCAGGGCATTCTACAGTAAACAGAGCTCTGCATAATGATAGTTTTCATCCTGCTTGCGGTCTCTCTCTTCAAAGTCTTTCCACAAGGTTGCTGAGGGGACGCTGGGAATGCTAAAGTACAGCTTAAGTAACCACTTCCCAGCTGGGTGTGTCAACCTTTTCCACTCACACCATTTAGGCCTCATGCCAAATCATTGTAGTGGAAACTCACACCCCTCATTTCACACAGTTATGTGTCAACTATGGCATTTGTATTCATGGGAAATATTTGCTTGAGAGACAAAGAGAGCGTGATATGCAATGTTCCATAACCCTAAAGAATGTAATTAAAGTGCATTTGAAGGCTGCGCTGGAGAGATACTGTAAGTTTGGCGGGCCTCTTTCCTCTTGCATAATCCACTCAAGGCTAGCACTTTTTGACTGCATACTGTACGATATTTATGTTACAAGAGTACACTGTAATTATGGATGTTTGGTTTTATGTCTGTTTATACTACGGAAGAATTTAAGCCTGAACAATAAGCGTTTATCACCTGATAAGACTACCTGTCACTTATATTATAAATGTCCTTGAGAAACCTCTTCATAGGTGAAGTAAACCTACATTTACATTTGTGTCAGTGGGCCACAAAAAGTTGGTCCCCACAAGATGAACTATTAAATGTTAGGGTTTAGACTTGTTTTGAGGTTAGGTTTTAGGTCAATGTAAACTGTTTAGGGTGTTTTCATTCAGGAGATCTGACATACTTGACCTTATACTGGTGGGTGTATAAGCTGGAATGGTTGAAATGAATGAATAAATGTAAAAAACAGAGCCAATCTGGATCCGTGGACTCTTAAAATCACTACTTTTAACTCCGCAAAGAGCTAATGATGTAATCTGTGGTGAAATGATACATTTGGTGACCTGCATTTGACCAAAAGCATGTCTTCAGGGCTGCTATGTTGAAAGTGACCTAGACCATGACAATGGCACCCACAGCTGAGTAGAAAGCATGTCCAAAGGCTATGCAACAGTACACTCATGATCACATCAGAGGAAAGCATATAGTTTCTCCAACTCCTTAAAGACATCTCTGATTATTAGTTTCAGCCATGCCTGTTACATTGCTACTTCAAAATCAGGCAGATTCAGATGCCCTACATTATCAAAGATGAATATGAATAAATTGTATTTACTAGCGGTCATTAAAATGACCCTACACTATCAAATGAATGAAGGTAATTATATAGAAATTGCCAATATGGGGTTGTAGATGTCTTCAGTCCTGGACTCTTATCCAACAAAATTTGTGGCAGACTGGCCCATGCAAAATCAAGTTATAACACCTTCCTCTGTCATGTCAAAACACCAAAATTCCAAACGCTGCCATGGAAATACAGAAGAAAACTCACAATCTTCACAATAAAGCATCATCTAGATCTTAAGGCTTTTCTGCCCAAATTTGAGGTGGATCTGAGCAACTTTGGAAGAGCAATACGTCAAAGTATAAAACATGTCATTTCCTGTTGCCAGCAGGTGGCCCACTGACTATGGCTCAACATTGCCATGTAGACGTCTTCAGGCCGGGACTCCAATCAATCGTGTAAAGTCTGGGGCAGACTTGACTGTGTACAGTGGAATAACGAACCACTTCTTGTTCTGTGGCGAAACATGGAAATTTGACATCTCAATAGGGCCTGCTCAATGAAATCTCAAAAGCTTTGCAATTTAGCATTGCAAAGGTCTTTAGATTGTACTGCCCAAATTGATCCGGCAAAATCTCTAAGAGGAATTTGTGAAAGAACAATGCCTTGAAATGGCAAAAAAAGCCCTAAAAATTAAAAGTTTATTCAAAATGGCCGACTTTCTGTTGAGTTTTGGGTATGGCTCCAGAGATGTTTTTGTATGTTTTGGAATGTTACCTGTGCCTTCCAATTTTCATACTTCTAGCTGAAATGTACGGCAGGGACAACTTCACTGAATTTGTTTTTAGGGGGCGCTATTGAGCAATTTTCTGACACCTGCACACCTTTTCACCAATTCTGATGTGCGTGCAAAGTTTAATAAGTTTTCGAGCACCAAGCACATCGTTTACTTCTTTTTACAAGCTCATATGAACGTGAATGTGCTAGTTTTAAGTAAATACTAAAGTAATGAAATGTATTTATTATTGTCTTACCAGCATTACAGTTCAGCATGAATTAATACGTGAAAAAGTGAATAATTTTCTCTTACCAGGTTTTCCCACATCTGCAGGTGACTGAATTGTTTTGCCTAAACAGGAAGTAACAGTCAGTTCACCATTTTATGTACTGTCTCTCCACCTCCTAAGACAAAAAATGCATGTATTTAAATACATTAACACTATACTTGTATTCAGACACTCACCTTTACCTCCTCTCTTGCTGCCTGCACTGCTTGTTACACTTTTTCGTCTCTTGGGTGGCATCCTTGCTTCCAGGTTAGCCTTCCTAATGAAAGGGAGAAAGTTTTCATATAACATGCTGTTACATTTTTCCTTGCAAGACACCAAACTATTTTTGATTTATACACATTGCTATTTCACTGACCAACCATCAGAAAGTGCACATTTCAAGCCACACTCAGAATACACACAGTGGCAAACCAGTGTCTTGCAGCAGTGTCCAAAAAATCATTATCAATGCATGTGGCGACATCTTGTGGAGTATAAGAGTATTGCACTGTCATTTTTACTTTGCCCTGTGTAGTTAAAAAGTCAGGTCAAGTTAAGAAGCAACCTAGTGTATAAAAAGCCTATCTAAATTTACTTTAGCTGTGAAAACACATTTTTAACATACATTTTTATGGTGTACTTCAGTTGATACTTGCTCAGGTTATACCTAATGATACACAGTGTGGAAGGAAGTATTCAGGCTTCAGATAAAAGTAGCAATTTCACAATGAAGTCTAGCAATGAAAATGTAATTTAAAATACAACTGCATAAAGAACATGACTTATTATCAGCAGCAAAATGAATGTCAATGTTTTTTTTAATCTTGTGATTATACAATTGTATTCCAGTTATGCTTGTTTTCTATTTTGTGTTTTAGTTTTAAACTCCTATAAATGTGTTTTATAAATTGCCTTGTGCCTCTTTTATATATCTTATCATATGATTTGCTAAGGCCTTTAAATATCTTATGTTAAGCACTTTGAACCTTGTTCAAAGTTGCCATATGAACTTTCCTTGCCTAAAGTATCAAAGTAACATCATGCAGAATGATCCCACTCAGATTATTATGTTTCATTAGTTATTATTACTGATGAATTAACTTGTGAGCAGCAATGTTGTAAGGTGGGACTACTTTTCACTACTTTATATATTTGGTGAATTCATCTATAAATGCCTTTTAACGTTACAGTATTTTAATGTAACTAACGGTAGGCTAATGGTTAATATAACATAATATACAATACCTTACAGCTAGCATTTATATTAGCTGTTTGTTTGCTATGCTAATTTAGCAAGCTAACTGTCTTAGCATGAGTAACAGTGATGAAAACAACACTGTGGTTAAAGAACTTTAAAGTTTTTTCATTGTCTCTGCTTCAACGTTAACGACAGCATACATGCCACTAGAGCTGCAGCTACCAAACGTAACAGCGACAGTTTAGAGACAAGTATTCATTTTACCGGTAGTTAAATCATGGTAGTTAGCTTGTAATCCTCTCCACGCTTGTTTCTTCCTAGCTCATCTGCGGGACTGTTTGGTTGCTATGGGTTACAGGGTTGAAAGACACTCGACATGACTGACAGATCCAAGAGCCAATCAGATTCCAGCAGTAAAGTGACGCTACATTGTCGATACCTGAGCTTTCATACACAGTTTGAGGAGTTTGTTCATGTGACAACACACAAACTTCGGAGGTTTAACTCAGTTTAATAACTTCAGTCAGGTCTCTCACAGCAGAAGAACAATTAGACTACGTTATGAATTCTAATTAGACCAAGATATTTTGGCAACAACAAGGCGCGCGCCGCAGACCACAGGTGTATGCAACAAGTTGATTAATCCGAGGCAGGTAAGTAGATCCGGCTATTGGCTGATTTTGTGTCGCATTTCATTCATGTCCAGTGTTGGTCGCGTTCGACAGGCTATGATTTCATTTCTTACACGACATGTAATGATTATAAGCGTTTGTGGCAATGGTGGAAGATGACCAGGTTTCAGAGCGTGAGCTGCTGTAC
The DNA here is from genome assembly GCF_006386435.1 of Epinephelus moara. Classification (NCBI taxonomy): domain Eukaryota; kingdom Metazoa; phylum Chordata; class Actinopteri; order Perciformes; family Serranidae; genus Epinephelus; species Epinephelus moara. The sequence continues at coordinate 27,093,650 of NC_065515.1, forward strand.
ATTATTCAACAATGCTCAGGTACACCTGACTTCATTTACTTCCTCCTCACGCAGACTTGCTGATTAGTCATTAATTTGTAATGTAGGAAAAAACATGGGAAGTAGACGCCTAGCAGAACTTCATATTGATCCTGTGTCAAAAAGCATTTATTAGTTTAGGTTTTCTTAAAAGAAAATAAAACAAGGAAGTATAATTTATACATTTCTCAGCAGTGGCCTAGTTAAAGGTTTATCAGACACACCTTTAACAGTCTACAAACACTGAAGTGTGTAATGTTGAGTCAGAGTATTGAATTACATATTAGTAGGAAGTCAATACAATTTGTTCCCTTTCAATATGTAAATAAGCTGAACCTTTCAATATAAGGAAATCCAATTCTTCAACCACTAGACCCCCAAGTTCTTAAACATCAAAGATGTATTTAAGGTTTGGTTGAGCTTCCAGTCACCCCAGAGGACATTCAAAGCCAAGTTATATGTTTGAACTCAGTACTGACAATAGATGAGAAGCCCTTTTTATGGGAAACACTTAAAAAAATTTAATATTTTTTATATATAATATTTTATGTATGTGTGGTCAAATCTGTGATCATTTTAATTTCAACCAGCCATCCCAACTAACTGGACATGGAAACTTAAAAAAGGTGGATATAGACAACAGGTCTCTGCACCTAGTCCAAGGTGCCAGAAATTAGATAAATAGATAAATAGATAAATAAATAAAATAACTTATAATTTTATTTTACAGAGTAGCAGTCTTACTGCCTTCCCTCATTCAATCTGTTCTTTTTGGGAAGATGAATTTAACATTTTAATACCTTGGAGACAATTTTCTAGAACAATTAAAACAACAATCAATTCTTACCCCAGAATTTTTCAACTGAAAACTTTCTATAAAATAATTGCTACTAAAAACAACTTCATATGTTTAATATTGAAAAATCATCACTGTGTAGAGTCTGCAGTGAGGAAGAGGAAGACCAGCTGCATTTGTTTTTCTGCTGCCCTGATGTTGCAGGTGTTTGGACTGATGTCCAAGGCTGGCTGGGGCCTCTCAACATTTCTTTTGAACTAGCGTCTTTAAATATTTAATGCGAGGTTCTCGATGAAAATTGTCACCAGATGATAAATACAATTATTCTGTTGTGTAAAATATCTTTTTTTTTAAATAAATTAAATTTAAGTTTCCTGAAAAATCCTGTGCAATGTCAGTTTCTTATGTCTCTCGAATTTTTTTTTTTTTTGCTACAAACCATTGTAAAGTAGCACAACATAAAAGGAAATTGGAGAAAATTTGCTCTTGTGAAAAGTGGAACTATATAGAATTATAATTAGACTCTACCTTTCATATCAACTTTATTTATTAATTGAATAATTAAGATAAAATAATCTAAAAAAAAACATTTTGAATTGAACCACAACACAGTGTAAAACAAAAAAGAACACTATAAGCTCTAGACAGAACGGATTTATTGCATGTCTATTGTATCTGATTGCTTAACATTTACAGCCGCACATATAAAGTAAAAGCCATCATGATCATGGCAGTTGGTCATGACTTTTTCTTTGCTTCACTGGTGCCACCAAAGCTGCACTTTGTTTTTAGAGTCCAAACATGTAAAAGTAAAAAAAAATGTAATCAATAATTAAGCATTTTTTTCACATTTCAGTGATCTCAGTAATATTACAATGCTAACTTTGATTGTACTAATGTCACCTGTATCTATTAATAGTAGATATGGAGGAGTCCAGTGACTTGTATGATGTCTACGAGGCAAATGGCTCCCCTCCCTGGGCTGACGACCAGCATCAGTGTCTGGAGGAGCTGGACACTGTGGAGTGTCTCAGAAGGAAGATCAAATATTACTTTATGAACCCCTGTGAGAAGTACCACGCTCGCGGCCGAAAACCATGGAAACTCATCCTGCAGATCATCAAGATTGCCATCATTACCATCCAGGTAGTTATTTCAGATATGACTTGAGCAGATGTTAATTGTGTTGTTTCGCTACCCTGACAGCAAATACCCCCCCGTGTCACAGTTAGTGTCTTTTGGGCTGAGCAACCAGATGGTTGTCACATTCAAGGAGGAAAACCTGATGACATTCAAGCACCTCTTCTTGAAAGATTATGTTGATGGAGGCATGGATACATATGCTGTTTACAGGCAGGCTGATGTTTATGATCACATCGATTACATCATTGAACAGGTAACTCAATGCTAATATTTCTTTTTATTTCGTCTTTGCAAGGAGCCCCAAGAAGGCATGAGTTTTATGTGCTAGTGTCTTGGTTTATTTTGATCATGTGAGACAGAACATTTTTCCTTTTCCTGTAAATCATTGTTGGAATTTTATAGCTGTGCATGCTTGTATGACAGAGGAGTTCAACAAGCTCCCATGACAAGATGTAGCTCGTCATGGGGTTGGACTTTGTTCATGTTGTTTGAATCTGTCGTTTTGTTTTGTTGATTAGACTGCATAAACTGTAACACTAAACTGCTGCAGCTGTTCATTTCAGAGAGTTCCTTTTACCTGACGTTATTATAACTGAGGTTTCCATTGTTCATCTCTAGTATGGACATCTGCACAACATCACAGTAGGAAATCATGAATATGAGAAAAGTGGCACCTTCTACACCCCCCTAACAGTGTGTCAGGAGTTCTACAGAAACGGCACCATCTACCCTGGAAATGAGACCTTTGAAATCGATGCTAAAGTGGAAACTGGTACGCATGATTGTTTGAGTTAATGTGTGGAAAAACTGAATATTTGGGTTCAGTGAGTTTATTTGTTCCTTGTTTTTCTTCTCCCTGTTGCTTGTATCTAACAGAGTGCCGTAAAGTTTATCCGATGTACCATCCGTCATTGCAGAGAGCATTTCCAGATTTTGAACTGCATTTCAAAAGGTTTGCACGTACCCTTTTAATTAAAGCCTTTTTTTAAAGGCAACACAGTTTTCCTCTCTTGGTTTTATATATGATGTGACAACCCCATGGGTAATGTATCTGCTCTGTCTTGCAGGATGGTCTCTGTCAAGATCACGTTTGTTCTGAAGGCCATAAATTTACAGACAGTGAGACATCGAGAGCTGCCAGACTGCTACGACTTTACTGTTATTGTAAGTCACTTGACTTGTCTTCGTGGCTCAGTAAACACCAGTGATTCCAATCAGACTCTGTCCTTTAAAAGCAGTGATAGGACACATCTGATCACCTGATTGCTGCCATAACCGTGATAATGATTCCCCTTGTGACACTGCACCTGTTTCCTCAGCACAGATAGGAGTGAAAATGAAAGGAGTCAGTGTGAATCTTGTGTTTGTTTAACTACTGAAGACACAAATCTGAGCAGTAAGGATGTTTGCACACAGTGCCTGGTATTTACAAAGTTAAATGTTATCTTCAGGGCTTGGCAAGTGAATATTTAGCTTTTGGCTTCGGCTGTTTCAAAAAGTGCCTTTCCTCCGTTAAACACGACTCTCTGGTTAACAGATCATTTTCAACAACCAAGCTCACAGCGGCAGGATAAAGGTTGACCTGGAAAATGATGTAGACATCAATGAGTGCAGAGACTGGAAAGTAACTGGAGCATGTAAGTTTGCCGAGCTGAATTTACAAATGAATCATCTGCATTGCTTTAAGGTCGTGTCCAGGATTCTTGGGATTAATTAAGGCTGCCCTCTAAGCTTGGGACTTTGCTGCTCATAAAATCTGTTTGAAGATGTTTGCCCTTTTAAAGGTGAGAGTAATTTTAATTTCTCTGTTCCCTCAGCTGCCAGAAACATATACCTGACTGTGCTGTTTGACTGCCTCATCATTATAACGTGCATCATCTCGTTCACCCTCTGCACACGCTCGGTGATCAATGGGATTCAGCTGCAGTCTGTAAGTTAACTGAACTGCAGGTATATTTGTGACATAGCATGGATGTCTTGGGGCACCTAGTAGCTCACTTGGTAGAATGTGTGCCCCTTGTGCTATATTCTTGTTGCAGTGGCTATGGGTTTGATTCCAGCCTACAGCCCTTCGCTGCATGTCATCTCCTCCTCTCTCCCCCTTTCACTCTGAAGCTGTCCTATTCAGTAAATGCAAAAAGCCAGAAAAATAAATCCTAAAAAAGATATGGATGTCTTTAGCATACCTGTTCTTTATGGATAAGTCACGTTCTACAAAAAACATCCTTTAAAACATCCTTAAAATTCTAACACACTAATTCCCTTTTCTGTGTATAAACATGATTTATAAAATATTCTTTGTATAATATTCTGCTTTCTTTTTTTAACCTCTAAACCTGCACTGTGCCAGAAAACACCCTTGTCTCAGAGAAGAATTTAAAACTTCAGACAATTAAAGATGTGTTAAAATTAACAAAATAACAGTATACACTGATAACATCAGTGTAAAAATGTACTGCCATAATCATCGTCATTTTAAAAGGTATATATATTTTTAGTGAAAATATTGGCCCTTTTAAAGATGTGTCCCAGTTTTTTGTCATCTCCGTCAGATCTCTACAAAAACATTTAATCAGGCATCAAAGGAGTAAGCTGTATCACAAGGACTCCTGTCTCACTTCCTGGTTTCTGTCGGATGTGTCTCAATCATAAGGTGTCAACGCCATAGCCCTTCTAAATCAAAACCTCATATGAATTATGGTTTAAAATGAGTATTTTGATTAGTGTTAAGAGAACTCTGAAAAATAAAATGGCTACTCACTGTGACTGCTGTGACATTCATATAACTTTTTGTCAACTCTGTAAGATGTCAGCTTCGTCAGATTTTCCCTCTGACATCCATGAAATATGCTATTCAAGACAAAATGAAACCACTCGGAGGTTGGCACTTTACGAGGTTTAATAGTCAAGACAAGAAAAAATAGTCTAATAGTCTAGACAAGAAAAAAAGGTCTTGCCCCAATACTGAGTGTAATATTTCTATGATCTATTAGAATAGAAAATGCAGCAGTAAATGAACTGCATTTATGTATGGCTTTTTTAGTCTAAGCGACCTCTCAAGGTGCCTTACTCTACTGGTGCCTTTCACCCCATTCACACACACACACACACACACCCACTGGTGGCTGGTGGTGTTGTTTTTGAGGTAGAAGGGCAATTATCGTGTCCTTCATTTTTATGCCCATTACTTTTTTCTCCATTAGTTGAATTGGGCTAGTTCCTGCTACTCTGATTTGTGGTTGCTGCTGATTTGTTTTGTCTTTGCTTGTTGTGTGGATTGTTTATTGTAGCCAATGCATCCATGTATATCCCTGTTTGGCAATGGTGGAGGAACTAAGTATATTATTTACTGTATTAAAAGTAGAAAGACTAGAAATAGTATAGCGGAAACAAAACCATACTGTAGATATACGATGTAACAAGTAGAAGTCCTGAATTGTAAAATGTTACTTGAGTAAAAGTACGCAAACATTCTCAACAAAATATACTATATATAAGTATCAAAAGTAAAAGTGCTCAACACAGAAAAAAATGACCAAATGCATGAAACACTAAATACACTATTGGATTGTTACAGCTGATGTGTAGGTGTCATTTTTCATTTGTAGTTGGCTGAGATGTAGCAACACTTTTTTCTACAGGTCCCATAATTTCCCAGAAAGGAACTAAAATTTAACTGTAAATTCATCTGAAGGTTCCTCGAAAGAACTATGCAATTTTGTCATAATTACTAGGAAAATGGACACATTGTGTCTTTTGTTGTTATTGATTCCAATGAACTGCCAGTGTCATTCATCAAAATCTTAGTCAGTTTTTAGTCAGAGTTTTTATGAACATAACACAACTAACTAAACACAAATAACTGTCTCAGAACATTGTCAATACTTTCAATTTAATTTGCACTGAATTATATACAGTTCACCTTTACAGGAACCTCCTGTAAAATTGCTAGGAAATAATGGGACCTGTAAAATTTTTACCTCTAATTTTAACTACCCTGCTGTTGGTTAGTTAACAATGCAATATAGTGATAGTAATATCATATGATTTGTATGGAAAAATCCTGGTAAAGTAACTACAGCTGTCAAATAGATAGAAGTACAATATGTCTCTCTGAATTGTGGTGGAGTAAAAGTATCAAGCAACATGAAATGAAAGCACAAGCACCTCAGATCTGTACTTAAGTACAGTACTTAAATAAATGTACTCTGTCACATTCCACCCTGTTATTTGACTGATTAAACTTAGTAAAAAACAAACAAACTAATAACTATCTACATTTCTTTCTTTAAACAGGAATACACCCTCTACTGCAAGGAGCACTGTGGTAAAGAAGTCCCGTGGTCAGACAAGTCAGAGTTTGTGAATGGTTGGTATATCCTGATCATTGTTAGTGACACGCTGACCATCATTGGCTCCATTCTCAAGATCGAGATTCAGACTAAGGTAATAAGGATTTCCTTTTACAGTATCACTGAGGTTGAGCTGTGTTCATTGAAATGTTTTTCAATATTACATTCTATCAGTAGCAGCTGTCTACAGTGTGCATGTATTTATAGGTATACCCCCAGACCATTTGTCGCATTTTAAACCTTCACTGTTTCTTTTAGGTGGTCACAAGTTATGATGTCTGCAGCATCTTCCTTGGGACAGGCACCATGTTTGTGTGGATCGGGGTCATCCGCTACATGGGATACTTTAGGAAGTATAATGTAAGACCTGATTTATCAAACAGAGCTCATGATCATTAGTTAAATGGGTGTCACACTGTTTACAATAGAGATCCTGTACAATACAGTTACAACAGTAACACTCAGAACTGTTTGTATTTCTGAAAAGCTGCTAAACTTCACGCGGTTTGAGATAGATCTGCCAGTATTAACCACAAACTCTTCTTGAAGGGGAATTTTTGTTAGCAACAACACATCCTGTGGACCACACAATATTTCCTTCACTTATCATCCATGAAGCAGTGCAGCATTGTACCTTGGCATTACATGCTTTGGTCTTTACCTGAAACTTGATTTGTAAAGTTATTTTTAAGCCTTTTCTTAATTGTACCAAATTACTGGAAATGTTGAACCGTTGAAAACAAAACTCCATCCTTGTGTGTGATTTTCCAGATACTTGGCTTCAGTGTACATTTTTCAGATCTTTTACCATCTTTGATTGATGTCTGGCTGTGGCTGTTTTCAGATTCTCATCCTGACACTCAGGGCAGCTTTCCCAAATGTCATCCGTTTCATCTGCTGCGCTGGAATTATCTACTTGAGTTACTGTTTCTGCGGCTGGATCGTCCTTGGCCCGTATCATGAGAAGGTAAGGAGTGTTTACATAATACAAAGAAACATCTGCTGGAATTTTACTAAAGCCAAACCAAAAAATATTCTTCAATTCTAGTCAGGTTCTGCTAGTTTCAGTTATTAATAACAGCTGTGAAAAGAAGTACAATTTTGGGGTACTTGAGTATTTGCATTATCTGCTATTCTATACTTCTACACCACTACAACTCAAGCAGATATTTGAGAACTTAAGTCACTAGTTACTCTGCAAATTTAGATTTATAATACAAAATATATCAACCAATAAATGAGGCATTATTACAGGTTAAGATGAGACTTAACTGATCCACAGGGGGAAATTCACAAGCTACCTGGCAGTATATAGAGTAAAATCAGCTCCACCTGTACCAGCCACAACAGCACACATTAATGCATCAATAACTATCATCTACTGTGGTATACATTATTCTGAAATGGGCCGTCCTGCACCATGAGTACTTTTACTTTTTGGTACTTTTGTACTTGTACTAGAACTTTTACTTAACAGAGTATTTCTGTACCAATACAGCTACTTTTACGCAAAAGATCCAAGTTCTTCAAACACTGGTTCATCATGAAGAACAGAAAAAAGTAATAACCTTTCTTCTCTTTGACCTCTTGTAACAGTTCCGGACCTTGAACACGGTGTCAGAGTGTCTGTTCTCCCTGATCAACGGAGACGACATGTTTCCCACCTTCAAGAACATGAAGCAGAAGAGCAGCCTGGTTTGGATCTTCAGCAGGGTCTACCTCTATACCTTTGTGTCACTCTTCATCTACATGATCCTTAGCCTTTTTATCACGCTCATCACCGACACCTATGACACCATCAAGGTGATGTTTACTTGTTTTAGACATTTGTAACCCCACAATCTCACTTTCCCAACCTACTTTTTGAAGGGTGTGTTTTTTTTTTGCAGTTGGTATAGCAAACAGTACCACACGGTGTTAACTGTCACTTTCTTTCTACTCTTTAGCAGCAGCAGCAGAGTGGAACCCCGACATCAGAGCTGCAGAAATTCCTGTCAGTGTGTAAAGATCTGCCAAACTCTGGGGTGTACAGACTCGACAAGAAAAACAGCTGTTTCTTGGACTGCTGCATCACCAGGTCAGTCAACACTCACTCACACTGGCCAATGCTAACTCATAATTCCATCCCAGTGTGAGTTTAACATCATTGGTGTCCTGGCATCCTTTGCTTTTTATGTGGTAACAACAGTTTTGGGTGCCCCTTATTACCACTTGAACTGGGGGTGCAGGTGCAGTGTGCCAAAACACTTCAGTACTCAGTGGTGAATTCTCAAAGAATGGATTGCAGCTGCTGATAGCACCATGATCACTTGCAAACCACCCTCTGCCCAGTCTCAAGTTCTGATTAACAAAAGATTTTGCGCTAATGATATAACAGCACAAACACGCCCATTAGGTATTGCAGCTGAGTGCAATTTGTCCTTTTTAGTGTCTGATTGCAGTTATCCACGTGGCAATCAGTGCCGCCTTTGTGCCAAGGACAACATAGGCAAAACAATGGCAGAGAGAAAAAAAACTTCAGGCAAGAAACTGAAATGTGACAAAGAGAAACTATGTGGGATTTAATATCCTAGTTTGTCCCTTTGAAATGCACATATTAGCACCAACTTTCTTAAGTTTCACTTTAAGTCTTACTGTTTTTGCAGTGAGATTCTTATGCATTGAAAGGGGTCAATTTTGCGCCAAACAAATGCATTTTACCCAATTTAAAGACTATTAATAGCACAGGTGCACCATGACACTATTTGCTTGGCAGCACAAGTAGGGTTGTATATCACCCTTTGTGGTTACTTTAAGAATTATATGTTGTTGTTTTTTGGTTTTATTTGTGCAGGTTTAGCAGCGTCAGAAGCCGTGCAATCCTGATTTTTGAATTTCTCCACCTATGAAGCTGCTAGATAAAACATTTCTAATAGAATCTAAACTGAGCTATTCTCTTTTCAGGTTCAGGAAACATCAGGAGAGGCTGTCTTCTGAGGCATAGCAGAACCTTTAATGTGGAATATTGAAAGGCATTACTGTATAAACTATAACCGAACAATTCATGTGCACTTTATACCGATATATTCAGTGGAGAGTCTTGAAAATCCTTTTGTTTTTCATTTAACATCAGGCCCCAGGTTGGCTCAGTGCTGAAAAGACCAAACAGGAAATGAATGAATCTGAGATGCTGATGAAGTCTAGTCTCTATGATGCACTGATACAGGAGCACTTTGTAAATGTACTTATTTATATTAATGTGTAGATGGGGAAAAAAGATGGACCCTGACATTTTAAATTGTGTTGTTTTTCTAAAACATGTCATTTGGAAGGTTCCCCAATGTTGTACACTGAATACAACGAATCAATGTTAATAAATAAATTGTGATGTAAATTCACGATATTTTATTTCTCCATTGTCAGGAGAAGGCTTCCATACAAAAGCTAAAATAGCATATCTTTTTCACAAACTAGTTAATCCCTTGTAAAATCTTGTTAAAATGAAGAAAAATTCCTTTCCAGTTCATGGCAATAACTCCATCAATACAACCTTGACAATATAAAACTGACAGTCTTTAAAAGCAATATCAGGAAGTGGATACTGTAAGTGGCTCCACTAGTCCCTACTGCAGCAGTGGCAGTGGATGTAGACCTTTATTTCCCCAGAGAGGATTTGTCATTTGATCCTCTGACTCACTGATGGAGAGGTCTGAGATCAATTTAAACCAAGATGTACCACTCTTAGAGACTTAATAGAAACACAAATGGGCAGAGCAGGCCGTGCAATGTTCCAGTTTGCTTAATTGCTTGAGATAGGTCCATATAATGTCTCTTTTGTCCATCATCATGAAGCAGAAATCCCTTTGGTTTACTTTATGTCACATGGTACATCACTTGTACTCCACACTACAGGAACAACCCCAGACTTTGTGCGAGTGGCTTGATGCATGCCTCCACTTCCAGGCAGAGATCACTGGCACAGAGGTCTCTGATCAAGACAGGCAGCAGGTGGCATCACAAAAAGTGAATACCCAGCTGTCAGCAACCTAAAAACAAGTCCATACGTCTTTAAACCCTAAATGTTACAGTCAAAATACCACTTCTTAAAATTTTGTTTGAGATCTTGATTCCTTATAGTGTCCTATGTGTTCATGGCAGACTCACAGGAACACTGTGAGGACAGTCCAGAGAGGCAGGAATCAAGAGTATAATGTGGTACAAATAAGAACAAAACTCTTGATTAATAAAAAGGAAGCTCAGTTACTTCATCTTTTATCCTGAGTGACAAAGCAATCACTCATGGAGTCAGTCTGGTTTGGATTGGGTGACGCCAGGTGGCGGCAGGACTCGCTGCTCCTCCATTCTGTTGGATTGTGAACGCAGGATGAGACTGAAGAAATCCTCATCTGGAACAGTGGATCCTTTAGATTTAGAGGACGGAGCAGCACACCTCTGGTCGTTCAATCGGGAACCCTAGAACATTGACAAAAGGCAATGCAGGTATGTTAGCTGATGTTTTTCAGGAGCAATATCCAGTGTGGCACGAGTAGCCACTTACGCATCACTGCCTATTTAAAGAAAGGTCTTAATCATGTCTGTTGGATGTGAACAGTTTGTAAACACAGTGTAAACACATGGAGTATTTGAGATATCTAGAAGGACATAATTCTGCCTATTTGGACACAGTCAGTAAAAATATTGCAATGAAAGTTAATTCCAGTGCCTCTGAAATTCACAACACCGTATCGAACACTTCAAAATAGTATCTGACTTTCAAAAAGTGGCTGAAAAGGATCTAGGTCAAGCTTTGTTTGACAGGTCCCTAATTTCCAAAAACCAGGCAAGTTTCTGTCAATAAATTAATACTATGTGTTTTGCATTTCATGGATAAACTAAACGATATAGTTCTTTTTGAAATGTAACAGGATATTATTCAGAAATGACAGACTGACAATGTACATAACACTATTTGCTGTTGCTTTCTTGGGTAGAATGCAAAATACTAATTTATTTTCTGACCTGGCACTTCACTAGCATATCGAAGAAGACGTCATCCCCCTCAGGCTGATCAGCGCTTGCCTCTAGACGACTGTAGAGGGAGGGTGTGTGAGGGGTATCTGTGTTGGATATGGGGGCTGGGAAGAGAAATTCGTATTAGTCATGATGTGAGTAATGATACTGAGAGACTAAAATGGGGAGTATATACTTTGTATATCGTTACCTTGTGGGGGGACTTTGTCTGTGCTGGAGGTGGAGGGTGTATGAGGTGGGTTGGAGGTGCTGAGACGTAAGCCAGGAAAATGGCTCAGGCTGACTCGTTGGTCGTCCAGACGACGGGCCTGGGAGCTGGCCAGCAGCTCCAGGAAATGACCAGGATCCTGCGACGGTGTTTCGCAATCCAAAATAGCTAAAGGCAGAGATACTTATTATCTGTGGGTGATTTGTCATAACAGTGTGTGCTGGTGACACTGACTTGCGCCTTTTTACTACTTCACCCAGCATTTCATTCTGATTTTGTAAGATAGTAAATACAGGAAAAAGAGCACAAGGGAGAGTTTGAGATGGATGAGGTGTTCATGGGTCACAGTTATTCTATGAAATTTAAAGCAACCCTCCTCCTTAAATCTCTTTTGAGTATCAAACCAAAAAGTTGGCTGCAAAAAATTGTATTTTCATCTGTCTTGGAGCATGGAGGCTGTGCTAAGATTGGATTTATGACCCCGACAGAGGAGCGCAATAATAACCAGTTTTCAGGTTTGGCAAAAAAGAAAAGTCCATCAAAGTTGTTTTGTTCAGTGTAGAAAGTAACCAGAAACATTTTACATTAAAGGGGTAGTTCATATTTTTAAAGTGCAGTTGTATGAGGTGCTTATTCATAGTCAGAGCATTGCCGACAGTAGATGGCACAGCGCACCCCCAGTTTGGAGAAGCAGGGAGGAGCACCACCACAACAGGGAACTGAAGCTGATATCTATGTGCTCTTTACAAAGCCATCAGACTCCTTTGACAAGAAAGTTATTTTACCTTGCAGAACATGGGCATTGCTGGTCTACCACTGCTTTGATGGGGTAGTTTGTGTTATTGTGTGACTGTAATGATTCTAAACTCACCTTTCTAAACACCAAAGTCACACAATAACACAAACAAATCAATCAAGGCAGCAGTAGACCAGATGTTCTGCAAGGTAAAATTACTGTGTTTGCAGATGGAGTCTGGATTTGAAGAGAACATAGACAACCGCTTCAGTTTCCCATCAGAAAGGGCTGTCTGCAGCAAAGTAAAGCAGTGAAAATATCCCAAAATATGGCATACATTTAAATTATATACCTTTTTATCAGGTGGTTAAAATACGTTTTGCTGCTGCCCCCATGCACAGCAGTACTCCTGCCTGCTTCTCCAAACTGGCCACCATCTACTCTAGGTAATACACTGACTACAACTAAGTACCTTGTACAATCCCACTTCAAAAAATTTGAACTATCCCTTTACACTTTCAAGGCTTGAGTGGAAAGTGTTTGATACTCAAATCACAGATTTTGGGAGGTGAATCACTTTAAGTCATCTTTGACACAAACAACACAAAGGATTACGCAACATTAAAATGTAAAGGACACATTTGTGGACGTGCTGCTTTCACACCATATAGAGGCCACACTGATCGGCCACAACAGCAGACTGAAGATGAGTGATCTGCTTGTCCATAAATTTTCAATTGTATCTCTCAGTTAAGCCAGATAATCGTACTGTTACATATGGTGTGAACACAGAGGGAACACAAGGGGCTGACTCACATTTCCTTTCAGCTACAGGTGGGGTGGAGGAGGGAGAGGAATGAGCAGTGAGATGGCTCTGGCCATCCTGTAGGGAGCACCTTTGGTCATCCATTCTGTTGCCCTGGAAACGAGAGAGGAGGTCGAAAAAGCCATCCTCTCCAATAGTGTCCCGTGATCCTGGCTACAGTGTTAAAAAACAAAACAAATGGACTCAATAACAATAGAAAGGGCTTCAGTAATTGAGGTAATCAGGACAGCTGACAGGCTTTTGGTGAAAACGATCAAATACAGGAGGGAAAGGGTAAAGAGCACGGGCATACTGCATCACTTCCTACTTTAAAACTCTCCTGTTAGAGAAGCAATTTTTAGTTCAGGGTTAAAATAATTATTTGATCTGTGAACTGACAGCTAACATCTACAGATTCTTCTAAATAGCTGATTAATTTTGTTACACTGGGACAAGTGGGACATTGTGATGGGCATTTTTCCACCATTGTCTGACGTCTTAGAGATCCAACAGTAAATTAATCTATAGCATACTCACCAATCAAGAATTGACGTAACTGTTAGTAGCAGCCCGACTTTAGCTGGGTTGAACAGATATACTGCTTTATCTGCAAATATCCACCGCACTCTCTTAAGCTTGTGAATAGCACCTTTAAGATACAGTTGCATTCTTTGTGTGCGCGTACGCGCGGACACCCTTTTAACAGTTAGTAATATAACTGGCGTCAGACAGATTAACTTAATTCTGAAATTCACTTTGCTTTTCTGTTCTTCTGAATGAACTGGAGTCTGATATTGTTTTGGAACACATGAGTCAGAAACAATGATCCCACATTGCCACACCAAAATATTTCCTCCTGAGATCTTAATACTGTATGTGGAAAAAATAATTGGAGTCTTCTTGAGGATGAATCATCGTCGCCCATCTTGTGGGCTCCAGGGACGTTAAGACTGAGTAGAACAATCTCGTGTTTTTAGAAATACCTTAATAGACAGCGGTGTGTCCTGCTCAGGGGCCGAGGGCTCGGTGTGGTTTTCATGCTGGTCTTTGTGAGAGGATTTGTTGTTCTTCTTCTTACTCTTCAGCCGGTGGAAGAGGAAGAGCTTGGTAGAAGCCTTTATTGTGTTGTTTTTTGAAGATCCAGGAAACACATCTTCTTCCCAGTCCTGTACATTCCACATGCATAAAGATTGATCATTTTAATTTAACATCACTGACAGATTCATGTTAGAGTTTTAATGTTTTACCAGTGTTAAACACTGAATCTGGGTGAACAGGTTCTTAGTGTTTTTGTCATGTAAAATAATGATTAATTTCCCTTTACCCTAAGTTATAAATGTCTATGATGGTTTGTGCTTACTTTGGCTGACATGTTTCTGAAGCCATAGCAAAAGGCTAATTACATTTTAACAATGTAAAATTAATTAAAATAATTGCTAAGCACCAAATTCAGCACCTTTCATTGTCAGAACAGCAGTTTGTCGAAATTAATTAATTTTCACCATAAATTGTCTTAAAAAAAAAAGAAAGAAAATAACTAATTGTTAATGCCAAGCTTACAGTTCTGTATGTTACAAGCTATATTTTTATGTCAAATACAAATTGTCAGTGAAGGAGAAGTGGAAAGAGTTGAACCATTTCATTTGTACGACAGCTTCTGAAATCAGACTGACTGGTTACAATGCAATTAAGACAAAAAACACACTGCATTCTTTACATCATAAGTGTCTGTGCCTTGTGAGGTGTTTTCATACATGCATACCTGATGTGGCGATGAATCCCCAGTTTCATGTTTGTCAGGACTTGGACTCAGTCCCAGGTTCTCTGCACTGCCTCTTGTCCTCGATGGAGACTTGCTCCCTGGGAAAAAAAAAAAAAAAAATTTCAACAGGGTGGCAGCATGTTTGAATATTTATACAGCACTTTCACAACTACAGGAAAACTGATTTTTTTTCTTGTAAACACTCAAAAGTTATGTTTACATTAAGTGCTGCTCATCAAAACATGTTGAATGTATTTCCTTCCTCGTGAATAATTTTAAATCCTGCATTGTTTACATTATGTTTACTAGCTTGCAGTCCTCTTCTTCCCTGCCTTTGTCAGTGTACTGCTGTTTTTCATGGCATGCTACTGCCACCTGTAGATCGGTGGAATAGTAAAACAACATTGGTAGGAATGTATCATGTCACCTGAGTGCACATGCACAAAATGTCGCCACAAAAACAACAACCATACAGGGTACCTTTAATGAAGCACCACAACAAAAGGCAGCCTTTTCTGGGAATTGTAAAAATAGATTTTCCATTGCGGAGATTTTTACATTTCTAAATATAACGTGAATACAGAGCATACAGATAATTTAAAGGCCAATCATGCTGCTAAAAATGCAATGCCACTGATTCACAACTATAAAGGCATATTGCTACATGTTCCCAAATGGATTTGTCAGAATGTCCTGAAAATGACAGGCTGTTCTGAGGAATGCAGATTCACACAAATCTTCACTGCAAATCTCCACACTGTAGGACTAATAAAGGACTATCTTATCTTACCTTGGAGGCTTGGGTAACCCTGGTAGCTTGTGTGTAGAGCAGAGCTGTTAGTGTTGCTGTTGCGGAAGATACTGGCATGGACGCTGGAGTTTGACTTCAGGCCGACAACCAGCCGTAAGTCCGACAAGTTCATCCTGGCTGTCATCTCACCACTTTTGCCAGCCGTAAGTCCGACAAGTTCATCCTGGCTGTCATCTCACCACTTTTGTCTCCAGTCTGCAACATCGACAGCATCAAAGTTAATGTAAACAAAGCTAAATGTGAACATATGACCCCAAAGCAAAAAGATAAAACATACTATTGCTAAGTAATTAATTTGTGCACTGGCTTTGCAGTGTGTATGTCCAGAAAAATCTTTAATGAATACACACATACAAATGCTGCATACAAAGGAAGCTATAATTCCCTGCTGTTCCACATACAGCCAGTAGAGGGAGGTGTGGCCTGATGGCAGCTACTGATTGCACTGTGAGGGAGGGGGTAGACAGTAAACAGTCACCTCTCTGGCAATCTCCAGATGTTTCTCAGCGAAGTACATGGCTTGCTGATGATTCCCCAGGGCGGTGTGGGCATTTCCTAGACTCCAGTACGCTCGTCCTTCACCGACCCTGCAGCGAGACACAGAGGGAAAACAGGCTGAGCGACTTCAGCTGAGATTACGCAAGAATGGGAAGGGCATTCATCAAACTATCACAGTACAATCACAAAAACCTGACATGAGCTTGTGCTCTCAACAACAGCTGGTGGATAAGTTACCACATAAAGAGAGAATATTAATATGACTAACTAGACATTTTCAAAACAAACAAACAAACAAAAAAAATCAGAATTTGAAGAACTCTTCCTCCCGTTACATCCCATCTATACCTTTTAGGCAACTCAATGACAATATTGCTGTGCAAGTTTCCTTCCTTTGCTAAGACTACAAAAAATAGAGATGTACTCCCACACTAGGAATTACAGCATTGCCTTGTTGTAGCAGACATATAGCAGAGGACCCCTAAGCCTATAAACTGATTTTTCATCTGTAAAGCATAAAAATTTCAGGCTGACATTTTGAACAGCCTTTTAATGTTGTAGATGATCGAGGAGAAGCTCATTTTAAAATTTCTTCTGTAAAAGAGTATCAACTGATTTTAAATGATATCCTAAATATATGATCTGTAAGTAGAAAGTCTATTCTTGGCCGGCCTAACAAGCTGTTTTGATGTTTTTGCTGCATCTCAAAGCTCCTATTATGTGTAAATGACATTAAATTCTATAGAAGGACCTTTCCTTGTTACTCTGTCTGCTGTTTTTAGTGTTTTTGCAGTTTGGCTTCATGGGTGTTGGCAGTAACACCACCAATTTTTGGCAGGTAATTAGTTCAAGGGCCACCCGCATTGAAACTGTATGTGCTCGTTACACTTCAAAGACAGTTTGGCAGAAAGCTGATGACAAATGGCCCTCTATGGTCAATACCTGTCATTGAGGTCCTGAGCAATGACCAGATGTTTGAGGTGGTAATCAATGGCTCTCTCATAGTCTTGCAGTAGTGTGTAGGTGTTGCCCAGACTGTAACAGGCTTGGGCCTCCACTGCCTTGTCCTTCAAGAGCCTGGCCAGCTGCAGAGTCCTCCTGAGGGCGAAACAGAGGAGGAAGACAGTCAAAGAATGTGTAGGGTGGGAGCGGGAGAATGATAGTTATCAGCCACTTTCTTTTCTTTCTTTGTTGCAATTCTCCGAGGGCTTCTGTATCAAGAATATGCTGCAGAAGAGGGATTAAAAACTCTGGAATTTGGTCAACTACTGCTCCTGAACAAATACATATCTGTACACGTTTGTGGTTGTTATATGTGCATGTATTGTGTTCAGAACTTTGTGTTTGTCTTATTTATATAACCAAATCAGTAATGTTTTACCTCAAGTCCGCCTATTAAGCATTTATAAGCAGTAGACAAACTTTAATAAAAGTCTAAAAATGTTCATAAATCTGCTTACAGCTACATTATAATGCATTATAAACTATTTATTAATGTACAGTAGCTGTCAGCAATACTAACTTCCATTATAAGGATATACATAATTGTCTTTTACTATACTGTGATTCACTTGTTCTTTATACACCAGCCTTCACTTATAAATGCCGACAGGAGGACATACACCTGGTGATAAATACACTAACAAACACGTCCACTTACAACTACATCATACACCGATCAGCCACAACATTAAAACCACTGACGGGTGAAGAGAATAACCTTGATCGTCTTGTTACAATGCAATGCTCTGCTGGTAAACCTTTGGTCCTGGCATTCATGTTGATGCCACATGACAAATGGCAACAGCACTCCCCTATGGCAGTGGTCCCCCAGCAGAACAATGCAGAGTGCCACACCATAAAAACTGCCTTAGAAATGGCCCTATGAATGTGACAAAGAGCTCAAGTTATTGACTTGATGTCCACATTCCCCAGATCCCAATCTGATCAAGCATCTGTAGGACCTGCCGCTACCCCACATCACAACCGACAGGTCTCACAGGATCTGTCACCAACGCCCTGGTGCCAGACACCACAGGACACCCGCAGAGGCCCTGTGTCCATGCCTCGACAGGTCAGAGGCCCCACCAAAGATCACACTTGGCTCTGACCTGTCGAGGCATAGACACAGGACCTCTGGGGTATGCTTGATCAGATTGAGATGTGAGGGATTTGGAGGCCAGGTCGACACTTGGAATTCTCTGTTATGTTCCTCAGGCCATTTTTTGAGAGCAGTTTGTGTGGCAGTTCAGTGTGGCATTGTCCTGGTGGAGAGGCCACTGCCATTGGGGAGTGCTGTTGCCATGATGGGGTGTACTTTTTCTTAAATGGTGTTTAAAGTGGCATCTACATGAATGCCAGGACTCAAAGTTTCCCAGCAGAACACTGCATTGATCGGTGATCGTGTTGTGGTTTTAATGTTATGACTTATAAGTGTAGTGTGTTATATACTATTTATTAAATGTTTACATACTGCTAAATGCTAAACAGGAGACAATTAAAGTGTTGCCAACAAAACTCATTCTCGGCTGATGCGATGAACCAACTTCCCAGTTAGGACAATTTCAGTTTGATCTAATTTTTCTTTATCTGACTGATTTATGGTTTCATTAAAGTTTTATTTGAGAAGAGACAACATACATGAATCCACATTCAAACAAATGTAAATGCACCCAAGTTAGATGATAAGCTAGTTTTTAAATCGGCAGTCAATTTGCCTAATGTTAATATGTGTCCTACAATAGTAAAAGGAATACAATATGTACAGTAGTTAAAACATACAACTTGAGAAAAAATACTTCTTGCTCCTGTCACTTAAGCTTTTACAGAAGAAAAAAATAATTTAAAATGAAAAATAACATCAGCATACTTGTTTTGTGTCAGAATATAATGATGACATACAGGATATCTGCCATTGGCCATCCCAAGGTGACAAAGGCCTTGAGCGCCACTTGTTTACTCACTTGTAATGACCGGCTGCCACCTCAAACTGGCTGAGGAATATGTGAGCATTGCCAAGGTTACAGTGGGCCCTCCTCTCAGCAGACTTATCCCCAAACTCTTTAGCGATGAGCAGCCGCTGCCAAACAGGACAAACAGTAGGGTGCACATTACTGCCACTGAGGTCAGGATTAACGGGAAACATTTTAGAGGTTGTCGAGGATGTGGCAGGTAATGAAGACTAACACAGCCTTCACACTCATGGGGTCAGAGAAAATGAAAATGTATATGGGTAAAAACTTCCACATCTTCTTGACAAATTCATCCAATATCAACTAATGTGTTACTTGTCTATCAAAGGCCTTAAAACACTGGGAACAAGGTCAATTTGAAGCAGGTGATGTGTGGTACACACTTAAGGGGTGCATGTTTGCCACCTACCTTTTCATGTGCAGCTGCTGCTGTTTCAAAGTCACCCAGCAGATAGTAAGTGTTGCCAAGGTTGCCATGGGTACGACCTTGGGCTGCTCGGTCGCCTAACTCCTTCACCAGACACAGGTTTGCTCTTTGTTAGAAAGAAACAACACACACGTACATGTTATTGTACGTAAACACTTGAACATGTTTTAAGTGTTTAATTAAAAAAACCTTTTGTGCTTTCAGGATCATTTTTCAAATCCTGTTAGAGCCCACAGAACCCAGCTAACTCTCACAACATAAACAACCCATTCCTTTTGTTTCCTCTTTTTAAATTTACTGAACTAACTAAAAAAAAAAGACTCGCCCTGGCTTTATTTTTGTGAAGCTTTGCACAGACAAGAGGGAGCACAACTTCATCAACAACTTGAAACACTGCCAAAAAGTAAAAGATGAGGCAGCCAAGGTGTGCTTCAGAGACTTGAAAAAACATTTTGTTGCAAATGTTACACAGCATCCAACCACCTTTGAGTATGTTACATTTTATATCTGAGGAATTCAGGTGGCACATTTACAAAAAGTAACCATGTAGGAGTTTAACATCTTACCCAAGGAAACTTTGATACAAGGTAGAGCAGTGGGATGATGATAAAATATGAATATGGTGCAGAGAATGATGTTGTACATAATTTGTCTAAAAAGGAAAGATGTTTATTTGCCCTGCTGAGATCTGGTATTTCACCACTTACTGTTTAAAGTGGATAGTATTTCAGTCGGGAAGAAGTAGATTTGTTTTTATTGAGAACAGCAGAATACTTGGTGCATCGTCCATAATCACAAAATCAATATCTGTTTTCATCTTACTACAAAAAGACTGAGTTTTGTGTTTACATATGATACATTTGAATTAGCCACTTACTCAGGGAAAGCCTGGGAGAAAAGACCAAAGCTCTTCATTAGGATAAATTCTAAGTAGTTCTTCTCAGTGTAGAGTTAATTTGGATTTTTTCCCCACATAAATAAGTTATTCAAAAGAACATAAAATTACTGATAATGCAACTTTTTATGCTCTTGAGTTTTTGTATTACATGAAAATGCTTGTTTTGGAAAACAGCCATTTTCTTGTAATCCCACGTGGGTTTGGACAGATGTTCGGCATAACACAGAAAGAGAAGAAAAAACTAAACAAACAAGGTTATTGTGGGGAACAAACCTGTGACGATGCAATTGATGTATTGTCAATTTAACAATCAGGTCACTTGTATCATACCTCGGGGCTTTCAAAATAAATGCAAAACAACAAATATTCAATGTCTAGTGATACCAACTCACTCATAGTACTGTGCAGCTTTCCTCAGGGCTATCCTGGCCTCCTCTGGGAAGTCTCCTGGCTCGGCTCCAGTCCAGCAGATGCTCTTGCCTTTGGCGTGGTAAACGTTCCCGAAATTATACAGCGCCCGAGCCTGCCCAACCTACAGCACGCACACCAGATTTTCACAGGCGGAAACCAGAGTGACCAGTGCTGTAATTATATACTTAAAATACACTGACACCAGACCTGCGTGTTTGCAAGCGGGCTGGCAAACTATTCTAGATGTTGGTACGCCGACGCTTCGCAGTCATCGTGCATACCAAAACTGTTCTGTGGCTGCAAATCAAGTCATGTGGTGCAATTGAAAATACATTTGGATGCATTCTAATCAAAGCCAATGAGCCTTTTAGTCATTGACTGTGCTCTAATTACAGAACAGTAAAGCCATCCATTGTCAGTTTAAGATAAGAGGACTGCAGATACCCATATATAAACAGCTCTCTTGTAGTAAAAATACCACCTTAAATATCACTAAAATACAACCCACCTTATCATACATGGCTCTGGTGATATCCAAATGTCTTTGGCAACAAACCAACGCTTCATCATACCGTCCTAACAGCTTTAATGTGTTCCCAAGGTTGCCACTGGCTTTCGCCTCACCAAGTTCATCTCCAATTGTTCTGGGATAACAAGGGAGATAAAAAACATTAGGAAATAATTAGACTGGAATATCAGCGGATTACTGAAGTGTATGAGTACAAAAACACAAGAGGCAAGAAAGTAATTTACAGCTGCAAGCAGCAATACAGTGGAGTTGAGTCTAGAAATTTAATCATGGAGGGGGAATATGGTGATTAAAAAAGTTTTAGCATTTGTTCAGAATATATTGTTAGAGTTTAATCTTAAATTATTTACATTGAACTAGTATGCACGGTTGTCCTATCCGTATAACAAAGGTTTAAAAGGGGGATATGGTTTTAAAACACAAAAATATTAAGACTGTAAACACTGTTTACCTCGTAAGTGTGAGGTCATGCCGATGGTACTCCAGGGCTTTGTTATACTCCTGTAGGTGAAAGTAGGCATTGCCCAGCTGGCTGTAGATGGCACTGAGGATTTGAAGGTCCTCTGTTCCAACCTGGATGGCAGACTCAAAGAAGGACACACCGGCACGATAGTCACCAGTCTTACAGAGCCGCTCACCTTCCAGAGCCAGGTCCAGACATGATGACTCCATCCTGCAGGAAAGTGAGATCTATGTGAGAAGTGAACTCTTCCAATATTCATAATACTGATGAAATACTTAACTATATCAGGAGGATTCAACACATTAAAAAAAAGGTTGTTACATCCTCCTACAGTAAATCAGTTAATGAAATATGGCAAAATGAAGGCTGAGAGAAGTTTTCATTACAAAGTAATCATATTTCATATCACCATATTAACTGTAGTCTCTAAAATGTCAGAAAACATAGAAACATTTTCCCCCATAGTGATTCAAATTGCTTGATTTGTCCCACCAACAGTCCATACCATAAATTCAATCTAAAATAATGTAAAAGACAGAAAGGCTGCTTGTCAAAACACTTGTAATTTTTACCTGACAAATTACTTCAAGAAGTACTTCACCGCTGGAAAAGTAGTCTTTTCACAAAACTGGGCTGGCTATGCAGTAGAAATACACAAATACTTTTGAAATCGGTACTACATGACCAAAGAAAAGCAGAGAAAAGGGCTGTGGCATTTGCTTTCTCTTTAGAGGTAGAAAACCTGGTGGGAATGCACTGGTGGGTGACATAACGTAAGTCATCCGTCTGAAAACAACATGGTGGCTGGCTAATAACAAGCAGGCCCCCAGGAAGTGCATTGGGCTTTGAAGCTAATTTTCATAGTGGTCAAACAGTGGAATTACAACTGCCATTAGGCCCAAATAGACTTATACTTTGAAACGAATGCCTATAAATCAATGGCTTCTTTTTTTTTAACATCCAAACTGCTGCAAAATGACTTGTTTCACTATCAGGATTTGATCCATGCAGTCTGATAACATTTGGAAAGTCTAGAAGAGCCCCAAGATTAAATCATTTTATTCCTAGTCAAACTAACGGAATGCTAAACTGCAAGCAGCTGGCTCGACTGGTGGAAATCTCTAACACGCCGGTTCAATGGGTCCAATGATGAAGCAATGCCGATCATCCGGGTAATTTTACAGGTGGCATTTTAACCATTTTGGCTTCATGTGTCACTGAGCAACAGGGGCTCACCTCCAATTCTGTATCCAGTTCTCCTGATACATCCATGGTGACAAATGATCTTGTATTACAGTTAAACAGTGCGCTTAAATCTGTTTCTGAAAACATTTTTGGTGAAAAATAGTCAAGGCTGTAACCCAATCTTGGTTAATATTTTATCAACACTGCCCAGTTTTATTGTTTGATCTTTTTTTTTTTTTTTTCAGCCTCCAGTTTTAAAATATAGGAAACTGTATGGCACCCACTTCCTGTTCACAAACTCTCATATTACAGCCAAACAGTGCACTAAAATATGTTTATAAAACTATTATTAGGCAAACAATAGGCAATACAGTAACAGAATATTTGTTTATATTTGATCAGCACTGCCTACTTTTAGAGTTTGATTAGGAGTTAGGTCTGAGTTTGAGAGAGAAGGTGAGAGTGACAGAAAGGGGAGGCTCTCTCTCTCTCTCTCTCTCTCTCTCTCTCAAGCTGCTTCTATACTATTTGTGTTCATAGTGGCAGTGGGCATACAAAAATAAGGAAGTACAATCTGTTGTTCAAGCGACAGCCCAAGAGACAGAGAAAATAAACTTATTTTTGCTGGCAAATGAGCAGGGAGATCTGGGCACTGGCAAGATGGAGCAAAGTTTAATGTAGGTTATGTACACATACTACCTACAATATTATAATACAAAGCAAAGTATCCCTTAAAAAGACAACACAATTTAAAATCAGAACCATTTTCTGCTCTGTTAAGAAACTTATCAATGACTTGACTTCTAATTGCTTCCAATATCCAAGAAATTTCATGTCCCAAAATGACAAAATGCAGATGGGGGTATTACTCACAATCAGGGAACACAGTGAATGTACCAGCAAGTATACTCTGGAAGCATTCACATACAACAGATACAAAAACAGCAAATGTTAAGCAGAGAGAAGCCAGAGAAAAGAACTATAAATCCAAAATAAGACAGAGCCTTTCCTGTCTGCCATGAGCCTAAAAACTCCAAAATTAGCCTGGAATGAAAATATGTGCCTAACATTTACCCATAAACACAAAGTAAACTCAGATGTGTCTGTGGTGAGGACAACCATTTTATAACCTCCACACCCTCCCTAAGAAATAAGATCATCCATTTTTGTCAACATCAAATTGCTAGTAATGGAAAAAAGAAAAGGGAAAAAAAGACACGTGAGTGAATCTGTAGGATTACTTCACAAGACAGTAAAACAAATCCAGTCATGCATGGGTGCAGAGGACATTCAGCATTTACTGCATTTGTAGGATGCAGATTCAAGATACAATTTCCAAAGTGAAAGGTTATTTATCCCGGTTAACTAAAACTAAATTTGGACCAAACAACCCTCTACTTCTCTATATTCTGACCTAGAAAAAGATTATGTTTACAAACCAAATACAACCTTTTTTTTTTTTTTTTTTTTAAATCATACAGAGAATAAAAATGCTAACCTGACTTTTCAGATGAAAAAAAAAAAAAAACATCTGCCAGCATGAATTATCATTTGAATAATCACAGGTTTCGGACATCTTTAAACCCCTTTAGATCTACCCTCCCTACAAGGGACATAACTTTTCTAGGATGTCTAGATTTCTGATTATTGTCATCTGACTCCACCGAAAAAACAAACATATTTGACTGGATGTCTTCAAGCATCACATTATTCCTCATTATCTAAAGTGGACTTCAGGAGAGCCACACCCCCTTTTTTTAACAAGCATGACTGACACGAGGCAAGGAGGAAGCGACAGGTACATTTTAATCTATGAATCATATTGTTAAAGTACATAATTTGTAAAACTGAACAGGGAAATACAGTTTTAACAGAGAAACACTGTTCTGATTTGATTTTCTAATGATGCAATCAACACATAATGCATCCTACTGATTATGCACACCGAAAACAATCTCAGGAGGTTTTGAATATACTTTTTTTCTGGAGATACTTAAGAAATTGAGGATATTTTGAGTTACGATGACAAATACAGCACAAAATATAAATATGCTATGTGTCTTAAAGCAAAACTATTTATTAGTATGACTTAACCATTCATGACAAATAAATAAACTTGTGTTTTTTTCTTGTCTGTTATTTTCATTGTCACTATTAGGTGGTTACTCACGTTCAGATTCTTCATCCGTTGGAATGAACAGTGAAAACAACACATAATTAAGTATTTTAATCTTTTTTTTGCTATTTATGAGTGCATAAGGAGTACAATTCCACCATTATAATGTTTTTGTGTGTGTTTGGCACATATTTGGGTTCTGAACAAGAGGGGTTAGACATCTAGCTCTCAAAGGGTTGCCTTAGAATTTCCCTTCCATGTTGACTTTTCAGCCTCCCTGAGAAACCCAATGTAAGCTCGACAGTAGGCTCAACAGACAGACAACACAACCCCTTCCAGTCTGTTTCCTGACCCCCCAACAAACTGCAATAAAATACTTTGGAAAACTAACAGTTAAGCTTAGAGTTGAGGTCTGCCCCTCTCAGCAAATGAGACAAACTATGTTTTATTTGTAGGACTTGTTTTGTTATGATCCACTAAATGTGTTAATGATTGAGAAATGACTGACAAAATGTGGCTTCATATAATTCTGCCTTAACTTACGACTTTCTAAACTTAGAAGCTTCCTCATCTCCATTCACGAGTACTACTTAAACACACCTTGGTGTCAAGGAGAGAATATTTAATCTCGGCTTGACAGCAGGAACCTCCTTTGAAAAGTGAAAGCTGATGTAGAGACTTCAGAAACCTATATTGGAAAATGTTTCATAGCTCTATACAATTAGAAAATAGCATTTGCTCTTAGTTACCAGAGATATTCCTTGGACAGGTTTTCTGTGACAGTATACTCAGGCATGTTGTGAAACCTAGGGATAAATCCTCCATGATGAGTGCTATATAAAGCTAGAAATCAGAAATAATTTGTTTCCTTGTCTAGATTAGAATGCTTCCTGGCAGCTAACAGAACAGTTCATTACCTTGAATCAATGCAAAGTGACATACCAAAGCTCAGGGTCACATACCTGTTGCTTCTCCCCATTCTGATGCACTCAAGACAGTCTGACACGACGGACATTTCACGTTTCACGATTACTCCTTGGAGCAGACACAGCACTTTCCGTACAACACCCTTTACCTTCTCTTCCTTCACGTGCAAACACATAACGCACGCAGCCACAGTTTCCCAATTTCATAAAAATAAAAGAAAACACGGCTCCCTTGGATCTATTGCTGTCCCTCAGAGTGCTCTGCTAACCCGTGCTAACAGGAAAACAAAGGATTTAATCCGCTCAGCGTCACATTGACCTGAACAGTCAAGAGCCGGGGCGAGAGACCTTATGTTTAAGCAAGTACAGATTATTGCCAGGTTGTTACCGAGCAGAAATTAACAGAGATAATGGTCAGCTAGGCTGCCAAGTTGAGCTGATTGTCGTATTCCTCTATGACTTGGCCATTTGTAACTTACATCTCTAAGCCACCCGATGGTGTGTGTCACTTCCAATTAAGCCAGACCTCAGTGGTAATTATAGCCACTTTAAGTGGCTCCAGTGAGCCCTAAGGCTATTTGCTCAACACTCTAAGAAATAATCATTTAGCGGCAGGCAGCCTGGACAGGTGGAGATTCTTCTATTGACCCCTCAAAAATAATTCACCTTCATGATTAATATATACTTTAATGAGATGGGTTGTTTGTTATTTGACTTCCATTATTCTCAATGATTTCTTGGGGCAGATCTCACCAATCCGTCTAAAGCTTCTAGTAATTTAGCAGTAGCCAATCCAGAGAAATCCACTTGTCTGAATTAACTAAGAAGTCTGTACCAACGTGCCCTCTAGAGGATAAAACAATACATTGCCTTACCATTACGTTGAGCACAAGGACTGGAAAAAGCCATGTGACGTTAAAGCTGTCACCTCAGTTAACACACTAAAATCTAGATCCTTATATAATCAGGGTGATTTTGGAAACAACTCAATCTAGGTGCATGTGGAAATCAGAACAACCAGATAATGATGCTTTTTCACTGCCTCTTCACTAAGGGCAACTTAGAGCTCAGAGCCACCTGTGTGCCTTGCACTGTTTGTCCTGTTTGTCTCTTTGGCCTCTGGGTGGGCACCAACATTTGAAACCACACCCAACATCCTCCTGCTTACGCCTTTCAAGGATATTGCCGTTAGTGCTTGAGGCTGGACCCACGAGTGTCTGGTTATCAGACTGCGTTCAGTAACAGGTAACGGACTAGCCTGCAGGTTATTGACACAGAGGGTGGAATTTTTTCTGAGAAAAACGTGCCGATGACACAGCGACCTGACAAGGCTTGTGTGTGTGTAATACCTAACATGACAATGGGGTGATGCAGTATATGTCAACTCTACTATACAAAGACAACATTGCCTGCAATCAACATATTCTCACAATTGTTTCAGTCGTGCCATGAAATATTTACATTGTGGTTAGTAAGGACCTCCCGTAGTCTGCTCAGCATCCTTCATCAGTTAGCCAATAAGGTGTCATGTTACTGCCACAGAAAAACTGTTGTTGCTTTTCTCACATCTATGTGGACACACGAATCCTGAATATACCAATAAAATCAAGTATGGGCAGGGGAAAACAATAATAAAACACTGATTGATTTGAACATTTCATTATTGTTTGATAGGTCATGTCTGATATTCCCTTTAGACTGAACAAAATCATAACACACATATTTACCCTGCAATATATTGAATAATAATTTTTTAAAAATCCATATTAGGGTTGCCACTAACAATTAGGCTATTTTCACTGCCTACTTATCTGCCAGTAATTTTCTAAATTAATTGACTTTTCAATGAAAATTCCAGAAATAGAAAAAATGCCCATCAAATTACCAAAAGCCAAAGCTGACATATTCAAATAGTTTAATTTGTCCAACTAGCAGTCCATGATTTAAGAAATATTCAGTTAACTTTGCAGAAGATTAAGAAAACTACAATAGTTTCACATTTAAGTGGCTATAACCAAAGAATGTTTGCTTAAAAAGTTAGTCTGACTATCAAATGATATGAGACTTTTTTGTTGATAGACTAATCGATCAATTCAGTAATTGTTTCAGCCCTAATTCATATAAAATATGAGACAAATCTATAATCAAAGGTAAAGCATTCAGGCTTTTATCACAATATATAAAGCACAAACACACTTTCCACTGATACTATACAATTAAAACAGATCCTATCACAGTCATCTTAAATTAATAAAGTACAGACAGTCTATATTACAGTTAACATGACACTGAATATAGAGCCTACCTGTGGCGGACATGAAGTAAATACTCCCTGTCCAGTGCACAGTGCAGAAAAATGCTGCCATACATGACAGTCAGCCTGGTCGTCCTAACAAGCACCAGAGACTGAACCACATGCTAGATCCCTGTCAACTGCCAAGCTAAAGGGCTATTTGAAAAAAATCTGGAGACTAAGTGACAAGGACTGTCACTGGGAAAGGCTGAATACCGCCATGCATGGTTTCCACCGGACAACATGAGAATTCAGCCGTCACACTATCTCTGTCCTTCCTCTTATCTTGAAACTGGAGCTGGGAAGCAAGAGTAAACACTCACTGTCACACACCGTCATGTGTTTGCAACTTCGCACCAGCAACATCTTACTTCATTCATTTATTCATTTCAACAAGCACAATTAATCAAGTCATTTTAAGAGGATGCAGATGGGAGAGCAGCACTTGAATCAACAGTGCTCTACAGTTTAAATATAATCACTGACACTTACGTTGCCATAAATTTTGCAGAAGCTGTCAGTCCAGTTCTAGAGCAGAAATGATAAGTCAATTAAGGGATTTGTGGATCGACAGAAAATTAAATGGCAGAGGTTCTCATAATTTGTTTCTGTAGAACGAAATAACCTCATATTTACTGGTTATAGTTTCTTAAATGTTAATATTTACTAGTTTTTTCACTCCCCTAGTCTGGTGAGCTTAAGGCTTAAATGTAAACTTATGGTCTGGTAAATTTACTGTCGCATCACAGCAAGATGGTTCCCGGTTCGATCCCGGGTGTGGGAGCCCTCTCTGTGCGGAGTTTGCATGTTCTCCCCGTGTCAGCGTGGGTTCTCTCCGGGCACTCCGGCTTCCTCCCACAGTCCAAAGACATGCAGATTGGGGATTAGGTTAATTGATAACTCTAAATTGTCCATAGGGTGTGAATGTGAGTGTGAATGGTTGTTTGTCTCTATGTGTCAGCCCTGCGATAGTCTGGCGACCTGTCCAGGGTGTACCCTGCCTCTCGCCCAATGTCAGCTGGGATAGAAAAACCCAGGGTGGGTTAACTTGATATGTTGCCATTTTGTTGAAAGTATCCATTTGAAAATGGCTCACAGTACATTGTGGCATTCAAATGATGTTGATCTGCTTTTGTGTAGACTGAGTGCAACGCAAACCCACACATTTGAAACAGAAAGTACTAAATACTTGCTTGTATACAGTTTACGCTATGAACCAATGCAGGAAGGATTTATTCTATTTGTGCCAAACTGAAATGAACATGTCAAAACTTGAGATTCAACAGACCAGGCAACATTTTCTCAACTCTTCACACTTCCCATGTCTCACTGGGAGCATTTTGTTTTGATCTTTCTGCAAATACCGTTGCACCGAGCTGTGCCGGATTTGTTAGCCTGCCTGTTGGCTTGGATGAGCCTATTATCCGATGACCTCATTCACTGAGTGAAGTGTTTTCACTCACAGAACTCCAGCTGACTGCATGATTTTTTGTTGATTGCATCATCTTCTGTAAACTAGACAGTGTAGTGCGCAAAAATCCCAAAGGGTGCAGCCTTTTCTGATGTAGCGACCACAATGTCTGGCAACAATCACACCATGCTCAAAGTCTCTTCAGCTCTTTGTCAAACGGAGACTTCACTTTTTGACCTGCCTCCGTGTTCTACATTATTTTTCCCCAGTAGTGTTTGAAACGTGGGCTGTAGCTATCAAAGGAAAGAGAAAGAAAAGCAGCACATGCTATTGAAAAATACTGAAACATTCCTCTAACAATCTCCAGTTAAATGCACATCAAAAAGCTGCAGATTGCACTGAAAAATATTGATAGACAAATGTTTTATCAACCACGATGGGACAATCTTTGTAGTCATATTTGCATTGTACTATAGCTCATCAATACCAAGTAACTCTGAAGGACAAATTCAGGAACTGAGGCGTATTGGCATGTCAAAACAAAACAGCAACAGAAAGTACCAAATACTTGCATTTTCAGTTTTATATTTTATCTATATAAATCTAAATTAAAGCCAATGTGATATTAAGATCAACTATTCAGACCTCTGATCTGCTTGGAGGAATGACGTGTGGGCATTTTGCAAATAAAATAAGAGCAATTAGTTTTCCTTTGGAGTTTCTAAAGGCCTAAAAACAGCCCTGCATCAACAGAGCCATGACCAACACACCATAAAAGTTTAAAATCCTTTTTCCCCACAACAAAAGACTTACATTTTTTAATTTCTTTAGCAGAAGAAGGACTTCTTGTGTGGACAACTACAAAGGAGAAGCACTGCAAGTCTTCAACAGCTCCTTTGAAACCCTTTGCTCTGAGTAACACTGATTTAGTCACATATGCTAGAGATAAACCCTAACCATTTCAATATGAATACGCCCAACCAATCCCTGTCTAATTAAGTGATGCTCTCTAGAGTGAAAACCATCTTTTCTTTTGAAGAAAGCTTCATTTGAAGAAACCATCATTAGAGACTCAACCCTAACCCTGCGTGGGAAAAGAGGTCAAACACAGTTAAATGGAAACTGACTGCAACACCATCACTGTGGGCTGCTCTGTAATCACTGCCTTTGAAAATTAGTTAAGTGTGCTTCATGGAGAAATGAAATTTGCATTACCGGTAAGGATAACTGTAAAAGTGTGGAAAAGCGACTAAGTTACTGCAGTATGAGCAGGTTTCATACTTGCAAATAATGACTACTTTTGTGTCCAAAAAGTATAAGATCCTGTTATGTCGTTTTAGAGGAAAAAACAGAAGCTGCGAGTTAAGTTCAGTTATTTATTTCCAGTTATGTCTCATAATGACACATCTCCACTTCATGATGATGACTGTTTGGGAACTCACACACTAGAAATGAGTCAGTTTAACATGCCCTCACATGCTCGCTGTCTCAACGGTAGATAACCGAACTTTACTTTAAGTGGAGAGACATTTTAATCTGTTAAATAATATAAAAACAAAGTCAAAACCGGGTCCGTAAATAGCTAAATGAGCTAACATTTCACGAGTTTAGCTAACTTAACTGTGACAGTTAACTTAGTAGAAAAGGAACGCGACAACATGACTGACCCAAGCAAACTTTTCAGGAATTCATTTCACCTACCTCAGACTGAAGTACGCGAATACACCACAAACATGGCTTCAGCTTCAGAAAAAAAATATCTCCACCAACTTGAATCCTTCCTGACTTATCTTTTCGCCCAGTTGTTTACTAAGCTACTCACCCGTACATCTGAAGGGAAGATGACTCCGCTGTCTCGGGAAGCAGAAGTTGAAGAAGCCACTCCTCGCGCTGAAAATCTGCCTCCAATTAGGATTCCACGGTCGTTGCCTTCAAGTGCCATCGGAAATGTTGACAGTGCTACTTAAACGCGAACGATTGACCAATCAGATCTGCTAAAAGAAGGAAAAAAACTTTAAATGTGACGTTTAGAGGGAGGAGGAAATTTGAAGGCCTTTATTGATGGATTAAAGTCCCGTTTTAAACTGTAACGTGCGGCGAATAGGCTCGTATTAATTCAGCCGTAATTATGTGCCAGACGTGATGGATACACTTGAAGGTCTCTCTCGCCCCCTGTCGCACAAACTGGCTCTGTACTACTTGATTTCTAAAATACCTGAAACATCAGCTCTTAAAATGACCAACTGGCCTCGCAATTAAAGTAAAGTCATGTGTGTTTATAAGCTTTAAACTTGAAAAGGGGGGATTCCGACAAACGCTTGAAAGCAGCAAGAGGTTTATCAAATACTCTATCGTTTCAAAATAAAAGCCTTTATGCCCAATGTAAACTGTAACTTTTGGCTAAAAGTCTATTCTTCAAAAGCGCCCAACAGAGTAAAGTCATAAATATACTTTATTGGGGATTGGTTGAA
The DNA here is from genome assembly GCF_006386435.1 of Epinephelus moara. Taxonomy (NCBI): domain Eukaryota; kingdom Metazoa; phylum Chordata; class Actinopteri; order Perciformes; family Serranidae; genus Epinephelus; species Epinephelus moara. The sequence continues at coordinate 27,125,891 of NC_065515.1, forward strand.
GCCTGGGCTATGTCAAAATACATTTACATCTGCCAGGGTAGATACTGAGATTCAATCAAAAGCTCAATAACAGCTACTGTGAATGGACCATGTGGTGATACTGTTTTTGTCAAGTGATGCTTCCTAGGTCAAGAATGAATTTTCTAAACTGTCAACATTTCTTTTTGTTGTTCTCTACGATATGCTTTTCTACGCCATCAATTCACCCCAGCTGTGAAGCATATTTCAAGGTGCCACAACTCAAAAGTGTCACACCCCAAAAATGAAATTGCTATCATCTGCCAGCTACATAACCTCTCTCAACTTTACCAAATATATTTTTTTCCCAACTAGGCTATACTTAAAAAAAAATCATCCTGATGGGTCTGATATATCTGTCAGTTTGATAAGAATAAAAACAACAAGGACATAAATGCAGGGACCATTTGAAATTCTGCGATAAGCTGTACAAAAAAGGATTTACTATTCGTTCAACAAGATAGGACGGATCAGAGTCATTCACACCTGAGCTTTCCTGCTTCTACAGCATTTGGGATTACTAGTAGAGAAAGCTAAGACGGAAAGGAGAGAAGTCACTTGCAGGTCCTTTGAATAAACACATACACAAGCTAACCCCTCAGTGTTGATTAGTCAGGGGTTACATGAAAGTGAGCATGGTCCCACCAAGGGTCAGGAATGAAAGTGTGGTGTACAAATAGATGTCAAGGCAACATATCAGCAGTGTTTCAGTCCCTCACTTTGTTTCAGGATGGTTATTTGCACTCCTTTTTGCTCATCATTCATACCACCTGTCCTCTGTAAAAAATGTGTTGCCTGCTGTCCCCAAAGGACTTGCCACTGTCCTTTAAATGAAGACGGACTACTGCTTCTTGACCTGTGGGCTTTTCTCTATCTCCGCTGTTTCATTTCCTGATCTACAGGTCTCTGTATTTGTCATTGCTTTGGACTGCATGTTGCTCTGCTTGTGTTTGATGAGTGTTTTTATAGAGGGCAAGATTCTGAAAAACCCAGGGATACTGTGTTTATTAAAGATCAGACAGAGTGACACTACAGCCACATGAGGAATGACTTATCGCATCTCTACTACTTCTCTCCTCTGTGTCGGTCTCCTCTTTCTAATAGCTCTGGTTTTTGTGTTTACAAAGGTCCACTTTAGGTAGCTGCACGCTTTTAAAGCTTTCCTGAGATGTTTGCATTTGTCTTTCAACCTTGACTTTTTCTTTATTGTAACTGTCAAGTGGTTCAAGCACAATGTAATACCAGACTTGGAGCACTGGCCAAAACTAAGACAATAAGACACACACTGCACAAAATAATTCTCTTTTTAGGTAACATTAAAACAATTTGTAGAAATCACACTGTTTTCTCACCTTCTGCAGATTTTTTACAGATTTCTTGCCCGATAACTGAATTATCACACACAGCCATAAAAGTAAAGACAGTACTTCATGTGAGAATTACCTTCCTTTAAATTGACCCTTTCAGACATTAAAAAAAAAGTCAGCAGGTCAGAGATCAAAGTAAAACAGTAAGTAGATAATTTCTTTCCTCCCAAATGTAGTTTTTCATGAACACTGGTAAAGTGGGACAGTTAAGCTTCATGATTTTTATCTTTCTGTGTATATACTTCCATTACTAAAAATCAACACTGAGCTCATTATTAGCAAGTCTGTGTATGTGCAAGGATGTGGCACAACATATTCAACAAGCTTGCAGTGAATTGAGGTGAAAAGTAATTAACATATTGTTCTGAGGTAAATAATGTTGAGGTTCTAAAAAAAAAAAAAAAAAAAGATGGGTAGCTTATAATTGTTATATATTTTGTTTTGGGATGTCATGTTGAATCAGATTTTTATTTTTTTAAATCCCCCTGATAGTAATCTTCTTTTTTAAAACGTGATTCTGTCCCAGCTTGCTAATAGCATGTCAGAGTGGGACAGTGTGTTACTGTCAAAGTGGGTCATCCAAGTCATTCTAATGAAGGAACTGAGTTCCCCCGTTATGTGTCCCTCACATATTTAGCTAGTGAGATAGTTATTTCAATACACTAACCAGTGATTAACATTTTTCACACATTGCCTCAAAATACAAACAAAGTCTAATTGTTTTAGCTCTTAAAGGAGCTATATGTAAGAAATCTAAAGCAAATAGTCGTAAAATCCTCCTAATATGTCACAGAGACTAAGGAATAATGTTCATATAACATACTGATCTCACCGACAACAATAGTACAGCCAGAATATTCGCATTTAAAAAAAATTTTTACGGTCTGCAAATCATGTTTATGTTTTGGGTTTGTGTTTTGGCCTGTTGCGCCACCCACCGCAGTCAGTAGAGTCTCAGCATCAGTTACAGTTACGACCGAGCTACAGCAGCACGGCAAGCAGCATTAGCAGTGTCCCAGGACATAGCATTAGCAGTCTCCTCAGCTGTATCCCGGCAGCAGCGTTAGCAGCAGAGAAGCCGGACTTGCTCGAACGATCCGCTGGAAAACCAAAGATCAAGGACGCGGCGACACGGCCGTGCCACGGCAGCCGCCCGTGGGCATACAAATCAGTCTCCAGCGTGCTGCTGTCCAGCAACCTCGAATCTGTAGGGGAGGGGGGGCGGACACGACTCGCGGCAGTATTTTGAATTTGAGTGCAGTAACCGTTTTGGCCACATTCTTACATACAGCGCCTTTAAATATTCAGCCCCAAAATCAAAATGGTATTGCTTTATACTGTCAAAATAGTTAAAAAAAATATTGTCAGACAGTTAGCTAAGATATATAAGTTCATCAAACCAAGATTTATTGAAATTGTTCCAATATTTTAAGCCATTTTCAAATACATATGGTTTAAGCACTGGCTACGTTTGGAGCAGTATTACAGTAGCAGCAGAGAGGTGATTTTGGGGCCAGTGAGAAGAGACAGCATTCCTCTCATTAGCACAAATTATTACAAGCCTCCAGTGACAGGGAATGGAGCAGTTTATCGGCCCACCCCCTCACTGGCAGCACTAGTTAAACTGTGGTGTAACGAGAAGGACCAGGACAGGAGCGGAAAGGAGAGGATCCACTGGGGAAATCAGACAGAAAGATGGGGTCGTGAGAGGGTGAGGTCTCCATCAGGGCCTGCCGTTTCTTGCGTTCAGGCTTCTGGTAGTGGAAGTCAAAGGGTGGTCGCAGTGCTATAGGGCCTCCTATCTCTTCAGAAGATGAAGCAAAAGATCCAGCACCTGGCGGTCCTTGCTGCTGGTTTACTAGATCCTCAGCTGACTCACTGGACGATGACATGAGGGGGTTCAAGGGGTTGACCACAACAGGGGGATCAAAGGGCACAGGGTCAAAGGGTGCAGGGAGAATTGGCGTGGGGTCAAATGGCTCTGGTTGAACAACAGGGGGCAGTGTGGGGTCAGACGGAACAGGCAGCGGATCATTTCCTGGGTCATCGATCAGAGGCGGGAACGTTGGGATCATAGGGTCTAGTGGGAGGTCGTGACCCTGAGGCTGCACTGGTCTGAGGATGTCCACATTCTGCGGACAAAGAGACAAGATCACACCAAACTGATATTTGACAAATTCACTCTCACTGACTGCATAAAGAGTCTCAGTCATGCAATATAACATTACACACCACAGCCCTAAAAAGGAGTGAGAAGACAACATAATTATAGCACAGAACCGTACAATTTTGAATCTCACACATAAGTTTAAACACACACAAGCCCAACATATGTTTGAAGACACTAGACACAACGGAATAATTATATGGCCAGTGGCATTCATTCAGAACGTTGTCATTATAAAGGTTGCCTTGGTAAAATCTGAAACAAAACAGAGCATGAAACACTCATCAAATCTCAGTCAGGCAGTGGCTTATGACATTCCTAGTGAATCGACTGGCACTTCACATTACTTTTTGCTGGAGTTTTTACACATACTCACTTACTGACTTACAGCTTTTAATGGATGAGAATGTTCTGTCCTTTTTGGGGTGTAGATAGGTTTTTTTCTGCTACGAGTGTTAAAATTTTCTGCTGCTGTTTCCCTGATTTAATGTACTGTCAGAGAGAATCAAAATATTTTTTTTGGTAGTCAAATTATCCCCATAAATTGGATTTATTTCCTGTGTGTGTAAGAAAGAACATGAAAGCTCTGAAAACTGTAGAAACATGTTACCAGCAAGTAATTGGAGGATGGAATTTTTATTGTTTCACTTTCTCTTCCTTTCATCTTTAACTTTGGCATATTGTTCATGGATTTGTGTTGTAACTTTTTCTTTGGTCACACTTGAGAAATTACAGTTGACACAGTTGGCACCCCAGCGCTAAGGCATATTCCTTGTATGTGAAAACCTACTTGGCATTAAACCTGTCTGATTCTGGTGATAAATATTCCTTAACTGCTTCCTGTACCTGTGCTTTGAACATCTCACAGGACACCTGGACATCAGGATGGACATTCAAGTCTCCGTGCACAGATCCCACACAGAAACCTGCAGTCTGAGAGGAGAAAATGAGACATTTTATTGATGTCTTTCAGGATACTGGGTCACAGCAAGAAAAAAAGCATCAGGAAAGAAAAATGTAGAGTCAGTAATAAAATAACAAATTAAATAGGAGAAGACCTGTCAGGTTTCTTTAACCTTCTGAGGTCTACGGGGTCTGTGATCATTTTGACACTTTCTAAAATTTGAACAAATGTAAGCAGTATTTTCAGAGTCACGTGACATTTTTGTATTCAGCATAAGTTCAGCTACGTAGTATGTATTTCGATGATTTTATATATGTTTTTAAATAACAGGTACGGTAAATGAAACTTTTGTAAACTAGAATGTGCAAAAAACATTAAAAACTGCAGCCCTTCAGTACTGTCAGTTTTAAAAGTAGAAATTAATCTGTCATGCCATCAAGTTAACGCTGCTTCAGTGATAGTAAACATGCTGGCTGACTGATGTTTATTTAAGTTTTGTGAACATTAACATTAATTAGCGCCATTACTGTGTCAAATTCTCAGCATAGGACTCCATTTTATGAAATTAATTGAGCACCGTCAGACAAATATCCCGAGCAAGATTGGAATGATATCCCACACATGTTTTTGTGTCAATTTTCAAGTATTTAAGTATTACACTAACTTTACTTGTCTGATATGGTGTGTTTATTGTGTAGAGGTAATGCCTTGTGTTGAGTACCTCTGTGTCAGACTTGACTGTCAGTCGCTGGCAGGTGCCTCTCTCTGTCAGTCCCTCTGGACACTCTTGGACTGTGTACTCCACGAAGCTGGCTTTCACTGGCACAGACTGAGAAAACAACAGGGTAATAAAAAGGCAAATAACACAAAGGAATACATCTATGAAGGCAGAGAGAGAGAGGCGGTATGGCTTCTGTAATGTCATGGCTATGATCTTGGTTTTGGAGCTCACAAAAACATTTCCTAAGGTAAATGAATTAATTAGCAATATTCTGCTATTCAGCTTTCGTCCCCAAAGAAACTACTCAATTTCCTTTTTGCTCCCCAAAACAAAAAGCCTGGCAAGGCAGTACAAGTGTCTGTAGTAATTCTTTGCAACCTTGCCAGACTCATTATGGTATTTGTAGAGCAATAAAGGTACTCATCTGGCACACAGAAGCGCAAAGGTGCACTGCGCTGTCTGCTCATGCACACCCAGAGAATTTCCTTAAGTGTCATTTCCCAATAAATGCAACATTTAACACATTGTTGTGCAATGAAATCAGCCCTTCTGAACTTTATTTGTCCAATCAAATGTAATAACTGTATATCCAGTCATACCTGTGCTGCAGCTCTGGTGATCCTCTTCACCCCGAGCCCTGCACTCAGTGTGGACTGTCTCTTATAGTGAGCCAGAGTGACCTGAGCAGCAGTCAATGCCTGTGGGCTGTCTTCAGGGAGCAGGAGGGGGCAAGTTGGACAGGTCAGCTGGAGCTTCTCTGGAGTATCTACAGGAATCAGACAGATAATATAGGAGATTTAATGATCACATTTGCACTGAAATAACAACTAACAAGATAATGTATGCAGAATATGTTGGCAGAAAAGCATGGTCATTGAGCAGAAGCAGTAAATAGAAGTATTACACAAAAGCTAAATCAGCAATAAAATATGTTTTGGAGCATTTCGTGTTAATGATTGTATAAAGCCCCCATGCACCACTGATACACCCACACAGGTAATTAAATGTACTTCTTTAAGGGATCTAAAAACTAAATACTTAATCTGAGTTTGAGATAAGGGTGTAACTTGTAGGAAAGGCACAGGTGTAACTACTTGTATTAATCAAGGCTCAGTTCCATTTAGATGAACCAGTTAATAATGTTATTAGTTACACCCGTTTGTAACAAATGAAAATGTCTGCGGAGAAACCTCTATTCAAAGTAGATTCTGTTTTCTTCTTCTGATGACCCTTGTATACTGAGCAATGTTACTATCACAAATTTTACTTGTTGAGAAATTTAAACCAGCACCAGCCTTTTCTAGATCAGTGGGACGCTACCTTAATTCTTTAAGATACAAAACCATACTGTGTAGCATATACAGTAGCATAATGTGGCCAAATCCCTACTTTCTGGTATCAAATCTCCCTGTGATATTGTAAAGTAGAATTGGTCTTGTAATGTTCAGGCGGCTTTTATTCAATCTAATAATATGTTAATGTCACCTGGGACAAGAAAGCAGTCGTAGCTGTACAGGTAGGAGTATCCGTCTGGTGTGTGAAGAATGGTGGTGTTACAGTTGCCAGAGATTTGCTGGAAAGAATAAAAAAGAAATGAACCCTTATGACACTCAAAGCCACTTCTCTACAAAGATTTGGCAACATGTGGCATAACTAAAACAAGACAAGCTGACTTTAAATGTATGTGTGCTCCTGTACTTCTATCTTTGTGGGGACCAACGTTGTAGACCTGAGAATGAGGACATTTTTGTGTCCAGTCTTCCTTCTTCAATAGACTGTTTGTGGGTAGGACATTGGTTTTATGGTTTAATGTTAGAATTAGGTTTAGGCAAGTGTAAGAGGGGGCTATGCCGCAGAAAATCCCCTTTTCAAATGAGCTAATATTATGTAGAATATATAGAAATGTGTTTATATCAAAATCTAAACCATGAATTCAAGATAAAGCCTCTTTGAGTGCTTTCAAATAACATTACAATAACATTGTGACTTTCTTTACCTGCCCCTTTTTCCAGTGTAAGGGAGTCATTACAAGCAAAGTACAAGTACAAACATGGGTCATGTGTGTGTGTGTGTGTGTGTGTGTATGTCTTACTTACTGTTTCCATGAATGGTCTGACGTCACAGCGTTTCCATGGTTTTGGGCTACCTACATGACACTTGGTCTCCAGGACATCCAGGTCCAGGTAATACACATTACCTGCTGGGCCCTGACATTCACAATGCAAACACACGTAGTAATAAGAGAGAGACTATACAAACAATGTTGTGTGCTCAGAATTTCAAAAAGTACTGTTATCTGCACCAGTATTTTTGTTTATGGAATAAACAGAAGCATTACCCTCATTTTAGTGAATATCTGAGACTCAAATTTATGAGAAGTCTTCTGCCAAGTACCTTCATTTGTTCAGTTACATTTGTAAGGAACCATTTAGGAGGTGCTCTGTGTAATTCCCTATAACACTTTGGCCAATATCGATTTTAGCGGTAGCACTGAGAACAAATCTCAGCAATTTGAGCAGGTGTAATGGCAGCCTTTTCAGGTCATGAAGTTGAGCTGAGGCTTTTAAAACCTGATCTATCCCACAGCCGGGCTACAATAGCCTTCAGCAGCTGACAGCATGAAGTTCATAAAGCCTGTTGTGTAAGGTTTGTCCCAGCGGTCCTGCACCGAAATGACCTGGACTTTTATTAACAGTCACTTCAGTACTAAAGGCCTTTTTTCATGAGGCGTGAAAAGGGGGTGGCTTCTCATTTCATGACATAAAATTCTGTACATCAATTTTAATGTTACGTTTATTATAAGCGACATGCACTGATGCCAGTCATTCACAACTAAGTGAAAACAACAAATATTTATTGTTGTTTTTATTCCTCAGTGGTTGCACACTAATGTAATTGCTGCTATTTTTCATGTCTTTGATGTAGTCCACTGGTTCCCAAACTAGGGTCTGGGGACTACAATAAGTCCTTGAGAGGCAGAGTTTAATTTCATTATCATTTCCCTAGAGTGAGAGTCAGCACATTGTGACAATGTAAGAGGGTGATTTCTGATTTAAAGTTTGTCTGTGCACAGTTGTTTCTAACAACAAAACATAAATCTTCTCAAATGGGATCCCACTGACATGAAGATTGGCCACGGCTGGTTAAATCTATCAGTGTGTGATTTCCCTTCTTTTCACAGAAATGTTTTGATATTTTAGCAGCAACAGAAGGGAAAATAACCTTTCCACCCAACTCCCCTTGTTAAACATGAACAAATCACCCACTGACAAAATATTACAACAACCCCAGGCTGCTTCTCCCACTGGGCATTTGTCTCTGTACTGACCTGAGCATGCAGGTGGACATTTGCAATGCGGTTGAGGGCAAACTTGTAGCCATCGGTGCGATCCTCATTGATGTAAGTGACAGCCAGACGAGACAGCTTCTCCACTGTTTTGTCATTACAGGGGATGGGAGCAAGTTGGATGGGTGACAGTGCAAAACCCTCGCCGTACACACACTGAGTGTGAATGAACAGCAGGGATAATAGCAGTAATAATGTGCAGATGGATTTGTCCATAGTGGCCGAGGTTTCAGGCAGGAGCCAAAAGACAGAGCTGAGCTTAAAGTGAAGTTTGTTCTGTTTTGTTTGCGTTTGGGCTCTGCAGTGACTTTTGGAATCAAAACAGGACAGAGATGTTGAAATGATGCCAAGGACAAAGTTTATTTGATGTCAGAGGGCTGATACTTGTGAATGGACGTTCCAGTGATTTAACCCGGGGAACACTCATTCCTATAAAACAAGCAGCGTGAATGACAAAACTTTCATTCACAATAGGTTTATGGCCTATGCATGCACAAATAAGACTTGAGGTTTAGTCTCAATGCAGGGGGTGTTCTGTTTAATCCTGATCAAAAGATGCATGCAGTGTATTTAAGAGATCTAATTTAATGCAATAATCTCCATTTACATAACTTGTATCAAATAATTAGTCATATTTTGTGGCTGTAATATGGGGATCTCACCACAGGGGGTCACTGTGAGTCTGGTGTGCTGTACTGGAGGGAAATCTGGTAAAACTGTTGGCCCACCAGTCAGAACTGGGTTAATGATTCACTGATATCCAGTTAATTACTTTTAGCATTAGACTTGCTGCTGTACTAGATCCTTGTATCTTTGATATTTGTGTTTTCTGTTTTTATTTTGCTGAGAAAAAAAAAAAAAGATTTGGATCGATCCTTAGTCTGACTGAATTTGGTAAATGAGCAATGGTAATTATTTCAGTTGTTCCAGATCACTGTGTTATTTTCCCAAAATAATTTGGAAACATTTCTATCAATTGAATGTACAGTATATTTTGTTTTTTATTTCAAAGCAGTAAACAGTTTACTGGGCTTGACTGTGTGTTATGGGTGGGGTTCACACTTTTGGAGCAGTCAGATTGGTTCCATTGTTCACAACAAGATCGATTAATGTCTGTGACTGCAGTTGAGTACAGAGTAGGACACAGGCTAGCAAGCACACACACACACACACACACACACACACACACACACACACACACACACACACACACACACACACACACACACACACACACAATCTCTATATCTCTGTCAGCCCAACACATATTTTTAGAGTTTTTACAAAGACTTTTTTTTAAGTGTGAAATAAAATACATGAATGATTCAAAAATCTTGTCTGTAGACACATGAAGGAAATAAGAAATTAAATTTTTATCAGCATTGTTATCAGCATGGCTCAAGGGATGGCAATGTTGGTTGGTCAGTCAGTGGTCTTGAAGGTCAAAATCTTAACATCTGTTAGATGGATTTGCACAAAATTGTGTACACATATTCATGGTTCCTACAAGATGTGCCCAAATGACTTTTTCCCCTGACTTTTAGCACCACTAGCAGGTTGACATGTTCGGTTTAGAGTGAAATGTCTGTATAACTATTGGATGGATTGTCATGGCATTCTGGAAAAAATGTGATAAAAAAAACACATCTTTTTATGTATAAGGCTTTGCATGGGCTTGCCTCACTTCCTTCAAATAAATTCATTAAACAGAGGTTTGACAGTGTCATTGGCACCAGGGCCACCACTTGAGGAGACTGTGAGGTGCCACATAGGTGCACCAAATTTGGACAAACTGTCAATAAAGAGAGTAAATATTGGAATGGCCCATAACTTCCAATAAGTGAGTGCCCTTTACCAGTTTTAAGACCCATCTGAAACAATGGCTGAAGGCAAACCACAATTGTGATCAATTTAAACTTGACATGTCATACAATGTATTTTGTCTTATTCTGCTATTTGTGTGTTGGATATTTGTATCTGTGTGTTGCTACTTGTATTGTTTCTGTTTTTGTTACCTGCCTGGGGACTACAGCTGTAAATTAGCGTTCTTGCCAACGCCGGCATAATTACATCTTGTATTTCTATACTGATGTTCATTAACATGCTCTGTCATTATCAAATAAACAATTAAAGGTCCAGTGTGTAGGCTTTAGGGGGATATATGGCAGAAATGGAATATAATATTATATGCTTTCTTTAGTGTATGATTACCTGGAAATAAGAATTGCTGTGATTTCCTACATAATCGTAGTATAACCCATTTATATCTACATAGGGAGCAGGTCCTTATTTAAGGAGATTGCCTTGTTGCACCACAGTGTTTCTGCAGTAGCCCAGAACAGACAAACCAAATACTGGCTCTAGGTAGGACCAATCGAGTTTTCATGTTTTCCTGTCGACCACCTTAGTTAAAAGCTGTCTGACTGGTGATTGGTCTTTTTGATTTGGAGAGGAGGAAACCTCTGTGGATAATTCAGCTCAAAGTAAAAACATCCTGAACAATGAACACTGAAGGAATTCTAGCCAGAGGAAGTTTCAGCTGGTTGCGATCTGCAATCCTCATCCAGGCCTTGAGGAACGCTGCTCGGCCTTGCACACTGCGACCCAAAAAGCAATGTCCGCATTGGCCACCATTATTAAAAAACTTGTCTGTTAAACTGTTGACAGGACACCTCGTACTACAAACAAGCCTAATTATAACTCTTAATATTATGAATTTTTCATCCGTAGAGATTTTCTATTTGTAAAGCTTCAAGCCAAGAAAAGCCTTTAAAGAATCCATGACATCATAACATTGTTAAGTCTATTGCAAAGTCTATGAGCGGGAACTTGCGAACGGGGCCAGCGGGGGAAATTGACAAAATATATATTCAGTTTACCCAGTACTTTGAATTATGACCAAATATCTGCAAATTTAATGACATTCCCATCAACCTCAAATGTATTTTCCATGTGGTGCTAATTAGCAAATGCTAGCATGCTAACATACTAAGCCAAGATGTGTAACATGATAATATTATACCTACCAAATATCAGCTTGTTAGCATTGTCATTGCCAGAATGTTAGCATGATGATATTAGCAATTAGCTAAAAGTGCCGTTGTGTACAGTTGTGTACTGCCTAAATACAGCCTCACAGAGCTGCTTGCTGGCATGTCTGTCGACTCTTATTAAACTGTTTCAAATTACTAAATTTTCAAGTTGAAAGCGTTTGAGCTAGCAAGTAGTATGAAGGCCATGATTATCAGGGAGAACACAGTTTGTTTATGTGTTTCATGTGCTGCAGGTGCGCTCACTTCTGTGGTGTTTTTGGTTGAAAGTACACCTTGAGTGGTTAAAATATTGAACATCACATTCGAATGCAGCGGGTTCCCTTTGAAAGCATCTGTCCAGGGATAATCATTTAACCCATTTCAAATATTCACTGAACCAGGTTCAGCTCTCAACAGAGGCTGGAGGAGGGAGAGAGAGACTCACTCAGCAGAACAAATTCTGCTAATATCAGAAGAAAAAAAAGAGCTGCCTCAGTGCTGTGTGTGTGTCTTTGTGAATGTGAGTGTGCGCGTGTGTTTTCCTACAAGAGCATGTGCGCCAGTGTTTGTCTGTGTGCACATTTGACCGTGCAGAGCCACGATTGCATGCGTCAGTGTTACCGGCGGCAGCTAGTTGTGTTGCAGCAGAAAGCAGAAAGAGTCTGTGGGGGAGAGATAAGAACGGCGAGGCTGCTCCAAGGACTCGCTCTACCAGCATAACGCCAGACCCAAGTTAGACAAACCTCCTTTGATGTGAGCACAGAGTAATCTCCCCTTCTGCTCGCTGCGGAGAGATGCCACGCTGTAGTGATGCCCAGGCCTTGATACGATGGGGCTCCTGCCACTGGGGCTCCTGCTGTTCTACATCGTACAGTGAGCGATGAGCCTGGGGTGAGAAGAGAAGAGAAAATTTCAGTTTGACGTGGTCTAAATAGTTTTGAAAGCTTGCATTGGAGTTACTTGTAGTGGGAAGTTTCACTCCGACATGGTCTAAATGCTGTTTCAGGGAAGTTCATTAGTATTGTTTTCAGTGGAGAATTTCTGTGTAGCACGGTCTAAATGCTGTTTCACACACATTTCCACCTTGCCAAGAACACATTTCTGGGGGAAATACTGGCAGAAATCTCCTCCTGTGTCACATCGCCTGCCAGTAGGAGAGGAAAAGAATTGGTTTCTTTACTGCGCTGAACATTTAAGAAAAAAATAAGCCCAGTGCCATTTCTCCTCTTTCCCTTTCGGATCACATTCTACCTGGGTTTCTCAGTCCCAGTATTTACATGTTGTCTTTTAGCACTACTTTGTCCATCTCTCACAGATACGTGTGAATGAATAGAACAAAATTACAGGATGGCAACCAGCCTTTATCTTTTCCAAATCATCCTCCTTATCTCCATCTCGCATGCTTTTTATTCACACACACACTATCTTTGCCTTTGTCTTTTCTTTTGCTATTTATCTCGCGCTCGCTGTTCACTTTTTCTGTGTTTCCTTTTTTTTTCTTTCACAAGATGCTGCTGGGATTTCTTGCTTATCTTATTGGTCACAGTCTGCACAGAGAAGGGAAGACATTAGGACAGCGAGAGAGCGGGAAGAGGGATAATTCCCACATTTAATTGGTTTCAAACTTTTTCTCCCCTGGAGGAGCCGCTTCCTACACTGTTGTGGCCAAAACATGGACACTGATGCTAAACCCATTAAATTTCACTGTAATTGGTCAAGCTATGAGCTCACGTTAACAAAGCTTTCACAGTTGATTGGCATTCTCTGCAGCAGCGGTCACAAATCCCGGTCATTTTACTTGGATAAAGTAGTCAGCTTTAGACTCTTAATTTCCCTGTCATGTATTCAGCTACTCTTAAAACAGCCACAGGAAGCAAATGAGAGCAGGACGCCCACACTGAAACGTTAGTTGCAATATGAGGAGTTTCATGTTTTTATGTCTGCAGTCAGTGGGAGATGTCTGTATAATCATTAAAGCTGTAGTTTGTAACTTTAATAAAACATATCTTTCTAGCATATTTGCTGAAACAGATGATCTGTGAAAAAAAAACATTCCTCTGCCCTCTCAAATGGCTTCTAATGGCCTTACACCATGAGACTAAAAACAACCAATTAGAGCCAAGGAGTCTCTAATGCAGCCATCAATCATGTCGGTCATTGCTTGTGAACTGTGGTCAAACTGTCACACTAGGCAGCACTGATCAAATATGGATCAAGTCTGTTACTGCATTGCTTATTTCTTGCCTCAACTTATTTTAATAACATATTTAAGTGTACTGTTCAGCTGTAAAATGAGAAAGTTTGTGACCTGGCCGGTGGGCGGTGCTTGGTGCTTCACTTTACTGTATCCAACATGTCGGCCGGGTCACAAACGTTCTCATTTTACAGCTAAACAGTACACTAAAATGTGTTTCTGAAAACATCTGTGGCAGAAATAGACAGCAACAGAATCTTGATTAATATTTGATCAGCGCTGAAGTCTGGCAGTTTGACTGCAGTTCACAAGCACCGATTGAAATGATTGATTGTCTTAGAGACTCCTCGTCTCTGATTAGTTGTTTCCTGTGAGCTGCAGTAGATTCTAGCAAGTGCCAACAGAGGCAGCAGAAGGAGGAGGAGGGACATATTTTTTTTCACAGACTGTCTCATGTAATTCTGTGTGAATGTTTTTTATTTATTTTATTTTACCTTTATTTTACCAGGTTAGTCCCATTGAGATCAATGATCTCATTTTCAAGGGAGACCTGGCCAAAACAGCAGCAGCATGAAAAGTTACAGACAAGACACAACACAACAAATACATTAAAATCAATATGAATCCAGTACCAGTGATAACATTAAAATACCTACAGACAATGACAAGAACTAACCGATGTATTTATCATTGAGGTTATCAGAACTTTAAAATCAGGCAGCAGGATAAGGCTCCCAAGATTCAATTCAGTCTTGTAGTGTAATGTAGTGAGAGTTTCAGCAAATATAACAAAAAATGTATTTTCATAGAAGTTACTGTAGCTTTGAAGGTGCTGTCTGTCACTCTGGAGAACGAAAATGTATTATTAAGTCTACCAACACTACCAGTTGGTACAGTATAGTTGGACTGAACTGTCAACCCACAGTTTGTGTTGACAGTGTCCTCAGTGTTTTTAAAGCCCTGACGAAGACCTGCAGTGATGGCTCTTTTAAAAATTTAGCCACTACATAAAGGCTTTTTAGTACTTCCTTCCTTGTTTTTCTATATTTTTGGAGTGCCTGGATTGCCTTCCTATCCTGTTGTTTCCTGTTCTCCATGAGCACCCAACACAATGTTCAGATCAACATTTGAATATACAGAGCGACCAGTTGTCTCTCTCTTTGTCAACCCAAAGCATTGGTATTTGATGACCTGGAAATGAGACTGAACAACAATCCAACTATCCTTCACAGAGTTACACTTCCAAGAGTAGAAAAGGGAACAAATTCAGAACATTGAATTGTAAACCTTTGGCGCCTCAATGTACATTTTAGTACAATACTCAATACTCAAACCTTGGCACTATATTTTGCACTATGAGCTCATCAGGGATTCTTCCTAATATCGCACATACTGCTCGTTTGAACTAGGATCTTGTTCATGAGTCTTGTTAATAAAATCAAATTTTTCATGGATGAACTCCTTAATTCATGAATTTACATGTGACTCTAAATGTAATCATTTTATCAACACAACCCTGAAATTGTCTTTTGGTTTTTCAAGTTACGAACAGCAAAGATTCAAGTACCTGCAACTCTTTTCCTAAATTTCATTACATTACATGATGGAAGATTAGGTTCCTGTTTGATCACATTAAGATACTGACCCACTTTTTTCCTCATCTTGCATAGTATTCTTTTTAAATATACTGGCTACAGCTGCTGGAAATGGTCTCCCTCTTTCATGTTGAAAGATATCTGCATTAAAGAGACACAGGGACTTCTTTGTAGTTTAACTTTAAAGCGGGCTAGAGGGCAGAAGGACAGCTGCATAAGCTGTTACGACTACTGTGTTGATAAACAGTTGCTTTCTTAATCACCCAGGGAAAACAAAGCAAAAAAATAGTCCAGTTGGAGCTGTGTTACTGGCTGTTAATCAATGTCAAGTTGAATGTCTCTCTTGTTTTATCACCGCTTTGGTCTCCACCAAAAACATCTGGAAGATTCTGCGTTGGACTTCATTGAATGCCAACATTTTTTCCAAACTTCCAATGCCAGTATTTTTTTCTTATCTGTCTTTCTGCTTCTGTGCCATCATGGTTATTTTTAATTGCAGGTGTGTGAGAGGAGACAAAATTCAGCCTCCTGCAAGAAAGTTAGACTTGTTTTTCGACCACCCACCGCTCACAACCAGCATGCCCTCACACTCCACCTTGCTTCTACTTTTTGCACTGGCAAATCATGACGTGCAGAAATCATCCAATATGGATGGAATTCCTATGGACACTAGACTGTATTTCGAGGCTAGATGTAACTTGTTTGCGGAGAACAAGGAAAATAGGTTGTTGAGAGAAGTGAGACTCAACCCAACATAAAATATGCTGTAAAACCAAAACAGTGAGCTAAAAGAGGCTATTTAATTGTATGATTATTCCTTGTGGTTTTGCTGCTACATGCAAGTCTTTCACACATGTATTCCTTTGATTCCCCAAAGACATAAAAAATATTAATTGATGCAGCTTTGATGTTTTTGCTTGCCGTTCATAGAGTTTACTGTAATACAAATCAAAGTGAGCGAAACAAGTGATTTAACAAAACAGTTTCAAACACATCACAAGACACGGTGTTTACAGTCTTTACAGTAAATGATGGTGAAAGCACAGTTGCATCAGTTTGAGTTGCTCAGAGAAAATACAGGGGAACATAGTCATGTCAGGGTGTATTATAGGAACCCAGAGCTGGGATGATGACGCACAGTGTGAGAGACTGGCTCAATCACTGAATGTGATTGAAGTACCATGTGTGGTACTCCAAAGTCTGGCCCTCGTGATGCATTGCCCACTCCTCATTTTGCCTCCTTGGCCAACCCTAAGATGTATCACGGCCGGTCACCTGCTACCCACTGCCCTGCTGGACATCAGTGCCAGTTATGCTGACAAAAAAAATAATTATTTGGCAGTGTTACTGTGACAATTTGGAAAACATTTAAACCTATAATTGCTTTACTTCAGGTGCCTGTATGCGTACAGTGCAATATGCTGAAATGTGTTTGGATGCATGTGTTAATTTGTGTTTGAAAGCCTGTGTGCAGGTGGTTGTCTGCTCCTGTGTATCCATGTACTCCTCCGTGTGTGTGTGTGTGTGTGTGTGTGTGTGTGTGTGTGTGTGTGTGTGTGCTCATGTCTTTTTATATGTAAGAGGGAGAGGGGTTAGGGAGAAGTCACTGAGTCAATGCATGACCTTGTCTAACCGACTGGGTATCAAACTCATGACAACTAAAACTTTTTCAGCCCTAAAGCCTATTTATACACCCATACAGGCCTCTTTGATGTCGGCACTTAAAAGCACCACTAACTCACCCTGGAGGAAGAGCCTGGCACACAGAGGATGCTCTGGATGTCTCAGCCTGTGTGTGTGTGTGTGTGTATGTGTATGTGTGTATATGTCTGGGTATGTGTGAGAATGTGTGCACACCATGTATGTGTGTATGTGCGTGCTCCCCATCCGTGTTTAGCTTCATGATGACTAACCATTTTTTAACTTTCATATTTCTAGACTTTACACCTCTCTTCCCTTTTTAGTCCATCTGCTCCAACATCTGAACGTCTGCAGTCCTTGTTTCATTCTAATAAGCTTTCACACATTTAAATTCTCCCAGGACATTTAAGCATCTCATATTTTAAAGAATAATTTCTCCTCGGTTTACATCTAAACCTGTACCATGATGTGTCAGATTGTTGAGGAGATATACTGTACCTGTGTCTTTTTGGTCAACAAGCTGCTGCTGATCTGAAAGCCTACGTTGTATTTCTCAGACGGTCTTATATACCACAGACTCGGGATGTCCTTGGCAGCACGCCATTTCAATTATCTTTCGCTTTCACTTTCTCTGGAGTAATCTTTTAATCTTACTGCTATCCACCTTAGTCTCAGCCCAGTCTTTGAAAATCACTTAGCATTTTTTTTCTCTCTCTTTAATGCCCATCAAATATTGAATCTTTTCTTCTGTTGTCATTCTGTTTGTCTGCCTTGCAGCAGCCTACTGCTGTGAAGAAGTCTGTTGTAATATTCTGTGACATTTTCATTTTGAAAAAAAATGCCATTTTTGCTGTTCTTTATATCTGATTGATATGACACAACAGTGATTCGACTACTAACTAAGTAGAAAGGATATATTTCACATTTCCATTTTTCTGGAATAATCAGAGGAGGAGCTGAAAAGTCAGCAGTGAACAGTGATACAGTTAGCATGAGTGAACACTCAACCACCCTTAGTAAATAATCACAAATGCTGGGAGATGGCAAATGTGAGAGTAAATTAAAGGCACCCTGTTGTTTTGTTTCAACACTAGTAGAACTATAGTGTGTGCGCACATGCAGAAGATGCAATATAATGGTACATGGTTTCACCTACTCTACTAACAAACAACTAGTGGAAATGCACCAAAGAAAAACATGGATGGTTTACTGAATGGGCGTACTGGGCACAGACCCAAAGTGTTAGGGAGCTCCCCGGCCTTCAACTGCAAAATGTCACTTAAATTAAAACGTCCCAACCTGGTAGAGACTCAAAGTGACCACAAAGAGACACAAAATGACTTAAAAAAAAAAAAAAAACACCAAAAAGGACACAAAACCACAAAAAAAGATGCAAAATGACTACAAAACACACACAAAAAAGAGGCACAACCAATACAAAGTTTGTGTCTTGCGTTGATGTCGGAGAGGTGATCAGGCCTTTTGTATATCTACATCCGTGTCCATGGGCCCAATGGCTCTTACAGTAATCCATCCATGAAGAAACGTGGCGAAGTGTGACCAAAATGTAAGGATGATTTAATTTTCTTTTCTTTTTTTGTGTCAGTGCCCTCTCTGGTAGAAATATTTTTGAAAGTGAGTTGCACCTGAAAAGACTCCACTCAGCTCGCTGTAGCTGTGACATGACCTAGAACCCAGTCTGGTGTACATTATATTCAGTCTATGCAGAGGTTTAGTCTATATGTTACACAGGTATCTGCTGTATACTGACTTACAAATGCACAAGGATAACAGTATAGTTCTGTGACAAATTATTATTTCAGCAATGTGACAGCAAACTGAACAAATGTTGCCAAACATGCAAAAAGACTTTCGTTGTCTTTTCTAGAGTCCACCTGAAACCCCACCCTGCTGCCACTGTCACCACAGAAAGTGTAGGGCCTGGGCTTTGTACCATGCTACTTGTTTGGAACAGGTGTTGTAAGAATAGCGTAGCTCCTCTAAGGAATAGAGAGAGTAAGTGACAGTGGATGTGCTCAGAGCAGACAGATTTTGGTGATTGGAGCACTGAAGAAACTAACATTAAGTCAGGTTTCAGTTTCGCTATGGGTAAATATTGCAGCACCTCAAGACCCAAGTCAAGTTCCCGTGTACTGCTACTCACCGTCTGGGTGAAGTGAAGATGGTTAGCTCCCAAAGTGAGCATCAACTTTGACCCCATCATGGTCTGGAAGCTGAGGCAGGAATGGTTAACACAGGCTAACGTGGTCGTGGGCCACAGGCATTGTTCTAAGCCAGTCATTTAACACCATTAAGCTGCAGTTGCAGTCACAATTTTTGCAAAACATACTTGTAGATTTAAACATTATGAATGCCTTGAGTTAAATAAGATGGCAAACAAGTTGCAGATGAGCAGAAAAGGAGCTGATTGATTATAAAGGACTTTGCATAACTACAATATAATGTGTTTTGTGGGTTAAGAAAATTATCTCAACAACTGACCATTCATAAAATTCACTCTGTGTGCTCTCTATGTCTCTGGTTGCTTAAAATAAATGGTTTCAGAGGGTTTCATCCTGATAAAACACTCCCAGTCGTTTGCCCTCAGTTATGTGTGAATGCATGTACTGTATGTGTTAGTAAGTGCGATGATGCTTATGTGTTGTCATCCTGGGAATGGTGTATGTGAGGTTGGGGGCTGCTGTAACAGTATCCCCTCTACAACAGACACTACTGGTCTAATGAGGCCAGGTGGGGTTGCACTGTATTATTACTGCAGGTCTCTGGTCCGTGTGTGTGCCGAGTGAATCATAGCAGACTCAGTATCTGCTCTGATCACACAGCATGTCATAATCTTCACAAGAGAATAATATGTCTACAGTATTGAGGCAAAATGGAGTGTGTTAGCTGTTAAGAGCCGTCAGAATGGCATGTTGTGACATTTGGTACTTTTTTTCCCCAACAGCTGCTGTTCGTTAAGAGGTGCAGCATCAGGCTGCTGCCAGTGTTGATGTTCTCTTTTTGTTTGCCTTGATGGCATTTTTGATAGGGTCTGATTACCCTTGGGTCTACACCCAATGGTGATGTCATAGCGTACTGACACTCCTTAGGGGGATTTATACTTGTGCGGCAGACCCTCCATCGTAGCCTATGGATGTGGCCTCTGCCGTTTTACAAGCATTTGTACTTGTGTGATGGTGTGTCTGTGTCACTCTGCAGTTACACTTTCAAAAAGTGAAGTGCTGTAAAGTTTAGTTGATTCAAAACAAGACAATTTCAAACATTTATTACACAAGTCACACAAATCGGCTTCACTATAACTGGCAGCATTCACAGACAAAGCACTTGTCTTCTGCTGAACATGTTTTCCCCAAAAATACAACATGCTAATGTTTTTAGCACAAGTCTATGGCATTTTACATTGTATAAATTAGCCTATTAGCTAGCGGACTTTTCCTCTACTCATATGAAGCCAGGGACAACGGCAACATTTAACAAAGGTAACGTTACAAAATTCAGCTCTATTACAACTCATAAGGTTCACTGACAAAACAACTGTCTTATACTAAACACGTTTTCCAAAAAAAATTATAACACACTAACGTTATTAGCACAAGCCTATGGCATTTTATATTGTATAAATTAGCCTAGCGACGAGCAGAGATTTCCTCTGCCAGGATAAATCATACACAAGATTGAAAATGCTAGTTTCTTATCTGTGAAATAAAAGTTAATAAAAGCTTTGTTTCCACTGAGAGAAATGGTTTCAGTTCACAAAAACAGACAGTCTGTGTCGCAGCGATAGTTACATTTCTGGGGAGGTGCACATCAGGCCACAGTGTAGACACTGTGTCGGCGTACAGCCCATGCTGTAGGTACGGCGTTGATTCAACGCTGATGTATTAATCCCGCATTAGAGTACAGGTGTCCATCACTGCAGCAAGGTGAGAAGTTAAACCATTTGAAGTCAGTAAAAACTGCATTTTAAGCTTTAAGCTGCTCTAGTAGGTGCCCAGTTTTAGAGGTAAAAAACAATCATCTGTAGTGTGTCACTAGCATTGAAGAACTTGTATTTCACCTTCCCTTCACTTCAGCTGGGCTGATCCTGGTTTGATGTTTGAATGAAGATGGCTGGTTAGGGTAAAATAAAAATTCTGGTCCCGGCACCACTCCCACACAGTCTGTCTCTTTCTGACTACCACCCTTTGCTTGGCTGCCTCTGACCAACTATCTGCCTGATTGCACTGCCTCTGTCTCTCCCTCTCTCTCTGCCCATCAGATCAGTGTTGCTTACAGCCAGGGAGAGAGGAAGTGTGAAAAGCTCATGCAGAGAGAGCAACCCCAGGAAATGCCAGCCAGAGAGTGACTGAAACAACAAAAGTGTGTCAGCGCATGTGTGCGTGACTGATTGTGTGTGTATGTGCATGCAGATATTTGAGTGAAATTACGTGTGTGCATGTGTGTGTGTGTTACATGTCACTCCCCCCTCTCTCCAGTTTTCTACCTGTCTGATTCTCTTCACTTGAATGGATAAGACCCTCAGCCTGACAGTGTTATAAATGTATGGCATGAACTGTGGAATATTAAAAACCTTGTTGTTTTAGTCAAAATGGGGCTGCTATAAATATGCGACAACCTCCATCAAAACGCTCAGGCTCACTCACACAGACACACTCCAAATATAGAACACATTTACATTTAAGTGTAACAGTGGCACGTAGCGTTTCAGAGCCAAACATGAAATCCATCTTAAGACGTGTGTGCACACCTGTCATGATATCACTGAAGTGGCTGTCCCGAGTCAGGATGCACATGAGTAGCATGCATGAGACATGATGATGTAGTCATTTTAACACTTTAATCATAGATGTCTCAACACTGAAATGCTGTTGGAGAGGAAATGGAGAGTTGTGCCCTCTGCCAATGATATTAAGTATTAATGGATAAGAAAAACACTGCACACACACACACACACACACACACACACACACACACACACACTTCAGTGGCTCCTGAGAGGAACAGTTCTGCAGCTTTATCAACCCTGAAATGGGAAGCAGTTTGTGGTATTAAAAAGGAATACGTGACTGTGGAAAGCAAGCGGAGGCTTGGAGGGTGTTGGTCACGAGGAAGAGAGAGGAAAGGATGGTCCTTTGGGTGAAGAGGGTCCCTGTAATCCTAATCAGCTCTACCATGTAACATGATTCTGGTCCAGAGATGAGCCTCCCTTTGGCTAATGCCAAACATGGAGAAAGGAGTGGGCTGACTGCCGGACATATCACTGAAAGAGGAAACATAAACAATAACAAGGAATAAACAAAATACACACAAGCAAACCAGAAGACTGTTTCAATGTACTCTATGTTGTTGTAATTTAGAACAGAAAAAAAACTGCCTTATAGTGGCTGAATTTTCCCAAAACTGGCCAAACATCTATCAGATTTTCTATCAGATTACCTGCATTCTGTTGCATCCACGTCATTAACATGGTACACATCATTTTAAATTTGAAAATTGGATGTCACCAAATGCTTCTTGAGAGATGTAGGTCACTTCTCTACATGTGTATGCCCTGTACCTTTAACATTTATTTATTACAGTATACATGGATAAATATTATAGACCCAGAAATCAAAAGTGAATTGATTTAATCTGCAGATATTGGTTTGTTTTATTTCTCTCAGCATCACAATTTTTAGTTTCCGCACACCGTTATTAGTGCATGTGATAGAATTTTAAACCCTGTGACTGGATGTTTCTCACCAAAGTGCACATTAGGAACCACCATTTATATTTCTCTCAACATTTGCATGTTGACCTAGATATTTCCTGAAGCATCTGTCCATTTTCTGTGCTGATAATTCAGCGATCCATTTGGCGTGCTTCCACTCTAGCTCCTTTTACATTGCCTGTTGAAGGCAAGAATTTTGCACCGTTATTCTGTCTCACTGTTCTTTATAAAATGTACAATTGCGGTAGCGGAGGTAGCAACAGTGCTGGGGACAGCTGGCAGGACGGGGTCATGGATGGGATGAGTATAATATTCTGACAACGCCTTCTGTGCACTACCCAACCAAGGGAGATTTAAAAAACAGCTAGCTGCAGTTAGCAGCTAACGCAAAGAGGAAGCACAGCAACTTACCTTACCGTCCTTACCGTCTGCGCAAAGGAAAACATCAGCAGCCATTAAACTGAGATGGTAAATGGCAAGGCAAGGCAAGGCAAGGCAAGTTTATTTGTAGAGCACAATTCGTACACAAAGTAATTCAAAGTGCTTTACAGAACAAGAAAATGCATTAAAATCACAATACAAAATAAAAACATAAATAATCATTATAAAATGAACTTTAAAAGAGAAGAGTGCAGATAAGATCCTTTGATCCCATGTCAGAGATGTACTTTGGTGCTAGGCCGTGGAGAGACTTGTACACAAGCAGAGCTGCTTTAAAGTCTATTCTCTGAGCCACAGGAAGCCAGTGTAGAGACCTGAGCACAGGACTAATGTGCTCGTACTTCCTGGTTCTGGTCAGGACCCGAGCAGCAGCATTCTGGTTGTACTGCAGCTGTCTTACGGCCCATTTGGAGAGGCCAGTGAGCAGGCCGTTACAGTAGTCTAACCTACTAGAGACAAATGCATGGATAAGTCTCTCCAAGTCAGGTTTAGACACTATACCTTTGATTTTGGCAATGTTTTTTAGATGGTAAAAAGCTGCTGATGTTATTGATTTGATGTGGCTGTTAAAGTTCAAGTCTGAGTCCATTATTACCCCGAGATTTCTAACCTGATTTGTAGGTTTTAGAGAGAGAGACTGGAGGTGACCGCTGACACTTTCTCTTTGTTTCTGTGGACCAAATACGATGACTTCAGTCTTGTCTGAATTTAGCTGGAGAAAGTTGTTTTGCATCCACACACTGACTGACAATGATTGTTATTGCCATATTATGTCATTGTTATTATTTATAAAGCACTGCGACACATATGTTATATGCCACACTATAGGCTGACATATAACATGCTGTTGTGTTACACGTCATGCCTCTTTTGCTTCCGGGATGCTGGCATGATGTCACCCTTGGTTGGTTCTGTGTAAAACAGCAAAGGCGCTTAAAGACAGGACTTCATAGTGGCCCTATTGAGGGAACAATGTGTAAAAATGTCTTGTGAGTCATGTATAATATTGACAATGGAAAAAACCAATGGTACTTTGCAAATCTGTGAAGAACAGAGTGTGAAACTGGATAAAGAAAATTTAAGAAAAAAAAATGAATGCAATATTTGGTCCATATTTTGAAAAATAATGTAGGAAACGTACTCTGACTACACGTACAACAGGCCAGGTATTGACCTCCTATAGAAGGTTTTTTACCAAATTGAAATATGACTTTAATTTCTTCATTCTTTCCTCTAAGGAAAGAAGCAACAAAGAAAATCAGACATTACACACAGATCTTTTACCTGCCAGTTCAAACACTTCAACTCAGCATGTGTCAGTGTCTATTAAGTATTCAAACCTGACAGACAGAATTGTTAAAGCAGTACCTGAAAGACACCACCTGAGTGACTCAAGCAATTTAAAACAAATGCTCATTGGAGGAGACATGCAAAGTGGCTGCTGCAGGCTGGACCATCAAAGTCTGACCACAGGTGAAGACATGGGGCTGGAACATGATTTACAGCATTGTAATGAGCTCTAGCTATTATGTTTCTGCATGTATAATTATGTGTGAATAATGCCAGTGAACTGTGGGGGTACCTCCCACTGTGGGACCCTGTATAGCCAGTCCCTGTGCTTTCACATCTGGCTAGAGCTTTGAAGTGGCAGGTGTTCTATCTACATGCCACACACACACACGCACACACACACACACACACACATTACAACTGTACTGGCGAATGAGAGAGACATAGCCCTTTGTTGGCGGGTATAAAGAACATACACATTGTCGTTTTGGTGTTCAGGGACTGTTTTTGATACAGCATAATCAGATTCATACATCTAAGGTTACTGAGGCTTTAATGAACAAAAGAAAACAGGCTTAAAACCCACATGGTTGTCAGGCGTAAGTCATCCGGGAAGAGCGTTGACTTGACTCGAGTCTCACTACTCATGTGTGAAAGACCTGATCTAACACGATTTCCCCTCCCAGTGGCACGCCAGAATTTTATTTCACATAAAAAGATGGGATTTACACACATGTGCACACACCCACACACATGCAAAATGCGCCTGGAAATTTCGTGCAAGTGAGCCAAAGCTGCAGCAGAAGAAATCAAAGAATTACAGAAAAGTCATCATCAGTTGTCACTATTTCACACATCAGCATGCACGTCTTGTTTTGAGGGTTGCAATGGAGCCAAAAAGTTTGACAAACTACCACGCTAAACAGAACTATTTTATTCTCCTCTGGGGATGCATAAATGTGATACATAATATGGAGATTTTTCCAACAGCGCGTGCTGTGTTTTTAATCCCCACTTAATCTTGCATTTAAGGAACACAAACAAGAAAAACAATACAGCACATTGAAAAATAAATTCTATAAAATCATTTTGGGGGCTTTTTGATTATTGTTTATCCAGAGGTAGAAGAAATAAAAAGACAATACCACAATGTAAAAATGCTACATTAGAAGTAAAAGTCCTGCATTTAAAACCCTACTTAAATAAAAGTACAGAATAATTATCAGCTAAATGTACTTGAAGTATCAAAATTTCATCCACAATGTCATTTCTGCAAATTTAGCAGCACGTCCAACTGGCCATGCAACTGCAGACCATTTCTAACCACACCAGCTCAGGACCTCCACATCCAGCGTCTTTACCTGCAAGATCATTTGAGACCAGCCACCCAGATCGCTGTCATACTCTTCCCACCAAAACTAGCCTGTGTATGCAGGTTTTTTAAATGCCTGAACCATAGGCGTTTCTAGCCCATCTTTGGGGGTGCTGAAGCACCCCTAAATTGAATCCCAGCACCCCTAAAATTTGAGAGTTTTTTTTATTTATTTTTTTTTTACTGTATGTCCCTTTTTAACAAGCTAGAAAAGTGTCAAAACCATACAGTACTTGGTTGCAACGTAATATTTTAACAACAAAAATACAG
>NC_065515.1:27151996-27152157 GCF_006386435.1 Epinephelus moara
TGCTGAAGCACCCCTAAATTGAATCCCAGCACCCCTAAAATTTGAGAGATTTTTAAAAAATTTTTTTTTTTACTGTATGTCCCTTTTTAACAAGCTAGAAAAGTGTCAAAACCATACAGTACTTGGTTGCAACGTAATATTTTAACAACAAAAATGCAGCA
>NC_065515.1:27154138-27197060 GCF_006386435.1 Epinephelus moara
GACTAGCTAACTGACTGGATGCCCATTAACATTATAACTCCTATTGTGTGTATTTATTATTATTATTTTGTAGATTTCAAGCACTTTTCTTTTTTGAAGTGTATTTTTATTTATGTATTTGTATTATATAATACAGACAAGAAGGAAAAAGGCAGAGACAAACATTGAAAAAGTCAATTACTGTTAATGTGTTAATGTTACAGTACATGTTGTGCATTTTATTTCAAACAAAAGTCCAAAAAATAAGTCCAAGGTCCATTTTTGGTATTTTTGGTACTCACTATAGGGGGCTGGTTTACTCCAGAAACATACATACTGTTTATGTGTATGTTGAGGAGCTGCTGTATCAAAATGAGTCGTCTTCCCCCAGAAATTAGGGTTACGATATGTTTCTTTTATGATTCCAATCCATTCCTCTTTGCAGGTTAACTCATATCACAGTGGTGCCTGGATAGTGTGACGTGTGTGCTTGTGCTGCTGCCGTGGTCCTGCCAGATGCCTCCTGCTGCTGCTGTTATCATTAGTCATACTTATACTGTTATTATACACATATGATAATTGTCACATATGTACACTATCAGATATGAATATATACTTTCAACATATTGTACCACAGTAGCCAGAATTATAATTATAATATTATTACTTTAATTAATGTCGTTGTAAGCTACTGTCATTACCGTCTGTCCTGCATCTCTCTCTGTCTCCCCTTCTGTCTCATTGTGTCCTACAGATTACCGTTAATGTATTATGTTGATCTGTTCTGTACGTCATCTATTGCACGTCTGTCGTCCTGGAAGAGGGATCCCTTCTCGGTTGTTCTTCCTGAGGTTTCTACCGTTTTTTTCCCCTGTTAAAGGGAGTTTTTTCTTATCCGCTGCGAGGGTCCAAAGGACAGAGGGATGTCGTATGCTGTAAAGCCCTGTGAGGCAAACTGTGATTTGTGATATTGGGCTTTATAAATAAAATTGGTTGATTGATTGATTGATTGATTGATTGATAGGCTATATGGCTGTGACCACTGCAGAGTCATTTGACATGAGACTGAATGCCGATTATAACCTTTTCTATTAAGTACAAAAGCCAGATATCAGTGGAATTTAGTAGATTTTTGCTGGAAAGGGGCTTCAGAAACCATCTTAGGGAAGTTCATCTGTGTCATTCTCACCAGGGTCATGACCTGACTGCAGTATGATGTCGTAACCAATTTGAGTAGGCATCTGCTCACTTTCAATGGTGTTCTCTTAATGATGAATTCCAATATACACCGTACCAGGCAAATTGCAGACAGCATTCATGGGGTTGTATGGACAAGTAATTTGCTCATGTCAACACTGTGAACAGAGTGGTCCATGGTGACAGTGGGGTTATGGTATGGGCTGGGATATGCTATGGACAATGAACATAGGTGCATTTAACTGATAGCAATTTGATGCTCTGGATCAGCATGTACAATAGCACGTTCCATTTCCTGCCACTCTCCAGCATCTTTGCACAGCCAGCAGGAGATGTGTTGCACTGCATGAGGCACTTGGTGGTCAAACCAATTACTGTGACCAAAACAATGCATTTCTATAGCCCTGGTAATGTGAAATCCCAAATAAATGTATTTTTTTTCAAGATAAAACTGCACATTTTAGAGTGTTCTTTTATTAGAACCAGCCCAAGACACACCTTGTATTAACCAAGCTGTTTAAGCTGGAGTTGACATGTTCTCCTCATGTCAGTGTGGGTTTTCTCCGGGTACTCCGGCTT
The DNA here is from genome assembly GCF_006386435.1 of Epinephelus moara. NCBI lineage: Eukaryota > Metazoa > Chordata > Actinopteri > Perciformes > Serranidae > Epinephelus > Epinephelus moara. Next base: position 27,155,894 of record NC_065515.1, read on the forward strand.
CCTCCCACAGTCCAAAGACATGCAGGCTAGGTTAATTGGGTGAAGATGTGAATGTGAGTGTGAATGGTTGTCTGTCTGTATGTGTCAGCCCTGTGATAGTCTGACAACCTTTCCAGGGTGTAACCTGCCTCTCACACAGTGTCAACTGGGATAGGCTCCTAACAGGATAAGGGGTTACGAAAAAATAATTGACTGACTGACTGACTGAATGAATGAATGAATGAATGAATTAATGGATATTTAATCAGTGGATCAATGGATGATACCTTTGAACAGGAGAAGTGCTCACTAACACTTATTTAAACAACTTTTTGACCAATATTTGAGAGAAATAAATCTTTTGTGTGTCTGAAAGTTCAATTCAAACTTTATTTGTAAGCCACTTAATAAATCTAATTTAAAGTTAGTTCATTTCTCAAAGGTGTGCAAAGATAAATCTGCAGGGTCACAAGATAATAAAAGTTAGATGACACAAATTTGTGTGAATGTTTTTCTTTTGAATTTCTTTTTTGTAAAATATCAGAGAGTTTCACATCTTTTGGCCTTGAATAATTATTAATATGAACTGCTTAGTGGGGAAATGTCTCTTTGGTTATTCTGAAAAGTAATAAGCTATTGAATAAATGGAGTAAAAGGTGCAGTCTGTTCTGAAATGTGGTGCCGCACAATTAATTATTAGGATACCCATTGCAACATTCAAATAAGATAATGAACAAAGCTTGCACTTAACTACATACAGTAACTAAGATTGAGTTGAACACATACCATTTATCTTTGTTAAGCTTTCCCAGATTACTGAGCAGCAAGAAAGCTAATGAAGTTGCATGAAACAAAAACGTATGTTGAGCACATGTTCCTCAAAACTGTAATTAAGTAGTACTTCAGTAAATTAGTTACTTTCCATCACGGCATATGATCCATATGACAACCATAGAAGTAACTTTATGTATACAGTTAGTGTTACTAGGTTGTAGGGTAGCCCTGATTCTGAACACACACACAGAAAACATTCTCAGAAACAGCGATCCCAGTTTAAAAATAACCACAGTCTAATTAGTTTTTTGCTTTGCTGTGTGTGTGTGTGTGTGTGTGTGTGTGTGTGTGTGTGTGTGTGTGTGTGTGTGTGTGTGTGTGTGCGTGTGCGTGTGTGTGAGAGAGAGAGAGGGCAGGATGGGGCTGCAGCGACAGAGTAATTAAGAGAAACAAGTCTTTGATCTTAATGAGGTTTTTCTACACTCGTCAGTGTGTGAGGGGATATGCATATATGTGAGAGGGTGTGTACGTGTGCGTTCTTACTTTCTTAAAAAAATACAATAAAATAAAATGAACCCCCCCAAAATAACCCAGACTGAAATGAAAAGTAAACTCCAATTCTGTGCAGAACAGCAGGGAAGTTTTATCTCTGTGTGCTCTGGTGACTCTCTGCTTTCTTGGTCACAGAGCATGTCACTGCTTTGGAATAACAGATTTAGGTCATTCTGAAAAATAAAAAATAAAATAAAACTTCTTCCATCAGTTTTTCTTCCCAACTTTGTGACTAATTGACTGGAAGATAATTTGAATGCTGAACAGTGGCAGCAGGAGTCCACTCCATTCAGCGGTGAGATTGATGCATCTAAACAACACCAACAAACATGGCCCGCAATCACTCCAGAGGGGGTGCTCCACTGAGAACATCATTACCGACTCTGTGTTGTCTGCTAAATCAAAGAAGCTTCCCCGGCTTTGATAAGAAAGCCTGGTGCCGACCAGGGTGGGAGTGTGCCGCTGGGTTGCTCGGAAGAGAATCGTCCAATGATAAACCAAAATGCTTTCTGGTCTGAGTGAAATTCAACAAAAAAGACCCAAAAACAGAATAAGGAGTCATCATGGAAATTACAGAGCTGGACTTAACTGCCGCTCGCAGCCAGATAATAAACAAAGTGATGCTATCAAACAGAATGCAATACAAAGATTGGAAATATACTCCACAATATCATCAAACTGAATAAAATATGGCTGTATAGTGTAACAGAACAGAGCCCAATTAGTTCAAGTTCAGTATCATTCATTTATAAAGCCCTTTATCACAACACAGTCTCAGCTGACTTCATGCAGAGAGAAAGAAAAGAGGTTTTGTACATCTAACTAATCAATAATCAAACAGTAAGGGGACAAAACAAAGCACAAGACAAAAAATATTATGTGGAAGAGAAACCATTCCTGCAAATAAAACAATAAAATATGTTGTTTGTGCTTTAGAGCAACACAGAAGGATTTTCTGATCTAATGCCGCTATCGGTGGGCAACCTCATTAGTCCATGCTTTCTGAAACCATCACAAAACACTGTAAGAAAATAAATCCGTTGTATGAATTGACAACGCTATGGTTAAAGGTACTATCTGGATTTTGGACTACTAGTGATGCTGTGCAGCAAAGAAATGCAGCAATGTGCCAGCAGAGGTAGAGGGCTTTGTCACTCGAAAGTAAATAAATCTTGTTTTGGGGCACTTACTGAAATGAATGATGCTGTTAAGGGGTTATCTAGGGGTCTGAAAAGTGAAGCTAGTGCTTAAGTGTCTTTAACTTGAGTTCTTTCTAATGGCCAGCAGAGGGCGACTCCACTGCTTGCAAATTAAGTCCAGTTCAACTCAGTCTCACTCTGGAGTGAGAATACCAGTGCTTGGCCAGCAACTTGGGGTATCAGACACCGATGAAATAAGCTGTCCTTTTATGTCCCACTTTCATCCGAGGGGCCAGTGATTGCTTCCTGTATGACTGTAAAGCCAAACTCTGTTATTTTTTTGTTAAACCCAGCCACGTGCATGTATTGGCTAAACGTAACCACGTACATTGAAGGTAACAAATGTCAAATCACGGTGTTGTACCAATGTAGTGCATTCATTTTGAAAGATACTTTATGCAAAGTGTACATTTCCTGTAAAAACGAAAGCGTATTTTGAAAACAGACAATGCATGTAACAGGCTGACGTTGACATGGTTTCCCAGAACATCAACAACCAATGTCGACATGGAAAGTCTTTGACCAAGTGTCGATATGTAATGAGGTCAGAGTGAGAATGTGTTGTCCAGTTGTAGAAAAGTCAGTGAGAAAATGACTCTACTGTATGTCCAACTTGATTTTTTACTTGAATGGTGTCTTTAGTTTCAAGCTTTCTTCAATACAGCATAATGTTCATTGTGTAAATTATGGTCATTTTAGAGTAAAAGAGACAGTAAAGCAGGATATGCTTTTGGGCGTGGCCTCCTTGTGATTGAAGGTGCTGCGGTGGTGTCCTCAGGTTCTTAGTAAGATCCTCCCCAGGGCCATCCACTCTTCCAAGTATGGTCATCTCTGGCTTCAAACAACCAAGATAGGGATGGCCAAGATGGCAAACTCAGATTTCAAAACTGTAGGCCACAATCCAATGGGTGACATCATGGATGACTACATCTGCTTCTTTTATACAGTCTGTCGATGCTGTCTTGTCTTGTCTTGGGAGGACAGTCTTGAGACATAACAAGCCCAGCATAACCTGCAATAATCAGTGTGTGCAGTAGAAAATGTCCAAGAAAACTTTATGTGGAAAACAATTTAAAATTTTATTGTATTTATTTTTATTAAGTTTTCTAATTATTTTTTAAACAGTGGTGAGTGGTCTCCTTTACAAGCATATTTTTTTCTTCTTTATGTTTTTTCATCAACATATTTGGGGGTACATTTTGAGCATATTTTGATATGTGAGGGAGCGATCGTAAATGAATAATAAATAGAATAGATATATAAGTAAACAGTAGAAATAAAAGGTAATGCACTAGATTTATACGGTATGAGCAGTGTGAGTGTTAGCAATATTAATGTGTCCAAAGATAAGATTTAAAATGTCATTTATCCACACTGAAAACATGACTAATTGCAGTTTTTGGGTCATAAAAAGGGTCCAGAAGACTTTGATAAAGCCTGGAAACCCTGCTGTTTGTTCGAGAACTACAAAACTCATTCTGATCGTCGTCTGCATAATGAGGCCGTTTAATGTTCAGAGAAGTGCTCACACACACACTGACTTCTGCAATCTTGGACTTGTTTAACACTTTGGAATACATTGTGAAATGCAGAGATGTCACTGGGTAAATGAACAAATGTTTCACACTTTCTGAAAACTTGACCTTTTTGGAGCACAGTCTGTTTTGTGTTTGTGGGACACAGACGATAGGTGTCTTAATCAAACTGGAGCATTTGGTCCGGGCTGCCTCTGACAGCTTCAGACACTTTCTCATTACTGAGCTGGCATTTAGCATTTAGTCATTTTAACATTCAGTTCCACTCTTGTCTGCTGACTCAGAGCACAGTCTGTACCCTGCTACTCCTAAACACACCCAAACACACTCGACAGCGGGACATTAACAAGGTTTGAAAACACTTAATGGAACGGTAAAAGCTGACTAATAGACTGATTAGGAGCGATAAAGAGAACTACACATAGATGTAAAGGCGGCGTGACAAACGGTTTTTGCTTAGTTTGTTCATTTTTTGCTTCATTTGTTTAGTTAATTCCTTGTGTTGGTGGCTTGTGGCTCTCGGTTTTTAGTATTCATACAATACACACTTGCTGGCTTTTACTGCTTTAAAAACATCTATTATATTCCTCCCATAACCATGCATTCACTCTACAAGCAACATGATCAGCAAGCCACTAGAAAACTATCTGTTTCCTTGAGTGACCAAACTTGGCCAGTGTGTGGATGCTACACAAACTTGTTAGAAGACAAAAAGTTGGCCACGACTGAACTTTTCTGAACCAAAGGGCCGTCAACAGCCAATCAAATTCTCACACTCCTTTGTACCCCCATCACTGTAATTTAGTTTCATGAACAATGGTGGGTGAAAAATGGACGAGAAGCTGATTACAACCATTCAAAGCGCCCCAGTTCTACTTTGATTTGAAAGGCTGCGGGAATAAAATGATGCTCGGAGAATGGCTACATCTATCACTGAGGTTGATGTCAAAGCATAACTCAAGCATGATTGAACATTTTGCTCATTTCCTGCTTTGTCCTCCAGCTTTGCATCCCGTTCAAGCACTTACTCTATATCGTATTTTGAGATATCTCGGGTTGTTTCAAGCAATGGTGAGACACAATCCAAGAAGTCTCAATTAACAGTCACAGATCTGTGAGTTTGAAGGCTTGTCAGATGCCAAAGCACTGTGCAGTGGTTAATAGTACTCAGGGATTTTACAACTGTACAGTTTTTAATGTCATGATCATTTATTTTCAGAGCGACGACTGTGAGTAGAAATAAGCACACAGCAAATCTGATGAAGCAATATTCAAAACCCTTTTTTTTTGTCTTAAATGTAAGCTGTCAGTATATTAACTGCCAACCTGAGTATCCTTGTGTGCACTGAAACTTTGATTTCCTTTTTGGCTCAAGTAGAAATATGGTGTTTATGTTACAGAGTTATCTGCCAGGAATGTGTGCTTGCATGTGTGTAATGCAGCAGCTTGTTGGGTGACTTTGTGTTGCATTCAAGTCTGGCTCCAAAACTGCATAAATCCCTATAGACCCCCACATTAATTTCAACATTATTGACAAATGTATGGGGGGTGAGTTTTTTTTTTTTTTAACTTAAGGGTTTACATTTCATGAAGGCCCAGAGTTATGCATATTTAAGGATGGGGCCACTTGGCTGTCTGTGAGGTGCTGCTACAGTCTGCGAGTCAGATCCACCCCTCACTCCTCCACAGCTCTAACCTCTCGCCCAAATATGGTCACCTCTGACTCCAAAAAAACCAAGATGGTGATGCCCAAAATGTCGAACTCAAGGCTTCAAAACAGCACTCCACAAAGCAATGGGTGGCGTCACAGTAGCTCCTTCTATTATTTTATACAGTCTTTGACTGCATTGTGACAAAAGCTGATTCAGGTTCAACTTTGTACCCACATGACTGTTTTCTTTCTCTGCATTTGCAACCTCGCTGTGCCAATAGACTGGCATCATTCAAATGAATAAAGAGGCTGTGTATTTTTCTAAAATGGCAGTGCTGAGGTCAGTCTAAACGCAGCCTAACCTTTGTAATGTCATCAAAGTTATCTCATCTCTTACACATCGAGACTTCAGATTTCTAAAAGTAGTCTGTGTGAAAAACTGAAGGTGTGAAGTTTGGAAGATGTGAGCATGTTTTGAGAGATTTGCAGGGTGAATAAAAAACAGTCTTATGAAACCATGCCATTTGTTGCATAATGGCAAAATGTTGGATCCAACATTTTTGGAGTTTGACCCAAACTACGGACTAATACTCAGGATACTTCTGTCTCTGCTGCTTCTTCTATGGTGATTTTGTTTCAATTGGAAGAGATTCCTTTTTTATGGTGAACACACACAAGACACATAAGAAAATAAGAATGAAAAAACGTGAAAAGTCTTTGGCGATTAGACCCCATCGAGATTGTATGATTTAAGGAGGGTGATGAATCCATAGTTGAATAGACACTGGTGCAGGTAGAGGTGGTGAAGATGGGATGAGAGAAGATGATCTGGATGAGTAGAGGAATGAGCTTTTGTTGAGCTCGTCCTGGACTCTGAATACGATGGCTGGAGGTGACCGAGGTGGAGGAGGGCGTGACAATTCTGCCTAAAATGACAGCTGACAGCAGCAGAGGAGAGAGCTGATTTTAAATTTTGCAGTGGCATCCTGATTGGCTGATAGAGATTGTGGTGAAGTTTGACTGGATAACATGTAGAGAGAACGCCCATAGTCAGCTGACTAGAGGAAACAGTGGGAATGGGAGGGAGAGAGTTGTGAATGGATGAGCACAAAGAAAGTCTTCCTGACGCTGAGCTTCAATTAGGTGATAAAAAGAAAAATCAGTACAGCAGAAAGCAGGAGTAAAAAGTCCCTTATTGTCTCACCACTCTTGCTCTGACATGAGCATATTAATATGCATCTCCTCTCTGGAACGTCTTTCAAAATATTTAAATTCATGGTCCAACAACACAGTGATAAAAGTTAGAAAACAGTCTCGACACAATGTTCCATTTGGTAGCTCTTCTCAGATGGAGATTGTCCAGTAGACTTTTAAGCTAAAAGTTGAAAATTCATTTCCAATTCAATTGGAAATGAACTAGGCAAATTGCATTGGCTGAAGAAGATCATATTATATTATCAAAAGCTCCACAACACCTAATTAAAGAACCTTGTTGAGATTGTTTTCTCAACTGCTGTTTCGAAGGTTAAGAATGAACCCAAACTTCAGTCTGATTGTTGTCTTTTAATCCAACTATGCTAACTGGCAACAGCCAGAACAGAAGTATGAGCCAGCAGTCTCCAAACATGTACCACTGAGAGGCATTTTCCTCCCAGTTCTACACTACAGCAGCTAATTTCTCCTCTCGTTTAGCAGCTCGGAAGAGAACATGTACAAATATTACCCGTCCAACTCAATACTCTGATCTGTTTCTGCCTCCAAATGTCATAGTGACTCACTCGGGGAAGAGCTATCTCCCGTTGCACTGTTGTTGGTAACCCCTGCCTCTCTCAGGTGCAATAATTTGGAAAATCCAACAGCACTAAGGCTGTCGTCTTGCCAGGTAATGGGACTTTTAAATGACTACCACATGCTACCTGTACTGCACATCCCACTGCTACACAACACAGTATCAGGAGATTATCCCCTGACGTACACTGAATCCTTATCTTTACGTTGCAGTCGGGATTATTTTGCTTGGTGTTGTGAAGGCACCAGTAGGAGAGAGGACTTGGTGATGTAATGAAAGCACAACCCATCAAATTAAAAAATAGACCAGACACCTACTGGAACTCCATATTATGGAATTACTCTCCAGTACATGCAAGTTAGCTGCAATAGCACTCTGCAGATTTATTTCTTTTGTGGCGCATGACTCATAAAACTGGCACAACACAAGCAGCACTGGATTCCTGAGCCAAGAAATGCTTCTGCCATGGCAGCACATCAGGTACCACAGGTGACACAGAAGACGCCCTGTTCATTTCCACAGCAGCAACAACAACATACCAGCCAAACACACACTGAATCGACTTGAACTGAAAAGACTGGTAGAACTGTTTCAATTTAATATGCATAACACACACAGGAGAATTAGAGTATTTATCAACTTCTGTGTGCACATGTGCATCCTTGTGTGTATGTGTGTGCGTGTGTGTTGCACAGAGGGATGCTTGACTCCCAATAGATGTCATTATTTTCCACTTGCAAGCTCTCATCTCAGCGTGAGTGCAGAGGTATTTTTATTATTCTGTCTGTGTTATTTTGTGTGAGTGACTGTGCATGCGCATCCACACATGGATGAGTGTGTGGTAGAGGAGGGGATGGAGGGAGGGAGGCATGTTTTTGTGTGCGTTCATGTGTGGGTGTGTGCTCCACAAAATTTGTTTCTCCTAAAAAAGTTCCACTTTCTGGTGCTTTCTGGTTCGCTGAAAACTGCGGGAAAATCTCATTTCCTACTAAAATTTAAGCAACAAAGAAGCTACGACGCATCAAGTGTCACAGCGTCGAGGGAATCGGTTCAAGTCACTGGCACAAATACAATCTTTCATCTCGTTCAGGAGCAAGCTTTTGAATTAACTCCGTGTGTGGCGTGACTGTCTATCAGGCTGGCAGGCTCAGGGCTCATGTGTTGGAGAGTGGGACGGGGTTCACCCTGAGAGGAAAGAGATGACACGATCAATTACATCAGCAAAAAGCTTGCAGAAGGTGTTAAAAATGTGCTTTTGTGAGTGCTGCACCTGGATAAAGGCAGCGAAGCATTGCTGTGCTGCTGTCAGCGCCACAGACAGAAGTGTCTGATCAGCACCATGGACAGCACCCTGCCCACTGAATCGTGACTTCAGGTCTGATCACTTAGAGTCATCTAATTTTTGACCAATTAGAGACCAAATAGATCAATTAAAGAGAAGTTTAATGAATGAATATGAAGTCTCCAGACTGGACTCAGGCAGAATTCCTGCTCTGTTACTGAAATGATGTAAGTCTGACAAATGGAGGCAACTCAGTGAGTTGTCAGTTCTAATGCTAAAAATGAGCCTGAGTAGGACTGTAACAAGGGTGCAGTGAGTCGAACCTGACTGAGACCAGCTGGGTTGTGTTGGCAATGACTTGTCGAAAGGAATGGAGTTTTGAAAACGTGTAAAATATATATTAATTTCAACATTTTATTCAAAATGACTTACACTGTTGATTGCATACAGCAGTACTGTGCATTTACCAAAAAACCCCAACATATTTCTTGCAGCTTGATCTTATTGATAACGAATGAAACTCACAACAATTATGCACTACAATAAGAAAACTTTGCATCATCAGGTTATATGTGATATTGACACAGTAGTGTGCTCAGGGATGAAGTGAAAGTTAGTGTTGCCCTGGTTCCCTCAATTTTTTCATTGGATTATGGATTATTGCATAAAGTAAGCTCTGTGGCAAACAAATGTTCATGATACTTACACGTTTTGTTCAGCAAGGTAATGCCACGTGGTGGGGATGTTCAGTCATGTGACGGCAGTATAGTTTGTCTGTAACCTAACATTAGCTTTGTATTTCCCAGCCAACATTTCTATTTGGGGCTCATGTGGGTGGTAAATGGGCTGAAAAATGGGCCCAATACAGGATTGTTCACGGGTTCCATATTGGCCCCATGACTTTTGCCCTCATGGGTGGGTTTACCCACGTTGGCCCATTTTGAACCCATACCCACTTTGTACCCAAGAAGCCCCAGCATGACCCATAAGGGGCCTACCTGGGCAAACCCATCCATGTCGGCAATTGGCATGGGGCCCATTTTTCAGTCCATTTACCACCCACATGAGCCCCACATACAAATGTTGGCTGGGAAATAAAAAGCTAATGTTAGGTTGTAAACAAACTACACCACTGTTGCATGACCTAACATCCCCACCACATGGCTGTAAAGCTGTGTTCAACCTGATGAAATTCTCTAATTTAGCCACTTGTTAACAGTCATCTCTTTTAAGCCACATAAAAGCTTCAAAATTCAAGAGAGGAGTATTTACTGACATATTTTATGTTAAGTTAGCTTGTGTTAACCACAGACCTCATTTCAAGCATCCAACCAAAACCACAACCTCATCCTATCAGAAAACCCATTGACTTTGAAGTGAGGGAACAGGAAATTGCAAAATGCTAATTAATTTCCATGTTTTAGGACTCATTCCTGTGGCACTCTATGCAGGTCTTGTCCAGACATCAGAAAGACACTGGACGTCGAATTTTGGTTATGAAAATCCAGTTGACGATATTTTAAATGTCTAATGACATTAGAATTTTACGTTGCGTGGATGTTAACATTGTGACATTTTGCAGATGTTGACATTTGGTTACGTAAAACAACACAACTCAAAACCAACAAAACTTCATCTGTATTCAGTATTCAGTACAGTATTCTAGGTCCCACTGATATTGGTATTAGAAAATTGAAATTGAATTGTACATGACGTAAATTCATATCTACAGTATCTACATCTAACAATGTTGATGTAGTTGGGTATTTGTTTGTTGTTGTTTATTTGCTTAAATTATTATTTTGCTTTTGTTTTGATTGTCAGATTGTTAAACGCCTGGCTGATCAGGGAGATATTCAAACTGTAACAGGATTGCTGCAGAGTTCACTGAGTTAAATTTCTTCTTAAGACCTTTTTAATGAAATAATATCACACAGAATGCAATTTAATATCTGTTTCACACCTACACTAACTAGAGCCACTGGGGACAATATTGCCTAGAGCTCTTAATTATTGTAAAGCATTTCTCCCTGTATTTCTCAGTTTTAATCATATGGTGTATCATATTAATATGACCTGAACCCAGATACGCAGGGGATGTCATTGCTTTTGCTTTAATTGACATTTGCCCATTGCTCACTCAATGAAACTCCACAAAAACGATTTCCACATGCATTGCCAACTGTAAATAAAAACAACATACTTTTTAAACAGACTTTATAGGTGTATAACATCTCTCAGCCTGCATCAGATACAAAAACATTTTACAACTTACATAACCGCCCAGAGCAGACAAGAGAAAACACAAGACTGTCTAAATACTGTCTAACGTCTTTTATTCAGGAAACAAAATTCAGTTCTTTCTAAGACTTTTCAAGACCTGCAGATACCCTGTTGTATAAAGATTACAAATCCCACTTCCTGTCCTGGTTATCAAATTTTACTTACTGGCAACAGAAAATCAAATTCAGGGCAAAACGATCCAATTCCTCGCAGACCAAATGCGCATTGCTCTGTCCTCTCTGTCCACTTCTATTTGAGTCAGCCTTTGTATCTCAGCCTAATAACTTCACAGTTTGTGCTGCGAATCATTCCCACTCTCTGCCACACAAATTAAATGAAATAAAACTCTCTGCTTTCATTTCAGTTAAAGTCTAATTAATTAGGTTCCCTGCTACTCATGGACTCTATTAAAACACATCCACGAGCGGATGAGTTGTTAGGATTTTTATATGGTGCTCCACATCACCTTTTTACAGTATTTCCCAGAGGTGCAGTGTGTTGAGTTGATCTGACTTTAACAACCCTTTTCTCAATTATGTTGAAGTTGTTATTATACTTCAGTCTCAATCTGCATAAATCTGTCGAAAATAAAAATCTTAGCTGTGAGGAAACAAGAAAACATACAGATGGATAATGCCCTTTCACCTCTCCTTACTCTCCACTCTATCCGTCTCTTTCCTCTCCTCTTTCGTTGGGAAAACTGTGACTAATTTGTTGCTGAATAACTCCCTGCAGCACTGAGCGAGAGATAGAAAGAGACAAAGAGAGACTGGGAGGGCAGAGAGATGAAGAGAGCAGTCAGCGGAGAGAAAGGTAGAAAGTGAGACAAAAGAGAGAGGCAGACAGAGAGAGACAGATAATGAGGACAGACAGAGCAGAATATTTCACCACTGGAATATTTCACACTTCACATAATATTTCATTCTTACCGTCAGATTCCTGGGTTTGAGATTCCACCCAGGGCGGACAGATTGACAGACTATTTTTCATCAGCCATGCTTTTCCTCCCCGGCTCCTGCAACTGTAAACCTCCCCCTAAATGACTGCCATAAATCCTCTGCAAATCCACATATATTTCTGCCATATTCCTGGTGACAGCTGATTATTTCTGCAGAGGTTAATGCGTGTGTTCACAACTACAGTGTATTAATCTAAGTAACATAATCAAATCGATGGAGCCATCATCGCTTTGTGGGTGTGTCTCAATGCAGTATGATTAAGAACAAGAGGGTCATTTAGAAATCAAAATAAGTTTCCTGACCCCAAAAAAAACTTAATCATTACTTCAAAAAGTCCTTCTTGATTTATGAAATACTATATTAAAAAGGTTATGTAAATTATCATGTTGTGACCATTAGTAGCTGTAGCCTAACTGTTGCTGCACCCTTTCAAGCGCAACATGCTTGCACCTCATTTATGCAGTTTACAGTGATTAACGATAGCAAATTTACCATCTTAATTCATAATAAAAATTCAGATTCAGATTTCAGATGGAGGAAGATAAAAAAAATGCTGGTCATTTACAGCTGGTGACCATTAATTTGCCCCTTTTTTTAAGATGAAGAATGATAAGAAAGGAGGGTGGAGACAGAGAGAGGTCGGCATGCAGCAAAGGGTCACAGATTGGAATTGTACTTGTACTCTTTTCTTGTACTCTTTTATGTGCCTTAGCCACTGGACACAACAATTTCCCTACGGGGATTAATAAGTACCTATCTATCTATCTATCTATCTATCTATCTATTGTACCCTGGACAGTGAGGTAAAGACACAGCCGTAGTACATGGGACATGTGCTCTACCAGTTAGCTCTGTGAATTGGTCAAAAAACTTTGTCTCTGCTCATTTTAAAACAAGAATCCTGTTGAAGGGGTCTTAGAAATACACTTAATATCATGTTAAAGAACTGAGATAGAAGCTAAGCTACATGTCCCAGGCAAAAAGATAAGATAAGATAAGATAAGATAAGATACACCTTTCTTGATCCCACAACTGAGAAATTCCAAAAAAAAGTCAACATCCTTCACAGTTGGTGATTGATATAGAACCATAGACTGTATGAAATAATGCATGTCGCTACCGTGACATCACCCACTCCTGTTTTGAAGCCTCGAGTTTGGCATGTTGCCATCTTGGTTTGTTAAAGCCAGAGGTGACCAGATTTGGACGAGAGGCTGGATGTGGTGGAGCGAGGGATTAATCTGACTGAGATGAGACACCATCTGCAGACAGCCTGTCACTCAGAGCGACCTGCCCTTAATAATGCATAACTTTAAGCCTTATTAAAATGTAAACTGGTGAGTTACAAAAAAAAATGTTAATATTGAAATTATGTATAGAGACCAAAACCTGTTTTATACTAGGTTGTAAAGATGTTTATTTCCGCTGTTAAGCTACGCATTTTATCATTGGTGTCTATGGGGATTGACTTGCTTCTGGAGCAAGCCTCAAGTGGCCATTAGACGAACTGCACCTTCCCATCACCACCTCTTCTTTAGAGATTCATCAGCCTCATCTTCCTCAGAGTCAGCAGCCACCACCACCACTACCAGTGTCTGGACTCCATGGCGGGATAAGTCTTGCCACTGCTCAGATGTCCTTTGATCACTGAATATCTCCCTCTGCGGTCCAAGTGCCAAAGACTTCTGTTAAATCTTAATTAATCAGCACAACTAATCTGTTAATCTGTGCACTCATATTCCGTATTAAATATCATCTCTACTTCATTCATCCGTCTCTCCTGTTTGAAATAAAGAAACAGAATTGTTTGCAGATAGTTAGGTCTGGTATTACAAGCATGAAAAGGAAAAATGTCAAGAAATCTGACTAATTTCTTTCAGAAAACCTTGTTTGGCTATTTTACATACTATCTTGTGTCTCCATAACTGATGTATTCTACAAACATTTACTGGCCTTACACTGGCTGAAGTCTCAAGAATGTAAACTTGCCCAAACACTACTATGGCAAGGTATGACCCACCCTACTCTGCCTCCGACTGGCTAGTACTTGTTGCTGTCTTTGGTTGGGTTGGTTAGGTTTAGCCTTAAGGAGCTGCTTAGGGTAAGAGTATAAGGGTAAGCCAAGAAGAGACAGAGTAGGGGAAAGTAGAGGAGGTCATGCCTTTACCACAGCAGGAAACAAATATTGCATCTGAGACCAGCTTTTCAAACAGCAGGTACTGTCATAAGCTAGATATTAACGTGGCCTTTTCTTTCACTCAGCCTGTACCCCACAAACCCCACCAACTAATATAGTTAATGATGTGCATCTTAGCCTGCTTGCCTCCGTAGGTAGTAAGCTCGTTAGCTGTGTGATCGCAGCTTACTTTAGAGTAAAAAAAGGAAATTATAATAATGACATACCACCTTTAAAACTTTTAAATGCCATAGGATACAATAGGATTCACAAAATACTGTCAACTAATGCAATAGTCAAGTAAAAAGAAACATATGTCTGAGTCAAAAAAATCCCTCCCAGATATCATAAATAGCAGAGTGAGATGATGAGCTGCCTATTCTGTATGACCTCTGACCCTTATTTTACCCTTGAGAGCGCACCATCTCTGAAGTCTTCATTATACTGCACTAAAAGAGCAGAATTAGGAATAACTGTCTGTGTTAAATGTGATCTAGTTTTCTAAGTGCTTTGCTGAATTCCATCCTCTACCCCCTACTCTCATGACTGTATGCAGACCTCATGACACCATAAATACGTGTTGAAAATATGAAATTTGCTTCTTGAAAAGGTAGCTTCTCCTCTAAATAGGCTTGACTTGAAAATCTAGGTGCTATTTAAACATTAGTCATTGCTAAAATATCTGTAATCCCCTTGTATAAGTATTGTAAACAAATGTTCAAGATGGTTGGTTATGACATGTGAGCCTTTCACCAGTGACGCTGTCATGGCTAATGTTTCTGTAAATTAAGACCATATTTCCCTAAAACAAAAATCTTTAAATCTTTTTAACGTGAAGCAACACTTCCACGCAATAGAGGAGATGTTGCCTCTGCAGACAAATATTTTCCCTTCTACTTTACTGAAGAGAATAAACAGCTAGAAAGTGATTTTCCATCTGTCTTTCACTCCCTCTACCATCTGCCTTTGTGAGAAACTCTGAAGCGCTAGTTCTGTCCTTGTATGGAAGAACATTAATCTCTTCCTGTTTTGTGTCATAAAGCAATAAAGCACATATCTAGTCAAATTTAACCCTGTGGCAAACAATGTGAAATGTAGCGTCTGATAGAGGCTGCCAGTCTCCCTGAACACGTTCTCAGCTAAGTGTTGGTGCACTCATCTGTGTTCTGGCATCAGCAGACCAAATGTTAGCCAGCTCTGGACCATACACGGCTGCCAGGTTTGGCTAAGATGTTTAGGTGTAGAGCTGGGCTGAAAAACAGCTCTGGTTAGCAGCACTCAGGCTGGTGTCAACGCCTGGAACAGGACCAATAAACATGGGACAGTTTTGGCATGTAATTTGTCTTGAGTCTGGCAACCAGGAGTGCAGGATTTAGGCTGCTGCTGGGATGGACATTTTTGGCCACCTTGGTGTACTGATGCAGTGAAAAGCCACATGTGGCTCTAATACTTTTAAGTCCAACTGAACTTAGTTTTTCTGGCACAACATCTGTTAATCACATGTGCTGTGTTGTCCTTTGAGAAAATATCAGAAACCAAAAGAGAAACATTTATATTTCATATTTTTTGTTTTCCTGTTTTTGCATTTACCAGTCAGAAAGCAGGACAACTTGTTAACCAATTAAATAATTTAATCTTAAACTATATTTGCATAAAGCAGCAAAGATGTCTGCTTCACAGTATAGGCAGCTTTTAAATCACAACCCAAATGAGTTTTTTTTTTCTGCCTGTGTCTTTCTCTTATTTAACTTACAGCTTTTGTGCATTCAGCATTTTAAAAACATAGGTACACCCACCAGCCAAAACTTTAAAGCACTGACAGGTGAAGTAAATGTTGATCATCTCGCTTCAGTGCAATGTTCTGCTGAAAAATGTTGGGTCCTGGAATTCATGCAGATGCCACTTGGCATGCACCACCCACCCAAACACCACAGCAGACCAAGTACAGCCCCTCATGGCAACAGCACTCCCCTGGAGCAGTCTGAGCATCCGTGGGATGTGCTGGAACCCAACCCCTTGTTGCAACAGACAAGACTCATCTGCTGCCAAAGCCCTGATGCCATCACCAGGGGACACCAGAGGACACTGCCAGAGGTCCTTTGTCCACGGGGATAACATGAATAACACTGATCATCTTGTTACAGTGCAATGTTATGCTGGGAAACTTTTGGTCAGGGCATTCATATGGATGCCACTTGACACACTCAACCCACCCAAACACTATTGCAGATCAAGTATCACTCCCCAAATGCCGTGCCTTCCCCCAACAGGACCATGCCATGCCACCCTGCAAAAACTTTTCAGGAATGGCCCGAGGAACATGACAAAGACCTCAAGGTGTCAACCTGGTCTTGAAATTCCCCAAATTCAATATCTGACCATGCATACGTGGGACACACCAGCACCCCACCTTGTTACCAACAGGACTCAGAGGATCTGCTGTCAAGTCCCCAGTCCCAGACACCCCCCAGCAGGGCACTGCCATTTGGAAAAGCTGTTGCGATGAGGGAGTGTACTCGGTCTGCAACAGTATATGGGTGAGTGGAGTGTGTCAAGTGGCATCCACATGAATGCCAGGAGCAAAAGTTGCACTGCACTGTACCACCAATATATATATATATATATATATATACATATATTTATTATGGCTAACACTCCCTGTCTGCAGCACCAACATTTGTTTCGAGACTTGTTAGTCATTAAACTATGGGCATGCTTGTGCTTACTTTCCAAAAGCTGTCAAACTGCTACAACTTCTAAAAGTTTTTACTCAGCAAAAACAAAAACTTCTAGCTCCTTTTGAGATGGAGCGGAGGACTTTTTAAAAAGCATTTTCTATAAGGTGATGAATTATGTTCAATAAGAGGCAGGATTTCACTTATTTTTTAATATAAACCCCATCTAATTCATAATGTATTGTCGCTGAAATTTACATTACAGAGAATGAAAAGCTGTTAAAGAGCGAAATGAATGGTGTTCACTTGCTCTTTAAACATGATGTGTGGAAACTCATGCTAACTGACCTCTGGTCAGAGTCAAGGTCATAGTTTAGTCATCTGTCTTTGCGGTGACAGCCATGTTTCCTCCACAGTCTTGTTCTTTATTTCTGTTGCTTCTGAGAACTGTGATTCTCTGGCAGCAAATTTTTAAAGTGTTTGTCATGTTGCATGGCAATGAAGGGTGGCACAATGCAACAACAGGGGAGCCTCACTGCAACAATCAGTGTGTCTCTTGTCAAGCCCTTGGCTGGGCTGGTTAGTATGGAGATTTGGTGCCGGAGGTTAAATGAGGAGAAGACTTTCCTTTTGGGAGAAAACCAGGCGTCTGCTCTGGCTTCTAACCACGTGAAATATTAACAAGGCCTGGGACTGTAGAGCGGCTGCACAGCCCTGGCCTCCGCATAACGTCAAGACACAGAGATGGCTTAAAAGGAGACTTTGTTCTAAAGAGGAAGAAGATAAATAAGAGGAGGGAAGCCGCACACCAACCCATATTTTCTGACGCTCTAAAGGCTGAAAGAAGCAAAATATGATAGAAATTCAGAGAAAAGAAAAAAAGTGTGAATACTGGTACCTGATGACTAATGGCTATTCAGAGTCATCAGGTAGATTCCCTCGCTGACTGAAGTGTTAAGCAGGTAATCAATCAGTAATTTAAAACAGATTATAATTTGAAGTAACCTTCTGAGCCCCGCTGTGTGTGAGTCAGTCTGAGCTCAGCACTTAGATTAACTCTAACATGATGCAACAACCCTGTAACTGAGACACACACAGAGGAAAAATATGCAGAATACCCTCTTAAAGTATGCAGCTCTTCTATTTTTAATAATTTCCCCTAAATCATACGTTGTTCCTATTAGTCTTATGTTAGTGAACCAGAGGCGGGCACTGACTCATTCCTGATGTAGCACAAAGGCTGGCCCTCGAGAAGTTACAATGATGCTCATATCAGCAAAACTGTGGGCTCGTTCAATCGCTGAGAGCAGAGACCAGAATTCAAATTTGTACGACAACAAGATTACTTGACATTTGTTTACTGAGGAATGGGAAACAGAGAAACAAGAAAGATGGAGAGAGAATGGGAGAGAAGTGGATATGAAATGCAACAAAGGATGCAAATTGGATTTCAATGTGCCATTATTCAAGTTGAACTCTGCTGCGTGTGTGTCAGTGATTTTTTTGTTTTTTTGTTTTTAATCTTGACTTTTCACAAGCCGAGTTGCAACAAAGCATCTAACCACTTAGATATCTAATTTACCCTGTGAAGGGAAGCCCAGATGTCTTCAGGGAGCAGCCTTTGACTTGAGAGCAGAAGTATTCTCTGGTACACGAGGAGACAGGGGCCAAATGAGGCAGGCTGATTGCTATTCTGAAACGTGGCGTTGTGCAGGGAGGAAGACAAGGCCAGCACCGAGAGAAAATCTGTACGCTGACAAAAGAGGAAGAAGTGAAGGGTGTGTGTGTGTGTGTGTGTGAGGGGGAGAAGGTGGGGAGAGACGTAAGCCACAATTACTGTAGAGGTTCTCCCTGTCTCACACACACACACACACACACACACACACCACACACACACACACACACACACACACACACAAACACACACACACTCACATACACATTGTCACTGAGCCATCTTTTCAAAGATGATTTAAAAAGAGATTAAAAGCGAGAACCAGATTTCTCTACAGTCCCCCGTTGCTATGGCGATATAAAATTGAGTCTCTCTCTCTCTTTCTCCCTCTCTCCTTCTTATGGTCAGATCATCAAATCAACATGTAGGTGCAGTCCTGAACACAGAGGCAGGCAACTGCAGGGTGTGTGTGTGTGTGTGTGTGTGTGTGTGTGTGTGTGTGTGTGTGTTATACACACTCCTGTTATCTTGGCTCACTACTCTGCCTCCTCCTTGCTGGTGTTGTTGTTGCTGTTATGCGGTGACAATGAGGGAGCTTGAATGAATCAGACTGGTTTGATCTCATGTTAGGGGACTTCCTCGCACCACTGCTGCTGCAGTCGGAAAATCTTGTATCTCCTGGATGTCTGTTTTTGAAGTTATAGTACAGTGACACTGTCTATGTTTACATGCACACTAATATCCCACTAATATCCTGAATTTGATGCAGGTCATGTAAACAGCATATTAGGTTTAGATATTCCATATTAAGCCTTTTTTCCAAATTTAGAATTTTGTGATTAAGACGTGGGATATGCCGGTATTATTCAGGTTTTAGGAGGATTCTTGGACATGTAAATGATGAAAAGACTTCACTTATATAGCGCCTTTTGTATTCCTGCGACCACACACCTCACACACACCCATTCACACACTGCTACCATACAAAATAAGGACAAAAAGTGGAATATTTTGTGCATGTAAGCCAATTAAATCATAAAAACATGAAAGCATTTCATGGCTTCCCACTCACAGTAGGTTGTACAATGGCAATGATGTTTTTTTTTGTCAATAAGGTTAAAAAAATAGGATTATGTATGACTGGGGGGGTCACTATTTGTAAGACTATAACTAGATTCGTTTTGAGATTATTTCCAATCCTGCTCCCAGTGGAAAATATGATGCCAAACTCCCTTTAGGACATACGACATATTAACGATTCCTTAGGTGTTTGCAGAAACACAACCCTAGGGCAAGATGCATAACTCTAGAAACACGAGATAAAAGTCATCATGTATCGATAGTAATATTTTAAACACCAGTATAACCTACAAAGATAAAATGAATTTGCTGGCAAACTTTACATTTTGGATTATGTTGCCTTAGCTCCCCACCAGCCTCTGCTGCTGCCTAGATTTCCTATTTTAATGGCAGTGAAGAATGAGAATGAAATAATGATAGGTGCACAGTTTCAAAAAATACAATTACTTTCTAAATTAAGTGCTGGTTGGTGGATCAGGTACACGCCAAATTACTTAACACAGACTCTTGTTCAGTCCACAACTCCTCCAGTTTCTGCTCCTTTTCCACAATACAAGAGAAATGAGACTTGTTCTTCTTGCCTCCCTTGAGTTGCCTCTGTGTTTACTGTCTACATGGTTTGTTGCTTCCTGTTTAGTGCTGGAGAGAGTGCACCTATTGGTTGACAAGTCATTGAACTTTACTGTTTTCATGAGCCAAGAGTAAAAACTTATGATATTGTTAAACATGTTTGATTTTATCTTAAGTGAAGACGGGAAAAAGACTGACGACTGAATTTTATGACCACCTTAGACAAAAGAATGGAGATCACGTCCCACAACTCTAGAAAAACTCTTGTGATTTATTCTGACATTTGAAATTTTTTTGCGAAAGAGAAATCACTTGAAAAATTTTGGTGTAAGGCCAGCATTATGAGGATGAGTTAGGACTTAGATAAGGAGATCAATACTTCTCTCAAAGTTTTAGTATAAAAATGTAAAAACAGGAGAAACAGCTAGCCTGGCTCTATCCAAAGTAAAAAAAAAAAAAAATCTACATGCGCCACAGCACCTCTAAAGCCACAACCTGTGTTTCAGACATTTCTGTTTGTGTACAGATGTACAAATCTACAAATATGTAATGTGTTAATAAATGAGGTTTAGAGCTGCAGTGGAGTTTATTTGCTTTGGACGGGGCCAGACGGGCATGGTCTCACTCAAAAATTGTTAAAATCCGGCACTTGGGCAGTGATTTACGGCGCCCGGCGGCATCAAGGGGAAACGTGGCGAAACAAGGATGAAAATTAAGGCCTGCGTCCCGTAAAATTTTACTGGCCCTGTTCTTTTTTCCTAAACCCAGCCACGTGTGTTAGTTGTTGAAGGAAAATATACATCAATTCACTGTGTTGTACGACGTCGTGCATATATTTTGAAAGAGACTATGTAAATTTCCTGTAAAAACGGAAGTGTATCTTGAAAGAGAATAACTTCAAACAGTGTCCCAAAGTGTCAACAGCCACACACCCAGGGTACCTTGCAAGTTGTATGTGGACGTGGAAAGTCCATGACCAAAACGTCAGTACGTGACGAGGTCGGACGTGAGAATGTGTTGGCCAGGCTAGCCGTTTCTAACAGTCTTTATGCTAAGCTAAGCTAATAGTTGTCCGCTCTATATTTAATTTATCATATAGACATGGAAGTGGTGTCAATCATCTCATCTTACTCTCTACAGGAAAGCAAATTAGTTTATTTCTCAAAATGTTTGATATTTCTTTAATAAATGTGCCTCTTATTATTCACTTGAGGTGATTTTGTCAGCTGCTTTGCTGATACAAAGACAGGTGACATGAAATAACAGCCCCTCCTGACAATGCCACTTTTTGGAGTGGAAGCAAGTAACAATAAGTGGCAGTACAACATAAATATAGACTGATATTTATGTTGTACTGCCGAAGGGAGCCACTGGAGAGGGGCTAAAGAGCCTCATTTGGCTCCAGAGCCGAAAATTGCCTGCCCCTGACACAGGTCCTAAGATATGAAGATTATGAAATAAAAGCTACAAAACAGCATCTTGTTATGTCAAATAACATGAATACTTTGTCAAAAATAAAGAAGCAAAAACAGGTCCTGCAACACTGAGGTGTTTTTTTTTTTTTTTTTTTTTAGATATCTGTCATCTGCTGTTCTTGTATCCTCCTTTTTTGGCCATCTTCCACATCAGCCCTGTGAAAACTTTTTGACACATTGAGGCTTTTTTCCCCCACACAGATTTCTGCTATTTACACTCTGGTTTAAAATAGACAAATTTATCTCCAAAAAAAGACACCTTGATTTTTTCCAAATGTCATTTTTACACTGCTTTGAGCTTCACGAACAAATTCCATTCACATCACGTCCATTGCAATTTGGCAGTGGGACAGAATTTGGCATTGAACATCTCTAAACATCAACAAACATGACTGAAAATGCACGAGTGGGAAATAAAATGTTTGGGATTTAGGTGAAATAACCCTTTAAATACTTAAAGAGTTGAATATGGAGGTTTGTGTGTGCCCATGAGACATTGAGAGAAATGGAAATATATGCATAAGCGAAGAAACTAATTTAAAAAAGTCTTCCATATGATGAAATGTAAACCTTCAGTGGGTCACACAGTTCCCTGTTGGACTGTATCAGTGTACAGCTTTGGTTTTAAAGCACTATTTCATTTCGTTGTGTTCGTTCTTTAAAAATATTCTCAGCAGACTCACACCATAAAAAATAAGATTAGAGTGAACTACTTCCTACAAACACTGAGGGCGTCCTCAGAAAGCAACACAAGTACTGATCCCTCCAGAAGAATCACTGGCTAAATTTAAACTTCAGAGGCTTCAGGGTAGAAAAGAACAATGGGACGCAGGAAACAGAGGAGGGAGAGGAAGGTAAACGGGGGATGAGGTGGGAGGAAGGAAGAGAAGGAGAGGACTGAAGAGGAAAAGGGAAGAGAGAAGTGTGAAAATGCAGAGGGAGCAGAGATAGCATGGTGATAGTTTGACCTTTGACATTTAAACTTTAGGTTTTACTTCAACAACTAAAACTGCATATAGCTAATCTCAATTTACAGTGTTCTAATATCACAGATAAGTACATCCAAGATTTAGATATTAAATGAAATCTTAATTTTAGATAAATCTCTCAAAGAGAGGCTATAACTCAGATAAGGCTGGCAGGTAATTTGCACAGCATTGACCCAAGCTGAAGACAAAGTTGTTTATCTTACCTCTACATCGACTTCAGGGAAGACTAAGGGGTGGTGGGGCATACTGAGTTCAGATGAAGTTGAAAGAATTGAAAATCAAAGTTACGTTTGACCCAGATTTCTAAAATTAAGGTGCTCAGAGCAAGTCCCTTAAAAACGTAATTTCATCTGTATCTGTTAACACGGTGGTCAAAATGCAAGATAATTCATTAACAGTTTACTGTGAAGCAAACTCTCCAAATATTTTTTTGTAATTAACTGTTCACACAATTCTATATGGCACAAAGCACCCTGCAGACCTTCTAAAAACAATGTTCTTTTTCTGACTGTGTCCCATTATGGTCCGAAAGTTATTTGTAAGCCTTTTTTACGCTGACAAGAAAACACTGTGCTTCTGGAGAAAACACAGCATGAATGAGCAAGAAAAAGATTCCATTTTAGGACATCTAATACCAGTCCAAACTCTACTTATATCCCCTCAGTAAAGACACCTGCCCCTGCTGTGAATCACTGGACTGAAGCTCTTACTATGATGCTGTGACATGATGGGGTCAGAAGTGATCTATGTCACTGGGGCAGTTCACAGTTAAAAAAGGCAGGAATGTCATAAACTTCAGGGTTTTTTTTAAACAAGGTGTTTACCGCCTGCTGGGGTCCAGTGCCACTCTGAACATACATTTACAGCACTGGTGTTGTTTCTGGAATTTCCTTAAGTGCTAAACATTTCTCGGCCTCCTCGCCTACTCCACAGGGGTGCATAATGCAGCTTGCATACATGCTGCAGCCCAGTTGCAAGAAGAAAATGTTGGCACTGTATGTTTCCACAAACTGTGGATACGTTCCAGTAATACATTTCATGTGCATTATGTCAGCATTTCTTTAGTGACAAATAGACGAGCTGACTTTGTCATCACGAGGTGGAGGGGATGATGGATGGCATGGCACCTAGTTGAGATGCCGGCCAAGCTGCAGACCACTGTTCTACCAAAACATGATCTTTTCCTAACCATAGCTGAATGTTATTTGTGTCTCAACATAACCACACATTAACCACAGCATTGCTAAAAGTTTCAACATATATCCGCAACATAATAACAGACATGTAAATCATATCCGTGGTTTTGCAGAAACCTACAATGCCAACATTTGTTCTGGCGATAGGGCTGACGTTTGCAATAATCAAAGGTCAAACTTTTTACCTCAAACATGATCACTAAAGACACTGCAGGACTGCAGGATAAAGCTTGACATGATCACTAAAGACACTGCAGGACTGCAGGATAAAGCTTGCAGAGATGATGCATCTTGGCACATCTTCTAACCGCTTCATCCTCTTGAGGGTCGCGGGGGGGCTGGAGCCTATCCCAGCTGACATCGGGCAAGAGGCAGGGTACACCCTGGACAGGTCGCCAGACTATCGCAGGGCTGACACATAGAGACAAACAACCATTCATGCTCACATTCACACCTATGGACAATTAAGAGTTATCAATTAACCTAGTCCCCAATCTGCATGTCTTTGGACTGCGGGAGGAAGCCGGAGAGCCCGGAGAGAACCCACGCAGACACGGGGAGAACATGCAAACTCCGCACAGAAGGGCTCCCACACCCGGGATCGAACCGGCAACCCTCTTGCTGTGAGGCGACAGTGCTAACCACCACACCACCGTGCCGCCCCATCTTGGCACAGTTTACAGGAATTTAAAAAGTTACTCTGTAATTAGGATTTTGAACTTCAATAGGGAGCAACTGCTAACATATTGTATAGCATCAGTCTGATTTGAACTTTGCTTTGTCTGGCATACTCATCGCCCTAGAAAACTCAGAATAAAAACCCTCCTCCATCTCAGACTGAATCCAAATATCCACCCTCTGAACCTACAGACTGAGCTATCATCATATTGTACTCAGTCATGGATGGATTAATGAACAGTCCAAATGGGCACAGGCCAAGGGCCTAAAGTATCAGGGCCCCCCCTGGCCTTCACCTGTAAAATGAGCCAGAGACAAATTAACCCATACTGACTAGGAAGAAACTCAAAATGACAGCAAAAAGATGCACAGAAAAAATAATGAAAACACATACACATTAACACAAAGAGACAAGTAACAAAAAATGGCACTAAGTTACCTCAAAGAGACATGAAACCACCACAAAGTCCGTGTGTCTTGCTCGTACGTAGGAAAGATGAGGTGGTGAGGCCTTTTGCATATCTGTGCCCGGGAGCCCATTGTCTCAGAGTCATCATGTCAAGTCAGCAAGTGCACTGAGAGGTTAAAACATGCTATGAGACAGGACTTGGCATCACTAATTTTCAATGATGCAAATGCAAGTTCTTAAACCTGTAACCATTCTGAATGTATTTGTCAGAGGATATGAACATGGTGCCTACATTACCCACAATGCAACTCAACCACTAACAGCTTGGCTGGAGATTCGGGTGTGTTGCTAGTAGCGGCTAATGTTGACTCGAGGTGCTGACCTCAAGCAGAGATGATGAGCAGGCTGCAGAGGTCTGGTAAGCTAACTTCTTTCTTACTCCACACCTTGAGATATTTTTTTCATTTTCAAACTTGTAGTCTTCAGAGCTAACCCACGTTGACTCATGTGACATCACTTGAGGCAATTTATCAGATTCCATATAGCTCCCTCTGGCACCACAAAGGCCTCTATGAAACTTTTTTCACATTTGCAGTAATTCTCCCCTTCCCCCTGTAAGTAGACTTTGATGTGTATAATTTACTGTTAGTGTGCGACTCTGCAAGTGTAGAGAAGTCCATATATTTGAATTTACCCTCAGAGATTCATCTCCAATCCAACACTGCATCAAGCTAATCTAACAACTGTACACCCGTGTCTTACTAAAGCTCAAACTCACACACTGGCTCCGGCCTCTAATGCCAAGAGAGCTGACATTCCACCTTCTAGCCTTTCCACTGCCAGGTCCTACAATGCCTGAATCTGCTCCTGATCCTGTCTCTGTAGCTTGCAGATGGCAGCTCCACAAGGTAGTGATCCTGCCTGGCTTTCCACCTGCAAGGAGCGCCCCAAGGACTTGGCTCTTGGGCTGCCGTGTTCCTATTCTGAACGAGGTTGTCTCATGAGCCAGTCAGAGGGGTATTTATGACAATCTTATTCTGTCAAATCGTCTTTTGTTTAGTCCCGTTAACACTTGCTAACTGAAGAACAGCGCTCAGATAAACCAGGCTTCCACAGTTGTCAGTGGACATTTTACAGAATGAGAAAACAAATTCAAAAAGGTAAAAGGTAGCAAGGAAGTGATCAAAAACAACCAAAGCAGGCAAAACAGGGAAGATGGTTGGAAAACAACAACAGAGAGGCAGCACAGTTAATCAGGGAAGGAGTAACTGTTCACTGGAGAGTATATATACCGGGGTAATCGACTAATAAGGGGCAGGCGTGCATGCTGGAGACTAATCAGGTGAGTGCAGGCAGGAAACTCAAAGCAAAGACTGAGAGAGATGGAGGATAAAACCTTGATAAGTCCAGTTGAAGTGCAATTCTGTGACAACATCTTAATCTAAGGCAGAAGTGTAAGTGATAACAGACAAGCTTTCTTTCCCATTCAGTCTTTCAGCAAGTTTAATCCAAGGACAAGACAGGAAAAATGTCTTTATTTTCTCTATTTGTAATGTTGCCACACACACACACAGACACACATACACACACACACACAAATAACATTTTATTTACTAGTTGCTTTAAGCTTCTGTCTTGCCTGGGTTTTGCTTTTGCTTTGCTGGTAAATGTGTAACTAAAGAGCACGAGAGGGCTCGGTTCAGATCTGTGCAAATCTCTCCAGTGCTGTGTCATATTTATTTTAGCAGCCTAGTAGATAGAGATAGCTGCTGCTGACTGCTGCTCAATAATGGATAACCGTTCATTCCTTTCAAAAAAATGCTCACTATTCATCGTTTTCCTGCAGAGAGTTCTGTGAGGGAAAGATAGACGCAAATGAAAAAAGAAAGAAACAGAGCCGGAGAAGGAAAAAGAAAGAATCACGTCGTCTCGTATCCAGGAACGAAGTCCGGAGAGCAAAACGCCTCACACCAGCGGACCAGTGTTGGGAAAGAGAGAGTCAATTATTTATCCAGGGGGCCGGTGGGGGAGGAGAGGAAAGACAGATTTGTGTTGGTGAGGTTGTGTGAAGATGACTCACTCTATGTGACACACACACAAACACACATTTCATAAAGAATCTTTTTTTTCCCTTCCTCCTCCATCTTCTCCCTCTTCACCTTCTTCTGTCACTCACTCTCCACTGATGATGAACTCATGCCACCACGCCCGCTGTTGTGCTCCTCACTAACACGCCAGGCCAGGCTTTGGCCTGTTACTACTGAAAACCATTAACCCTTGAAGTAGAGGGTTGGAGCGGCACGCACACTATCATCCATACGATATGAGCTCTGGTCTGTATCTCTCAACTCTGAAGGCGATGAGACACAGGCAGCAAAGACTGGAGGTATTAATAAAGATTAGGACTGGTAACTTGTACACTAAAACTGGATGGATATCTCACTATCTTACTATATAATGATGAAAACTCTGTATGTGTCTGTGTGTCTGTTCCACGTTTTTCTCCTCACTGACTTGGTCAATCCATGTGAAATTTGGCACAGTGGTAGAGGGTCATGGGAGGATGCGAATGAAGCAATATTACATCAATTGGCCAAAGGGGGGCGCTATAGCAACCGATTGAAATCGCAAACTTTGAATAGGCATATCTCATGCCCCGTATGTCGTAGAGACATGAAACTTTGCACAGAGATGCCTCTCCTCATGAGGAACAAATTTGCCTCAAGAACCCATAACTTCCGGTTATATAGATTTTCCGTCATTTTGACTTTTTTGAAAAACACTTAAAATCGATCCCTTCCTAGGAAGTTTGACCGATCTGCATGAAACTCAGTGAACATAATCTAGGGACCAATATCTAAAGTTCCCTCTTGGCAAAAGTTGGAAAACTTACTAAAACTGAGCTTCTATAAGGCAATGAATATTGCGGAGGGCGTGGCTCATCACATAAAGGTGTATAACATCTCAAGGGTTTCACCGATCACCACGCAATTTTGTAGGCATATGACCACACATAATCTGAGGGGACCCCTCCATTATTGACCCCATCAAACAAAATGGGGGTGCTAGAGAGCTAATTTCTTATGTAGGCCTAACCACCATATCGATTTTTACTAAGCTTGGTAGATATGTAGAACAGGACGCCTCAAGGTGACTGGAGAAATTTAACTCTAATTGGCGACTGGGTGGCGCTATAACAACAGAAAAATGCTTAAAAATAGCTAAAATTTGACCGATCACTTTGGCTCCCCCTGTGGCCCAATGTTTTGTTTTTTTTCTAATTTTTGGTATGACTAAGTCATGGTATGGTATGCTGTACATAATCACGGAAACAGTGAATCAGTGTGTCATTCTGTCAGTCAGTCATTCTGTCAGTCAGTCATTCTGTCTGTCCCGCATTTTTCTACTCACTGATGTGGTCAATCTATGTGAAACTGCACATAGGCATTGAGAAGGTGACAAAGCTACCAATGGGTATGGACTAGTAGATTTAAATTGTAAATGTTTTTAATCACATAGCCTCAATGTATTCTCTGTGATTTGCCATCTCCCTTCAAGACTGTCCTCACCATAAAGAGAACAGCAGTGGTCATTTTTTCAAACGGTTAAAATTACCTGTGTTTTCATTTTCCTGGCGGGCAACCTTCTATTGCTTTCATGCAACGGTCAAGCATGATATTGTGCAGAGCAAGGCCATTATTTTCACTGAAGAGTATGTCTATTTTCTCCTGGGCAGCTGTGCAAGCTATAGTGGTACACACTGTTCTGATATTCCCTCAGATTTATTGGGCAAAGTTTGACAAAATTGAATGTTCGATTTGATGAACAATCTCAAACATGACAGAATATATCAGACACGGTGCAAATACTTGATAAATTTAATATCTTGTTTGTTTATATTCCTGTGTAGCATCCTTGTCAACTCCTATAAGCTTCATCCTGCACTCTACACAGACTATGCATGTTTGATGTGACAGATAAGTCAGTTACAAATGTAGCTCAAAGATGTTATGTTCTGTCAGTGCAAGATTGTTGTTTGCTTCCCATCTCCTACTAACAGTAGACACTGATTTCTTTTAAACACAAAGGTGATATTTTCCTGATTTTAACCATATTTTTTTCCCTAAACTCAACTAAGAAAATAGTTTTAGCTGCCTAAACTAAACCAGAACTTAAAGGGACAGTTCACCCCAAAATCAAAAATACATATTTTTACCATTAATGTTATTTATCAGTCTATATTGTTTTGGTGTGAATTGCCGAGCATTGGAGATATCGGCTGTAAAGATGTCTGCCTTTTCTTGAGTATAAAGGAGCTAGATGATAATCCACAGACCTTGTTATGAGCAGTATCATGTAGGTGCTAATTTCTTTCTACAGAACGACACCCACCAACTGTATCACCCCGCAGAAGGAAGTGTGCATCTACTGCTAGCTCACCTAGCACCACTGAGCTAGCTAATGTTATGCTCAGCTGATGAGGGCACCATTAAAGTTTGTTTCTTGCTCTGTCATGAACACAAGCATCTTGTCAAGGAGAAGATGCACACCTCCCTCTGCATGGTGATACGGGTGCGTTCTGAATCATACACTTTTTCTTTTTACTTTTAGTAGGTACTGCAGCTGTCCTTTAAAAGTACATGCTGTTGCATGCAGTATGCGCACACATGCTACTTTCTCATAACATTGCGCCCTGAACTTTGACACTCTTGCCTCTATATCTGCTACCTTGAAGATAAAACAAACGACACTTACCAGTGACAGTGAAATTACAACTGCAGTTCTCGGTCATTGTTATTTTTAGAGTTATATCCTATTATTGTTTGTAATATTTATGATTTTTTTGTTCACTTTAACAATTAATATTCCCATTATTACTATTAACTGGTCATCAGTTCCTTGAATGCGCTGTCATGCATCATTGTGCCTTCTGACAACTGTCAGTCAGCTGTCAAGCTGTCATCTGTTTGCAGCTCAGTCGATGTGACATATCGTCCGCTGCGCAGAGGACTGTGGCGTCAGCATAACCAGAAGAGCACGCTGGCTTGCATACTGCAAAACTGGACCAGATAGAACATAATGGTATTTTTGGCAAACTGCATTTGACATACTATGTATTGTGACACTAAATAGTATGTTAGTATGGGGATAGTGTTGGCAAGTGTCGTCAGTAGAAAGAAAATAGTTCCTACATAAAAATGCTCACAACAAGGTCTGTGGATTATAACTGGGTCATGATTTCTGGAAAGAGACACTGCTGTTGGGTTTTTCAAATACTATTTTTTGTGCTTTGAGCACCACAAGCAGAGTCCCATCTTGTTCTATCATATTAGAGAGAAGGCCGACATCTCTATGGACGATATCTCCAACACTCTGCAACTCACACCAAAACAGTCTAGATTAATAAATACCTGCCTGCAGAACAAATGTTGGCATTGTACATTTCTGCAAACCATGGATAGGTTACATTTGTACATTGCGTAAAATCAAATCAATGTTTCTTACGTGATAAAGTTCTGATTACATGTATATGAGCTGACATTGTCATCAGGAGGTGGAGGGAGTGGTGAGTCACATGATGCTGAAGTGAGACAGCTGCCAAGCTGCAGACCACTGTTTTAGACTAACAAACAGCAAAACCAGGTGTTTTTGAGCAAGACATTGGCGGCATCTTCAGCGCAGACGGTGCCTCCAAAACTGGTTATTTTAAGCCAAGACATTATTTTTTTCTAACCATAATGAAGTGTTTTTAATGCCTAAACATAACACATTTAAATACAGTGTTGCTGAAATGTAAAGAAACATGAAGTTTATATCTGCTGCATAATAACTTACAAATGTTACATATCCATGTTGGGCAAAAACGTACAATGCCAACATTTAATCTAGCCATTAGATTGCTGCCTGTGACTTTCAGCTTCAAGCATTTTGAATCTTTAAGAACAGGGAAAAAATATATATTTTTACTTTTAAAAACAGCTGATCATTTTAACTAAAACAGCTGGGCACATTTGTCTTTAGCAAATGTTACTCAATAAGTAGTAAATACCGTATTTGTTGGGGACTTTTTCCGGCCATGGATCAATACACATTTGGTGCTGTGCAGTGAGTGTTTACAGCAGCAGGACAGTGTGTGTGGGGTTGACTTATAATAAACTACAATGTCCATGTCCAAGGGAACATATTACCCAGTGCAGCTCATTCTTGCATTTTTAATAGTTTGTGGACATAATTTGAGTTTGTGGCACAGAAAAGCTACATGCTTAGGTATGTTTGTTGACAATTTGAAAAACATGTCTTTATCTGTTAATCACCGAGGTGGCAGATCAGTAAAAGCTCATCAGTGTTTTTAAATGGTCGTTTTAGAGGGCTGGTTCATATGGTGTAGCTGATTAGCTGTAGGTGCGTTTGACTTGCATTTTCAATTCTGTGCCTCAGTGAAATAAATGGGCAATGTATTTATTACTCTCCACTTGCAGGCCACATTTTATTGTAATCAAATTTCATTCCCTGTCACTTAGCTACAGTTAACGGCTTTATGTCAATTACACTCCTAACGTGTATTCATGGCACTCATTAACAATTTGCAATAGTTCCTGTGCTGTTAATCAGTTTCATATGAATTGATGGGGCTCTCACTGCTGTGAGTAATACACTGCAGCAGACTCCACAGGCTGTCAGGTAATGGGTTTCTTTTATTAGTGAATCTAGCTTTAAATGTGATTCAATTTAGCCCGCCTCGTGGGTTTTTGAGCTTTTGTAAATTTTTTGTCAGCTCAGCTGTGTTAAATGCCTCTATAATGCTGTGAGGAAAATGGCACTGTATCATTCAAAGTCTGGTTGTAAACTTTGCCATTCATCAACAAAGAGTTACAGTTAAAAACATGAGTCACTCACACATTTAAAAAACTGAGTCTCACTCCCATGAATGATGAATTTAGTCTGCTGGCATAAAAGTGGAAGTCATTATAGAGTTTCATTACCTTTTTTATTACTTTTCAGAATGCGGTTGTCTTCTATAATCTAATCTAAGGAATTTATTGTACAGTGTGTCAGGTAAAGGCTATAATGTTGTCTCAGGTAGTGAACATCAAGCTAAGAATATTGAATAATGATAATAATAATAATAATAATGATAATAATAATGATATGACTCATGCCACATATTTTTTATTTTTTTATTTACTGTCATCCTCAATACCTGATGTCATTTCTTAAACATTATTTTCTCATTGTTTGGGGTCCAACAGACCCCACTGTCAATGTGGAATAATAATGCTAATAATAATAATTAATATTGCAAAAACAACCATTTTTTGCCTTTTCTAAACAGTATTGAAGTAGTGATTAATGTGACAAAACAAGAAAATGAGCATAAAGTTTTGTTTTTAAACCAAATTAGTAATTTCATATTCTTAATGTTATGTGCCATGCATGAAGAAATACAAATACCTTTATTATGTCAGTTATAAACAAAGTAATGTGCAGTGCGTTATCTGATTGGGGTAACTTAGATACTGTGGATGTGTCTGTATAATAGATATGACTTTCTAAAGACCTGGATGGGTGGGTTTTGCAGGACACAGCAGTGGACACTGAGTGCACTTTTAAACTTTTTGTTGTGCACCTTTGTAAAAATGCAGGACAAAATTCCTGAATCATTTGGGGTTGATGAAAATGAGAAATTAGATGGTGGGGCTGGTTTTATTTCTAAAGCTTGTAAAATTAGGCAAACTAGACTGAACAGTACACACAGGTTTTATGATGCACGTCAAATATGACAGCATACTGGACATGCTATTCATGTTGTCCCATAATATGTATTTTAGGTCTCACATGTCTATGTGGAAACTGATAGTCTGCCATGTAAGCTTGTTTGTTGGCTTGTTAGCTGTAACTGCGCTCTAGTGTGCTCACCTGTGTGTGTGTGTGTGTGTGTGTGTGTGTGTGTGTCTGGGCATCGGGGCGAAACTCGAAACGCGATACAGAGGGCAGAGGACAATTGTAAACGTGCGACCATGTAGAGACAGAAATGACATGCCCTGGTGCAAATAAGATAAATAACATAAGGCTATTTAGTTTGTTTAATAAAAGGACAAGGTATAGACCTGTTCTATAGGCCCGGATATGAACGTCTGAAGCACCAAATAGGCTAATATAACGGTAGTTTCTAAAGAGCTAAGACGAAAAAAAAAAAAAAAAAAAATCAGCAGCGGTGGCATATAGTTGCATATAGGGGAAACACGGGCCCTCCAGAGGCAGATCAGTATGTTAGTCATTTCTCTTTTGATTAGTGAAATGTTTAACCACTAATCCTTAGCCATATTTTAAGTGTAACCCTTCACCATAACATACCACTATTGTGTTTATCAGTAAAAACAGAACATTTTTCACACATTAAAAGCACAAAGATGTTGAAATCTAGGCATATTCTGCCATCAAAACTTGGCCCTCAGAATTCACCAGATTGATGCCTTTAAATCAAATATATACAACATTTTCTCCTGGGGGAACAAGCCCCCAGACCCCCCTACAGGCTTATTTATTTGTTGCTGTTGCATTACTCTTGCTAGCCTAGAATTTGATAATAATCACATGCAATAATTCAAACCCTTCATTCCAAATTATTATAATGTAATGTAATCAATAAGGTCTACTGATGTGAAAATGCATATATTTTTCTAGTCAAATAATGTGAACATTTTCTGCAGCTGGGCCGAATCCTTCATAATGTATAGAATACCCTTCATCTTGAGCTTACCTGCTCATCAACTGATTACCAAAGCCGATCGACTTGATTGATTTGTCTTCTTTATTGACAAACAGTGCATTGTAAATGTAAGACTCAGAAAGTTAACAGCTACAAACTCACACACGCACAATGTACAAACATTTTACTGCACACCGAACAGCACACACACATTATATTACACACACACGCGCACACACACACACACACACACACACACACACAAAGATGCATGGGCGTGCGCATACTCACATTATATTACAGCATTATAATACATAACAGTGGGATGCTCTGACTATATGAGCAGGAACACCTAACAGTATCGTAGGTAAACAGAGAAAGGCAGACTACAGCTGATTACTGAGCTGTTTTTCTTTTTTTTTTAAGAGCAACCAATACACATTAAATACATACTGAAAAGTATGGCAAGCAATAGGAAAGGAAATAAATTAAACAAATAAATAATTGAGAAAAGAGAAAAACTAACTTTTCTGCATGTCCAGAAGTGTTACAGCCAGACTGTTTTAGTTCAGGTTAGTTTGATAAAATACTGTGAATGACTGGACACATGGACCAAAGGCTAAAATGAGAAAACAAACCCTTCATTTCTGGGTAGAGACGACCTTTTACTTTGACAGTTTGGGATAAATACTCCCCTGAAAACCCACAACAACACATTTCAGGGTTTTTTGCGTGAAAGTGATCATTGCCAAAACATCATCAAGAGATACAAGTTAAAATGTTTGTGAAAATAGTGCATCTAAGAATAAATTGAGAGCTGAACTCACTTGCCTTTAAACTGTTAGTCAGTGGAGATGCAGACTGGAAGCAGAGTGAGTTGTACAGGGAGGTTGTGGGCATTAGGAGAAGAAAGAGGACAGCCGAGTAGAGCAGGGAGAGAGAGGGAGAGAAAAAGAGAAAAAGTAATCTCTCCACACCCAGCCTCATTTTTATTCAAACGCGAGTGTCGAGCTTTGCCTCTCACGCCCCCCCCCTCATTTCTCTCGCTTCATCTGTTATACTTCCCTTCTCCTCTTGCCCCTTCTATTACCTATTCCCTTTCACTTTTTCCCTCTCATCTTCAGCCTCACCTACAGTAACCATTACACCAAAGCAACAGGAGAGGAGAGAAGCAGCCGAGTCGATCCAGCCTCGAGAAAAAATAACTGCAATTAAAAGATAAACCCACCCTAAAGCACTCGGAGGTCTTTCTTGTGACACACCTTGCAATTCTGGGCCTTTTTCTTGCATTTTAGTGAATTTTTTCCTGTCTCAGTGGTTAGTTGGCCGAACACAACATGCTATCATGTTGATATATATCCAGCACAGTTACAGTGAAGACTGAACGGAGTTCTCTATCTGAAGCATCTGCAGTAAATGTCAGGTTTTGGTGTCAGTCCCTCAGAGTCAAGACAGTGAGGGCTTTTGTCTGCCACAGTCATTTGAACCGCCATTCAACACTGACAAATTCATCACAGCCGTCCCTATTGACAATAGTCCCGGCAGACCGGAATGCACTGCAGCTGCAAAATGTTGGGTTTTTACAAAGAAGAGACTGTGGTCACAGATATATGCCAACCTTTTCTCAGAGCAGCATGTTTTCGCAACACTAAAGTATCATGAAACACATTACAAAAGTAAGTAAAATATCCAACAAAAAGAGAAACCTTAAGGGATATTTGTGGCTGGGTCTTTTCTTTAGAGGGGGAATCCACTTTAAAATAGTAGCTGTGTCCCAAATCATACTATATAGAGTGGCAGCAGCCCCTGGTGATGCAAGTAAAAGTCCCATTCATTTTTCCCACAGACAAGAGGGGCCGTTTACACTAAGTCACTTCATGCATTAGAAACATTTCGAATATTGTTTAAAGAAAAATTTGAAATATGAATAAAGGATGGGAAAAACCACAGACTGTAAAATAAAGATGGACGACATGACAGCTCCCCAAAAGTGAAGCCAAAACTGTTTGATCTCCCCCTGGTGGCTGGCTGCAGTACAAGCCGTACAGGTCATAAACCCCACCCATCCCATGTTAGCGGATCGGATATAGGCCAAACTAATCGATCAAAGTACCAAAGACAGTTTCATTTTGTTATTTTAGGTACTTCTTATCACGTTGATGTGTTCAAGTGTTCTATTTTCTAATAAGTTTGGTTTTAATTAGCTATTTGATGCTATAAAATGTTGCTGTGTTGTCATGATTGACGGCTGTATGTGCTAATCCAGTGCTTGCAATCAATGGAGCTGCTTGTGATTGGTCGGACTGCAGGAACTCAATACCACAGAGATCACTTCTGCATGGTCTCTGGTTTCAAATGACGTGACCAGCGCAAGATGGCGGAAATATTTTGGCTTCATTTTGT
The DNA here is from genome assembly GCF_006386435.1 of Epinephelus moara. Classification (NCBI taxonomy): domain Eukaryota; kingdom Metazoa; phylum Chordata; class Actinopteri; order Perciformes; family Serranidae; genus Epinephelus; species Epinephelus moara. The sequence goes on from NC_065515.1 coordinate 27,191,933, forward strand.
ACAGTGGGCGAAAGCAGACACACCATCATCCATTTTAAATCCACTGGAATCGTAGTATGGAATTGGGACACAGCTCATGTCTTAGGGAAACACTGAATCTTTAATACAGTGACTGGCAGATGTTTCCACTGATCACATTAACATAGTTAACCAACAAAAGTTGGGTTTACTTTAGATGATAAAAAAACTGTTTATGTGTGTGGAATAGTCAAGTATTGTAATTTCTGTGGTTGCTCTTTTATTAGAAGCTTGGCGGTTTGCAGTTTTCAACATAAGAGCCTTTGGAAAAAAGAGAAACATTAAAAAAGCCTGATGTCAAAGCTCCCTACTTTCAATGAAAAGGATTAAAAATGCAACTTAGCCTTGAACTAGAAGGTACCCAGACATTCAGCACTGATATAATCAGAAAGCGTATTAATTCTGGCTACTGTTCATCACCTAAAAGTGTGTCTCTCTGTTTTTTTTTGTATAAGAGTCTTGTTCACATACACAAATAGAAAACTCTCAAAGGATTTAGTGATGTGTTCGTCTCTTTTAGGGGCTGGATTTAGAGTGGATTTAACTTTTAATAAGCACTTCAGAAAACTAACATCAAACAGTTTTCTCCATGAACTCTTAAGCACTTCATCTTGTAATAATCGCTCTATATAGTGCACGGTTTACCAATAAACCATCCCATATTATGCAGGAATGTGGACAAAACTCACATCTGTTGTGTTCCTGAGTTATCCTCTCTGTGCTGTGTATTTGTGCTCAAACCAAGACATGTCGCAGTATTAATACAAGACGTGCTGTAGATCATTTATGCCTTCATTGTCTTTTCACAAACACTGACACAGAAACATGTGAAATGCCTCTGAAAGCTCACAACTAACCTTGTTAACTGGAAGAAAGAAAAAAAAAGGATAGACACATCACACTTAGCTACATGTTACATAATGTATTAAGAAGCCTGTCTGTGCTGACAGCTTTCGATTCTTCTGCATGACATATTTTTTAGATACCGTTCAATATGAGCTTTTAGGCGCACTCATCGGCTCACTCATTGTTAAACCCCAGAGTCAGCGCTCAAACTGTTTTTCCACAGGCATCTATTTACAACGAATTATGCCTCTGAACCACTGACACACTCCCAGTTGATCTCAATACTTCCTGATAAAATGTTCAATAAGCTATCGTTGCCAGGCAACAAATGCAATTCCGGTTCGTGCCGGCGGAGCAGACTTTTGCCAAAAAAGTGGGAATGTTTGGAGGTTTAGAAATGGTCGCGGACCTCTCAATGTCACAACGTTCATAAATGAAAGAGTTTGGGCCGTCCCAGCAGTGGAGAGCAGCGGTGCGAGACAAACACAAACACATCGTCCTGTAGGACATGTCAGCAGTAAAACGTGTTGAAAGCGAACGACTAAACACTGTCACTTCTGTCATTGTGAGCACGGCTCGAAGGGGATGACAAATAAAATCTCAACATCCAATCAGCGCTGCAGACTGGTAATCCTCGGGATGTGGGGGCACACGCATGACCAGAGGTTTGGGCTAAAGGCAGAGCGAGGCATGCTGTTGTTTCACAGCTGGTAATCTGCTCAGCGCTGAGATAAAATGGATCCACCAGTGTGCCCCAGAGTGAGATCAGGCCTTCTTGATATCACATTTTGTGAGGACTAGTGAGTCAGACATCACATTCCCGCACCAAAACATGATAAATATGCCGGCAATTTCCTTCTTGACCCCTCCAGCATTTGGTATTTTTACTATCTCTTCTTGTTAGATCTCTTCTCTGACGTGTCTGAGGAATCAGTCTTTGTTGCTTGTAAATCAGTGTTGCGTAACGCCTGACACTGAAAAGGTTGCTGTCCACAGATGTGAACGTGGATAGGTCACTTTATGTCATCTCATCTGCAAACTGACACAACAGTATTAATCACTGATGTCAATAGGGAGGAAATGTGGCTGTCAAAACAGACAACAATGACATGTCCGGCAGCCAGTGAATAAAAATGAATTGATACAAAGGCCCCTGCCTGCCTGCCTGCCTGCCTGCCTGCCTGCCTGCTGTAGAGTGATGATTACCATCTGGATGGCAGCCATACAGTTTTGACAGAAATGAGATTTGTTTCATGCGTGGACAGTACATGAGCATTGGATTTCTGCTTTGTTCATGCGTTATATTAATGCCTGACTGGCAGTCAGCTTTAGGATTTGCAGCCAAATCACAAGAACGTTGGATGAGAATACCTTCTCTGCCTTTTGAGATTCTCTGGCCACTGCTGTGTGTTCACAACAGGTGCGTCTCAGCAGCTGGTAATGACTCCATATCTACAGTCTCCTATGCTGTTTTGTCCTCTTCTTCTATACTTTCAAGTCTGCAGCTGCTTCCCAGCTTGAAAAGAAAAATACTTATTACACTGCAATGGTTTAATATTTCTTTATCTGATTTTGTCTCAGTTTTCTACTCGGTAATTGCCTTTACTCAGAGGGCATACGTGCTGATTGTAAAACATCATCCATTATGAGTAACCTCTGAATTAAGTATTTTAAGTAGGCCAGGCTTTGCCAGCTCTCTGCTTGAAAGAGTATATCTTTTCATGGCTGCATGGAAAGTACAAAAAAAATAGAATTATGAAACCTTTTCTTCCATTTTGTTTGGGTCTGTAGTCCACAGCACTTTAAAGTCTGCTCCAGTGATGAGTCAGGCAGAGGAAGATAATCATAGAGAGCTCACAAAATACTCCAGTGACAATTAATTTTTCGATGCTGTTGGCAAAAGTGAAAGCAAATGAGCAAATAGGAAATAAAACATCCCATATCATACTATGTACAGACTCTTCAATATGAAGATGGATTCACAAAGTCCCATTAAACTGTTGGCTCTTGTCTGGATCCAAATGGTAGCAATTTTCACCAACACACTCAAGTAGTCTCAACAAAACATACTGGAGATAACAGCCTGTGATGGGTTCCCAGGGACACTGTTTGACAGACCTTTAGTCAGGCTTTTAGTCCAGTTTCCTTCATATAAATGTCTGGTCGGTTGGTTTCCTCTCCACAGTAGCATGTTTGTGTGATTTATCCTTACATAAAAACCAGGCCATGTCGTCCTTGACTCAAATAGTCAAACTGGTAAAAACTGGTTTGTGGATTTCAATGATGGAAGTTATCTTGCAGGCAGATTTCAGGGGAGAGGGGGTGGGGGGTTGTGATTGTACCCGTTATAGTCAAATAGAAAAGTCCAGACACTATTTTTCTTGTTTTGCAGTCACAAATCATGTCTGCCTTGTTTTTCCTCTTACGATGAATTCCCTCCAAGAGGCCATTTACTTTCAATCAATTTGCTAAATGGTGTGAAAGAAGTCTGTCCAATGACTGAAGGAGGGACCCGGTGACTGCTGAGGCCACACAGACACACAAATGGCCACAGCGAGTATTAAAAACATGTAAAGTGGTTTGGATCTCCTAGAGCGGCGAACTGAAGTGTATGAGGGTAAAACAGACGTGTAAAGATGACAGCCTGCTCATTCAGACTGTACACTTGTCAAATATTTCACACTGTGTCACTCCCCTGTGAGGTTACACAGATTCAGTAGGAGACTGGTCGTCAATGTTGTGCCTCATCGACTGAACACTGGTCAGGATTTTCTTCTGGTGTCCAGCTAAAGACACTCCAATCCTCTGAAGATCTCTGGAAAAACACAGAAAGAGAGAACACGCAGGAGGTCTCATTATCTTCGTCAGAGGAATCTCATATTACCACGGCTACTTTGAAACGGGGCATATGCAGGTTTTTAACATCAATAAATTCACATGAGGGGTGCTTGAATTGGAATCACAAAAGGCTCTAAATTAGCACAGCAAGAACACGCAGCATATATGGGTAAGGGCTGTTTTTGACTGGTTTGATTAAATAATGACAAAGTAGTAGCCCAGGTTTTGCTAATCATTTTTGGAGAGGAAAGTACAGATTTCCCATAATTCCTTCTCAGCTTTATAACTTTTTTGTAATTTCGTGGGTAAACTGCTTTTCAAGAGCTGTATACAGCATTCAGAGCATTAATACAGCAACAAACAACTATCTCCTATGGAAAGATATAGTGGAGTAATGGCATCCTGAACAGAGAATAAAGTCCTTTTGGTAGTGTGTGTATGTTAGTGCATGCAAGTCCCTGTAAGTGTATCCCACAGGCTAGCTAATCGCCGCTGCTCCACACTGTGCTTATATGACAGTTACTGCTGATAACACTGTTGCGACCCAGAGGTTGTCCTGAAAGTGTAGAGCTGTTAGAACTGTGTCTGAAATGTCTGAAAATAAAGGCGACCTCAGGTTGTGTCAATCACGTTTGCACACTGACTCCGAAAGTTTGGTCTGTCATTTAAGTTTTTGGAGCAGGTTCCATTTTCTGCATATTTTTCTGCATCCATCAAAAGCCTAGAAGGTTGTTTCACCAAGAAGCAGTGAAGAAAATATGGCGTAACCTACAGTATACATACACCGATCAGCCAAAAAAATTTGAACCACTGTCGGGTGAAGTGAGTAACATTGATCATCTTGTTACAACGCAATGTTCTCCTGGGGAACTTTTGGTCCAGAAATTCATGTGGATGCCACTTGACGTGCTTCACCAACCTGAACACCTCTGGAGATCAGGTATCTCTCCTGGCAGCAGCACTCCCTGATGGCAGGGGCCCCCAAGCAGGAGAATGCACCATGCTACACTGCAGAAACTGCTCAGGAATGGCCGAGGATTGTGAGAAAGAGCAAAAGGCATCAACCTGGCCTCCAAATTCCCAAGACCCCAATCAGATTGAGCATACATGGGATGTACTGGTACCCCAGAAGTACCCCCAATCCACGGTGGGGCCTCCCTGGATCAGACTTGTGCCTGACATGTCAAGGCATGGATGCATGACCTCTGCAGGGTGTCCTGTGGTGTCTGGCACAGGGGCATTGGCCTGTCAGTTGCGAGGTGGGGTACCAGCATGTCCCAAGACGCTCAGTGAGATTGGTGTCTGGGAGATTTGGAGGCCAGGTCGACACCTTGAGGTCTTTGTCACGTTCCTCAGGCAATTCCTGAGCAGTTTTTGGAGTGTGACATGGTGCATTGCTCTGCTTGGGGGGGGGGGGGGGGGGGGG
>NC_065515.1:27197114-27218214 GCF_006386435.1 Epinephelus moara
ATACACCTTTATTGATCCCATAATTGAGAAATTCCAGTGTTACAGCAGTCAAGGAGAAAGAGTCAGATTAAAGATTTCAAAATTAAACTTAAAAAACTTAAATAACTAGGCATGCAAATAAGTACAAAAATACAAGAGACGGCAATAAATAACAATAACAATAATAATAATAATAATAATAATAAGTCAAGTGGCATCCACATGAATGGTTTCCCAGCAGAACATTGCACTGTAACAAAATGATCAATGTTACTCACTTCACCCACCACTGGATTTAATGCTTTGGCTGATTGGTGTGCATCTACAACAACAGAGAGGAACAGGCCACACAGTATCATTTCATAACTCTGTTGACCTACTTTAAACAGGTCAGATACTAATATCATTGATAAACCCATTCGGGTGGATGATAATGAAGAGGAAGTGGAGTGCACACAGACAAAGAGAGAGACAGCAACAGTGAGGAGACAAAGAGGGAGGACAGCTCAGCCCCTTAATGTAGCAGATGTGCCAAATGCAAGATACAGGGAGTGACAGCCAAATAGGTAACCTGAGAGGTGAGAAGCAAGGGAGGGAATGTGTCTTTTCATTTTTCTGTGCGTGACTTTTTTTTCCAGATAACTAATTAGCACCGTTAGCACCTTTAGTACTGTTAGCTCGTAGCTGCCCGCACAGCCACCTCCATGTTAGTGAGGCGCGTGCAGGCAACCTGAATCAACTCAAAGATTAAAATGAGCCGTATGTTTTGCAGGCACACTGAAAAACATCATATACATCCTTTCACATGAGCAGATGACTCCTCACAAGATGTCACATGTAACATTTAACACACAAAACACAGCATGAATTTGTTTCGCAGTTTAGTTTCAAATTATTAAAAACTGTGTCCCTGTATAGCAGGCATGAGCTGCGTTTTAAATAAAGTTCACTGGCACCTAGCCCATTCTGTGTGGCTCTATCTGCTGTCTCCACTCAGGCACTATGTTAAAGTACACTTAATTAATCCCTGTGGGGAAACTCATTCTCTATGTTTGACCCACAGAGCAGTGGATAGGGACCAGCTCCAGGTCTGAGGCTGGTGCCTCGGTCAAAAATAATGGCAGGAGCAGAAGCCACATCTTGTAGCTCTCACACAGAAGGAGTGATGCTAATTTGCCTCCTTTAAAGGCTTGCTTGGGCAGGAAAAGCACCATTTGACCCATTCTTAAAATAGCTGACAACAAAATACATACTTACAGTGCATTATACTAAGTAAATGAAGCTAAAACTCCCAGAATGCCTCACACTGGCAGATGGTGAAGAGAGTGAAATGCAGATTAAAAAGTTCCCACTTCCAACTCTTTCACTGGAGTAAGAAACAGAATAAACCACAAACAAAACAGCTGGTATGTCAAGTACGGGAAATCTACGCATCACAGCATCACTAATGTTGGAGGAAAAATATTTACTATTTTGATAATGGTTTAAATTGTTAACAACAATTACAGTTTATTTGACAGTGATATATTGATGTTCTTTATTTGTACTCAAAGTATTTTATATCATGATAAGATGAGAAAGAGGGGCCGGAAGTAAGTAAGTCTGGGAGATTGTTCAGAGAGACAGACAGGCGTACACATGGACCAACAGTCAGCCAACCAGCCGCCCTGCCAGTTGTCCAACTAACAAGACACCAACTTGGCAGGTGAGCAGTGTGAGACGTAGGCAGGGAGAGACAGACGTACAAAAACACAGAGGCAGTTAAACGGGTAGACTTACTCGGCTGTGATTTGTGTGATGAGCGGCAAAGAAGTGAAGCCCGAGCCCAGGAAGGAGTCTCGATACTGGGTCATCTTCAACGCAGCCAGCCAGTCTTCCACGGAGCTCACCCTGCTCAGGTCCGGAGCTCCACGGTCTAACAAGGGATGATGGGAAGGACTGCAGACAATGGAAACAATAGGAGAGACAGGGAGAGAAAAATATAACTGTTTGTTTCACTGACACAGGGAGAGTGTGTTTGTGTATGTAAATGAGTTTGTATCTCTCCTCACCCCGGGGCGACATTGTTGGTGCCGGCCTTGAGAGATGCAGGGTTGCGTATCATTTTGTCCAACATGCTGACAATATCGGGGAACTTTGGCCGTGCGTTCCTGTCTTTCTGCCAGCAGTCTAGCATCAGCTGGTGCAGCACTACCGGACAGTCCATGGGAGCTGGCAGCCTGAAGTCCTGTTCGATGGCATTTATCACCTGGGACACGGTGAGAGAGGACAGGAGGGGAAAGAGGCAAGAAACAAACAAACAGAGAATTAATAGCTGACTCTCTGCTCACTGTGTCTGCTTTACAGCCAACAACTTTACTGTTTGGGTCAGTCTCTAATCGTTGTTGTTGTCGTCAGACACAGCAGGCAGATGTTTTCAGAAAAAATCTATCTGTGAACTTCCTGCTCAGCAAACAGCAGATAGTAAAAGTTTGAGACTAGCTGGTGAACATAGTGGAGCATTTAGCAGCTAAAAATACAGTATTTCCATCTGGGATCGGAGGAGACCAAAATAGAGCTAAAAATAGGTTCATTATTGGACTTACAGATTCACATCTGAAATAAACGCTAATGTTCTGTCATTTCTGGTGGATGTATAAATAGGTAACTGTTTGCTGACACATTCATCATACGCACTTTATGGGGTGATAATATGTCATTGTTGTGTTGCAGCCAGTGACTGTACATAAAAACGTACAACACGTTTCCACTTCCTCCCACTTTACAAGAATGAAGCTGAAATTTTAGATACAGCCATTGTCATTTTGCGCTGGTGATGTCATTTGGAGCCAGAGTTTGACACAATCAGCTGACAATCATGACCCCCTTTTTATAGCATCATCATCATCATCATCATCAGCGTAATAAAAACTACCGAAAATGACAGACACCATCTACGAGAAAACGTTATTTGACGTGTACTTTGCTCTTTTAGTTTGGCCCATGTCTTAACATGAAGGGGGCGGGGTTTATGACCTATAATGTAGCGAGCCACTTTTGCATCACTTTTGACGAGCTGTTATTTTGTCCATCTTTATAAACTGCCTATGGTGGCAGCTCGTTCTGCTGCCTCCAGACGACTCACTGCTTTATTCATTATACTATTAAAGACACAGTGAAATGGCAGTTAAAACACCTTACAGCCTCTTGTTATATTATATTATTATACTTATATTATATATTCTTGTAGCATCCCCAATGTGACAGAGCTCTAGAGGTAATGGAATATGTGGGTGGTGCATCATTTTGAAAGGGATTTGATCAAATCATTTGAGTATTTCATTGCTGTAAAGTGATTTAGTGTGCACAGAGTCTCTGGAGAGCCACTACAGTTTGAAACTGGGTTCAGTTGTACAGGAGTGTTTGCCTCCACCCACACCTCCATCACCCACATTGTTGGATGAGGAGGCAGAGAGAGAGAGGGAGAAATGAATAAATTCCAGCCACTTAGACTGCATCCATGGCGGTTTTGGAAATGCAAACACCATATTTGCACACTGATATCCAAACATTCCCCTGTGACCCATGATACTGTTCTGCGAGCTGCTACAGCCCATACGTTAATGAGGTAAAGTGTGATGGGATGTCATCACAACTGTATATACAGAAAGAGAAAATACAAGTATTTTCAAATACAAATCTGACATATATAGGACACACTATGAGAACTTATTTTCTGTGCACATTTAAACAAACCCACTTTTCTAATAGGGCAAACGGGAGTTATACATGACAGAGGGGAGAAAATATTTTGAAAGAAATTTATTTTTTGTGATCAGACATCAGTAAATTGCACACAGCATGGTGCTGGTCTATGATGCTCAGGATATCAAAAGGATGAAAGATCCAAATTTGAGTCCAGCTCTCTCGCTGCTGTTTAGGGGACACTTTGTATTTTGCTCGCAAGTTTTGATTTGTGACTTCCTCTTGGCAGAGAAGAGCTCTCTGTTACAGCTCCTTTGTGATTTTGAAAGGTGTATTTCTGCAGAGGAGTCTTGCCTCGTTCAGCTTTCATTAAAACCACAAAAAAGGAAAAACTTGGACTAGTTAAGAGGATTCAATTTCCATTTGAGAACTTCATCCTGACACAGCGTGCAGTCACACAGAATATCCGGATATTCATCGCTAAGCAGCGGTGATGCCTGCTGCAGTCTCTGATGTTGAGGCAGGTAGTTTTACACAGAGGAGCTTTTGATTTCATTATGCAGATATTGAGAATGATAAGGATCTGTCGAGGTTTTATGTGAAAACTTTCAGGCAGGAATTTTCTATCGCAGAGATGTTGTGCTAAATACGCTGGCATACCTTTGAGTGCAGAATGTAATTATCCAGAACATCACAGAATTCAAAAACTCCTTTGACTGAAAGAGTAACTAGCTGCGTTGCCACCAAAAAAAATAATCAAAGAAAGGAAAAAAGTTCCATGATCATTATCTCAAATTATTCGGCCTCCTGTGCCAGGGATGTGTGAATCATTTTTTAAATGTCTCCCCAACTTTAATTATGATAGTTGTAAATGTTTAAAACTCACATTGTTGTCTGACCTGATGGCCCAAACCACAAGTAGGTTATAACATGTACTGTGTTTGTAAAGATTTCAGATATGTCTATCTTCCAGATATTTTCACACATCACATATCCAGCTATTGTTATCTTTCTCTTTCTCAGCCCAGTGATTAGTTTTCATGTAAACACATCCTTTGTAACATCAGGAATCAGAGGGGATTAAACATTTTGTTGTGACAACAGTCTGGAAGCTGGAAGAGTGTGAGCATCAGTACCATTTGAATGTAACCATGATGAATAATAGGGAAAGATACTGAAGGTTATTTGCTTTCTGGGCAAGAGCTATATGAGAAGATCAATGCCACTTTCTCTGTACTATTCATTTATTCATTCATTCATTCATTCATGAATCTCTCTGTACTAGGCTTGGGCAATATGACGAGATTATAGTTAAACACAATATTGGTTTGCCATTATAATGCTCCTCACACGATATTTAATTATGCAACACATGTTTTTTGCTTTCTTTATGCTTCACTGCATTGTTGTAACTGTTAGCATATGTGTCACGCTTTAGGTAATTACTGATGTAGCCCTAACTCCAGCAGGAGAGGTGTCTCATTAGCAAAGGGAATGCAAATGGGCCTATTTTCTGATCCTTTGGTTTTAAACCTTACAAAAAAGGAGAGCCAGAGAACGTGAACTTTGTGATTTGTAAGCTGTGTGATAACAAGTCGAGACTAAAGACAGAAACACAACAAATCTCCACGCCCATCTTAAAAGTTATCATCTAACTGAATTCACAAGTCTGCCACAAACAACAAAATACAAACGTGACAGTCAACGGTGGCGTGACTGCACGAGGGCAGTTAGACTTGTTATTGAATAACCTCACCAGTTGATTGATCTGATTTGCCATACCTTTGTCTAAAAGTAGTACTTACTGCAAATACATCGTGGCCACTTTATGGCCATTTAGGGGTACTGCAGCATACGCGTCTCAAGTCCATAGAAATTATACCTATGTGCATCTCTCTCCTCGCCTTTTTATTGAACAATAATTTCATATATTTTTATTTTTCTTAAAGCAATATGGTTAGTAGGAGAATTTCAATATCGCCTGACCCTATTCTGTATAGTAAGTATGTAGCTACCGCCAGCAGCTGGCTACCTTAACTTAGCACAAACACTGGCAGTCACATGAGGTTGCCACACAAACAGAGGACATGCCAGGAAATCACTGCAACCAACCAAGAATTAGTCCTGCACAAAAACTCCAATTAAACCACATCTGTAGTTTTCACACTTCCAATTTTGTACGAACAACATGTAACGTGTTAATTTCTGAGTCTTAGAGGTGCTGTTAGGCGGCTTTAGTCAACTTTGAAGTCTTTGCGCTAAGCTAACAGGCTGCTGGTTGCCGGTAGGTCTTCATTTTCTCATCTAAATTGGCAAAAAAGCATTTTCTTTAAATTAATTTAGTTACAATAGTTAACAATCCAGAAGTCACAGATGGTTTAGGTGCCTTCTTGTAAAATGATCAACATTTATTTAAAGGGTGGCTCCATTATTTTATTAATTTATTTGTTTTTAGGTTTTTACATCACTCTCTATCTTTCCAATAGTGTTCCTGATGTATTCAAGTCCAAAAATTCAAATTTTGGTCAAAGTATGAATGTTTTAGCCTTAAAATGCTATTTTCCTGAGCCCTTATAAAAACTTTTTTCCCACATGATGTGACATAGGTTTGATATTGTTGTTGGCATGACATTGTTGCTACATATACACAACGTTAGTACAGTTCCGTAAGTGAACCTGGGGGTAAAAGTGCTGCAGCTGATGTCAGTGCTTTCTGATAAGGATTAAGGGGGAGTTTCAATTTGAAAAACAGAAAAAAACGCTGATGGACCTGCCCTTTCTGTAATATATGTTAAATTTCCTCCCTGCTATGTGACATTGTTTCATAATTTTACATAATTTTTAATGTTTTTTTTTTTATTTGTGTCTCTTCCATTTCATACCATGTCATTCCCTCAGTTTTCCCCATTGTGTTCCCACCATTCCCCATCAGCTGACCTCTATATCCCCCTGCACACCTGCTCATTACCTTCCTTTTTAGTTTACCTGCCCTGTAGCCTCAGTGCTCTGCCAGGTTTCCTGTTGTGCCGTCCTGCCAAAGCATTCCATGTTTTTTTCTTATTTTCCTGCCTTACTGCATGACCTCTGCCTGTGTCTGGACTTTTGCCTGCCATGTTTTTCCCTTTTGGATTTGTATGTTTCTCTCTGCATTTATTGTAGACCCAGTAAACATTGTTTTCACTCCACCTGTTTCCCCTGTAATTCAAGCTTTTGAGTCCCTCCAAATCTGAGCCGTTGCACTGTGTCTTGAGTTTTGGTGCTGCTGCTAGCTTTTTCTAAAGACGCATTCTACCTTCAACACAGCAGATGTGCCATATAATTCCTTGAAATAATACTTTAACATGTTTTTTTCAGCCCTTCCCGTAAAATTTGAAGTTACTAGCCCGTGTCAGTGTACTTGTAAGCCTTTCTAACGGTAAGCTGAGGGGATGCGGTGCTCCTACTACTGTAAATTCAGCGCTGGGGATTTGTCTGCTGGCTGGGTGAACTCTACTTGACCCCAACACACTTCTCAGGCTTTGTGCCGCATAAATTCTCTCTAAGCACCGCTGTCAATCAAAATAGCAGCGAGTGTAGTAAAACATCACAGGTCTCTTTCATGATTAATTCATGTCGAACACAGCACCTGTGGTGGCTCCGCTGACAATTTCACCGTTCCGTGTTCTTTGAAATCGCATGTGTGCATGTGTGTGTGTGTGCCTTTATACATGTCAGCCTGCATGTGTGTGGTTCAGCATGTGTGAGTTAAGGGTGTGAGGTTCATGCATAGTTAATGCCCCAACAGACACTCGTTAGCTATAGTGGTAACACACACTTTCTCCATCATTATACACTGTCTGTGCCATTATAAAACTGTCTCCGTCATTATACTGACTCTCTGTCATTACTGCTGCATAGACTGCTTCTATTGCTGAGGAGCGACCGGAGGGGAATGAGGGTGAGGCTGCAAGGGAGGAGGTGAGGAGAGACAGCAGGAGGGAGGTAAGAGACGTAGAGGGGGGAGTAGTGTGAAATAAGGGGAAAGAGATGGTTAAGGTGATGTAGACGCTACACAGAGAAAAGCTTCTCTACTGATTTATTTTTATAGATGAAAATGTGTGTCTGTCTCACAGCTGGAAAGGCGTCTTACTACTGATTACCTCCTCATCATCGGAACAGCCAACCAGGTATAGAAAACTTCACATATAGTCCAAGTTAATGAGGTCTAAAGCAGGTTACATAGTGCTGGGGTGGAGCTGTGTTTTTGAAAAATGTAGTCTTGGAATTTTATGATATTTTCCAGTTGACAGACACAACTGAAGCCAGTCAGCAAAGATCTGAAGATTTCCAGCAACAAAATTTATGTTAAAGTTTAAACTCAAGACAAAATAGAGGCTTATAGAATTCCCAAGCTCCTCGGTGTCAAAGCTATTGGATATATAGTTTCCGAAAGTAGAAATCGGGATTTAAAGCCTCTGCGCTTTGAAGTGGGTTTTAGTGCCAAAACTAACTATAATCTGAGTATCACATTTCTTCTCGGAATAGAAACCTAAAAATAAAAATGTCAGCAATCCGATCTTCTGGAACCTCCTTTTTCATGTACTGTACGTGATCCCCGTTAGGTTTAAACAGTAAAATTGAATACTCAGTCTAAAGAAAGGATGAGTAGTTTTTATGATAAATTTTAGCACATGAACAGCAGAGAAATGTGCACTTCTTTTTAAAAACCTGCCCATCATTTCTAGCCTAACAAAAACATGGATAAATGTAACTTCAAACCACTTATTAACATCATTTTGATGCCAGCACGGAGAAAAAAAAAATGCTGCAGCAAACTGATCATACTGTGCAGGTAATTGGAATAAAGTCGTCAAGACAATGAAATATTCCCCGAAGAAAAGATCAGCCAGAAAACAGAAGCCTGATGCCTTTTGGTCGGATGTTTCAGGGAACAAACATTTCTGTGACACTTAAATTGATGTCCTCATTTTCCGTGTGTTTTCCAAGACATGCAGACACCCTGCTGTGAGAGACGGCAAAGGAAACAAACAAGCCTACCCCCAACCCAAACACACACAGGCAGACACACTCCAGAAAGACAGTGAGCGACAAAAAAAAATGGGTAAACGTATGCAATCCCATACAGTCACGGACATCAATGAGAACACAAGGAACAAGAGACAGACTGTCTGTCTATTCCTTTATTACTCCCTCTCCCTCTCACACACAGACACACACACACACAAGCATGCAGTGACTCACATCTTGGTTGCTCATGTCCCAGTAAGGCCTCTCTCCGTATGACATCACCTCCCAAGTGACGATCCCATAACTCCACACATCTGAAGCCGACGTAAACTTCCTGTAGGCGATCGCCTCCGGAGCTGTCCACCGCACTGGGATTTTACCTCCCTGTGAGACAGAAAGAAGAAAGGGAAGAAGAGTGTGGGGGATAAATGATGGAAAGAAAGGAAAGAAAGGAATATTTTGCTGAACAGTTCAACTCGCGACATGAAGGCGTACATCTTTATCACAAAGTACTAAACAGAGGCCATAGGCAGCATATATCTGCAAGAGTACGCCATAAACATAAAGGTGAGGGTGAGGACTGACTATTAACGTAATGGTCATTACAGTCCTTACTGGGTACATGTATCTGTATACTGTACGCCACCTCATACTGTCTGCAATGGTAGAAAGATAGTTAACAGTGCTGAGAGACAATTAGGCCTACACCTGTCTTTGCTTGTATCCTGTAAAGAATGAATCTTATAATGAGAATAACAACAATTAGGAAAACTGTTTTGTCATTTTCTATCATACTGTATGTTATTTCAGTGTCTGTCTTACTTTCTGCATGACCTGTCTTACACACTGTCCCTTTTTTCATACACCAGAATACTGTGATTGCTTTGATTGAAGCTATTATTTGCTTCAATCACTGAACTATTTGGTACAGGTGTCTGTATGAGAGAGAAACAGAGAGAGGGTCACAACGCTCGTTTTACACAACTCGAGGACTACAGCAGCTGGCGTACTGACATAACACCTCTTTGTTGCTTGTGTCTAAGGTTTTAAACATTCTGGAGCCACCTTATCTAGCAGAACTACTGTATCTTCATACTCCAGTTACAGCACTGGGGTCGACCGATCAGATGCTCCTGATGTTCCCAGAAGGGGGCACAAAAAACAGCAGCGACCAAGCCATTGCAGCTTACCTATTCAAATAAAAATTGCTCTGACAATAGCAACCTTTAAGTCGCAACTGAAGACGCTCCTCTTTTTGTTAGCGTATGATTGACTCGAGCTTGACACCGTACGTAAATTGAATTCATCTTCAGTTTTGTTGCAGTTTGCTCTGTTATGTTCACGTCTTCTTCTGTTCCTATTGTTTGTTTGCTTCTGTGTACATCTGTTTTTATTGTATTTCATGACTGTTTAGCACTTTTTTCAACTTTGGTTGTTTTTAAATGTGCTCTCCAAATGAAGTTTGACTTTACTTAACTGTTTATCTAATTAAGACAACATTTGCAATTTAGATAAAGAATCTAACCAAGCTAGCGATGTGTAGCATGTCCATATTAACACAAGTTTCTATCTGTATGGCAGATCTAAGCAGCTTAGCAACTTAGCGTGCTCAAGCAGGTGGACAACAACACTGTGGGTTTTACATCAAAATAAAATCTATAAAATAAACTGCTTTGCATCAATGGCAACCTGCTGTATAACTGAGACTGGTGTTTATTTGTAATAATGTGTAGCCACACTAGGTAGGTAGTTTTGCGGTACATAAACACCTGTGTCATATTTAACAGATTTCTCCTTTGAAACTTTTAGTTATTACACAAATTCAACAGCATTATATCATTATTTTTATTATCATAATTATAATTACTGTGACTTAACTTTCATCCTGATTTGATTTGTTTTGTTTTGAGCATATATTATGTTACATTTTGTGCATCACCCTGTTTTTCTTTGTCTCTCCTTGTGTATTTTATCTGTGTTTCTACCATGTTGTATCTGCAACAAACGACTGTTTGCACCAAAAATAATAATACTAAAACTAAATAAAATTGCAGCATCAGTGTGTCCTCTTGAGTGTGAATTTATTTGCTCTTGCATGTTTCCTGTATGTGTGTGTGAGTCCTCACCAGTGAGCTTGTGTAGGTGGGGTCAGAGGTGTCCTCCTCCAGATATCGTGATAATCCAAAGTCAGACACCTTACACACCAAGTTACTGTTAACCAGGATGTTCCGAGCAGCCAGGTCGCGGTGAACATAACTCATTTCCGCCAGGTACCTGTAACATCAACAGGATTTATTGTGTGGATGTGTGTGTGTGCCTGTTATCCATTGCCAGCTACCTGGGCTACTATAAAAAGCTGATGGGATTTAGTGTGTGTGTGCGTGTGTGTTATCGCTGCCAGCTACCTTTGATAAAATAGAAATGGGATTTAATGTCTGTGTACATGTACACGTCGGTGTGTTATCACAGCCAGATACATGCAATAAAACACAGATAGGATCTTGTGAGTGTGTGTGTGTGTGTAGGCAGTGTTTCAAGCTGCCAAGCAGACAAGTTGTGGTTCTCTTAACTTGAATAAACAGAGTTTGCGTTTGTTTATGTGTGCGCGCGTGTGTGTGTGTGTGTGAGAGAGAGAGAAAGATATCTCAAGCTGTTGATGCCTGATTGTGTAAAACACACCACCAAACAGACAGTACTGGATATCACAACATGAAGTCTCAGTGTGGTAGAATTGGTATTGTTACATAAAAATCTAATTTCACACAACAATCACTAAAACATCTGAAAAATTCTCCTCTTCATCTTTATAATAAAAATGGATTTCTGTAGCAGGAGTGTGTGTGTGCGTTTGTGTGCGTGTACCTCATCCCAGACGCGATGCCCCTCAGCATACCAACCAGCTGGATCACTGGGAACTGCCCATCATTTTGCTGCAAAACCACAAACCGTGACAGGATTATTTTTATTTTTCTCTTATCAGACCTTTTCACTTTAGTTATTTCGAGGAAGTCAAAGATATGTCAGTATTTCACTGGAAATGTCATGGCAGAAGCTATAACAAAGTTAAGAAAAAAGTACCTTTTATCAAACCAGATGACAGTTACATTTTATAAAATGTGGCTGCGATGTGATGGAGATGATGTGAGAAAATAAAGCACAGACACACAGTCTGATGAGTGCTGGTGCTGCATGTTTTAACTTATTCGATTATCTTGATTCTCAATTTTTTATTGATATTACAGACCTTGGTCTTAGGTTAGGGTTAAAACAGAATATAATAGAAAAAAATAGAAATCTTTTTTGTCCACTCTCACAGAAATGTGTTGTCTGCTTCACAGACATACTGTACATACATTTAAACACATCCCCTGCCATCTATTAGAACAAATCAGATGAGGACAATGCATATTTAATTAATAGGCCAATCGGTTGGGATTAAAGCTCGAACTATCAAGGATTCATACAAATCTTAAAATATAAATCATAAAAAACAATAGCACTCACTAATAGCTATTTAGTAAGATGACAGATGATAGAATAAAAGATCTTAAAGATATTTGTCATTGCTTTAGTACCATATATAGTGGTGCAGGGATGACTTTATTTTTTTAAGACCAACATGGAAGTCGACAAAAAGCCAATGGGATGTTTCGATTAGATTTTGGATTATTGCAAAAAAAAAAAAAATTGAGCATAGTGTTAGTTCAGGAGGGACATCATGTCAAGCTCAGCTCACATCCCAGATCAGCTGAACTCAAACAGCCCAATCAACTGATGGAGTCAGCTGATAGATCACATGATTTCTTTCTATGCAACCAACCGGTGAATCTCATTCAGGGCGCCCTATTTAAACTGCTCTGGCCTGCCTACTGTTGCTGCTTCCTCTGCAAGCTGCTTTGCAACCTGCCTCCACCCCAGCTCCTCCTTTTCGTGCTGTGTCTGACTTATCAATGTCATTTTGGTCTGTCATCGATCCTGGCTCTGTTCTGTTCCCTGGGGGTCTTTGTTGCTGCTCTCCCTGCCTTAGGCTTTCCATGTAGGCACGTGGAAGGGCAGGGAGGTTTGCTCTCTCTGCCTCAGGCTTTCCTCATTTGCATGTGGAAGGGCAGAAAGGTGTGCTCTCTCTGCCTTAAGGCTTGCCACGTAGGCACGTGGAAGAGGCTTTCTGTGTAGGCCCAAGGAAAGAAGGAGAGGCCCCAGAACAGAGCCATACCGCCAAATATAATACTGCAAATGGAAATAAAGTTTTATTTGGCTGAAGTGTTCCTGACTGAAATAACCTTTCTGGCAAACAAAATGCATCATACTTGCACGTTCTGTTCAGCAAGATAATCTTCACCTCTTTTATGATTTTTGAAGTGTTAATGTGATTGCCAGATGTAGAAAGCTGACGTCGCACCACAGTTGCATGTCTTCATCTTCACCACCACAACAAGGCTGTGAAGCCAAGTTCTGCGTGATGATGTTCTGTAGTCTCATTTAGCCACCTGTTAACAACTGCCTTATTAAGACACCTAAAATCTTAAAAATTCAGGAGTGGGGTATGTTGGGGTATTTTATGTCCTACAACAAAATGTGAAAGTCTCTTAAGCTTGTGTTATCCACAGACCTTATTTCAGGCATCTGATCAAAAACCCATTCAAAAAACCCACTATCTTCAAGACAAGGGAAACTGAAGTGCAAAAGTGCTAACTAACTTCCGTGTTTTAGGACTCATTCCTGAGTAGGTAAAGCTGCATCTGGAGCAGCTGCGTGACCCACACTCCAGCTTCATTGCTTGTCCACCATCAGTATGTGATCAGCTCCAGAAACAATCTTTGCATTGCCTTCTTAAGAATGTAGTCTGAGTGTTCATTAAAATTTAAGTTGGTGTCTACAATCATTCTTAATATTTAAACCTTAAGGAGTGAGTATGCTTCAAAGTGCTTGAAAGATCATTAAGCAGTGTCTAAATCTGCCCTCCCAGACTTGGAGGGTTTTGTCTGATAATTTTGTAACAGGCACCACATCTTTGTCGCCTTAGTTTGAGCACTCATGTTGCATGTCCATAGATTGTCCCATACAGAAGAAGAAGCTAATCAGTTAATCAGATATTTCATCTTTAAATTAAATGAAGCAGATTGACCAATGCCATACACAAGTGGCTGTAAAACAGGCTTGTACAGTTAAGAAAGTAAGAATTAATTACGCTGTTTTCCCCCTTTGGAGAGCAGCTCAGTTAACCAAAGATGTTTTTAAGATGGAATAATTAAACAGGGACTGATTCTGCGTCAGGCTCTTTGATAATATTCACAGATGGGCTTTTGCCGTCCCAAAGATGTGCAGTATGTGATAAGAAGTAAAAGTGGTTCATCCTATAATTGCAATGAATTAAATCAGATTATTAGGAGGAGATGTTTTCATTATAATTAAATATTTTCTGAGAATTTTTGAAAGCATCTCCTTAATGTGCACAAGCAGACATAAGATTCCTGAGCTGAATATGAAAAATCTACAGAAAAACACATAGTTTCAGGAGCTGGAGGCTTGTTGTTGTTATGAGACATGTTGACGAAACTCAGAACCTTTTTGCTATTTCACTCTTTTCACCTTTGGGCCAGACAGTCTCTGTCTCTTATAAACATCACTGACATCCCTGCTGACATAGTTGCAGTCGAAGGTGTTTGTGTGTCTTTTAATTCACTTTGTGCATCAAACCGCGCCTTTGATGCGCCTCTAGCCTAATCCTCTGCCAGCAAAACCTTCTTCTAGGTACACACAAATGCACACACACATTGATCCTCTGGGTCTTGCGCCTGCAAGATGGTCACGCTAGGACAGCAACACCAGTGAGATCGATCATTGTGTGTGTGTGTGCGTGTGTGTGTGTGTGTATGAGTCAGCGGATGATTTCTGAGTCAAAAGGGGTCACGCTGTGAGAACCAAACATCAAAGAGTTTCTCTTTCTGTCTTTAGAGGCGCCTCGAAAGGAGGGCAGGATCAAAGAGACGGACAGACTGACAGACAGACATGCTGGCAGGATGAGGAGGAAAGAGCACAGGAAGGAAAAGAGAGGAGAAAAAGAAGAGCAGGAGGTTGTTTCTGTCTTTGTGTCTCTTTTTCCACAAAACTCCCACTCCTCCCCTCTCCATCTGTTGTGTATATACGGACTGTAGGCACATGCATTACCACATACAGTATGTACAGTGTGCTTTGTGACATTGGTCTCCTAATTGTTTACTGACATTATTTCCTTCCACAGCTTTTGTTTGTGTGCAAAACTGAACCTGTCCTACTTTTAGTCAAGGAGTGTTACTGACTGTCAAAGTGCTGCTCATAAGTTGACAAAACAATCTCAGCTCATTCTGGTGCTTTCAACCAAATCATACAACTCAATCTGCTGATGAGGATCATGTGGTACATGATGATGCATCTTACTTTGAATCACAGGAAACTAAATCAACAGACTATTTTACGCCAGATTTTTGCATTAACAATGGGAGAATCATGTGCACTAATTACAAATCTGTCCTATAATTTTGGTTGGCATAAAATAGGTGAAGCTGGGTTGAATAAAGGCAACATCACATACTTCAGTGCACACATCAGGATTTAGCAACATCTGAATTACATCTGTTGAAAGTCGGTGGGCTACTTTTGTCAATCAAATGTAATCACACTACACTGTGTTGCTTTTATGATACTTATTATTATCATTATTATTATTAATTAGAAGTAGTAGTAATCATATAGCTTTACAAAATAGTATGGCTGTACAGCTTTAATCCTAAAATGTCTGTGTTGATAGCATTGCTTGTGGTCATTACAGAAGTATAGTATGCAGCATTCCTGCACTTCCATCACATCTGCCTAACATTAACACTGTTGATAATTCTGAAAGTTACATTAAGTGTAGTATAACAGCATTAAGTAGCTACACCTGCATGTGTCTGTGTGTACAGAATGCATGTGTTCTTTACCCTGAGAAACGAGTCAAGCGCTCCGTTTTCCATGAACTCTGTGATGATCATCGTAGGTCTGCTCTTGGTGACCACGCCCTCCAGTCTGATGATGTTTGGCTGATCAAACTGGCCCATGATTGACGCCTCGGACAGGAAGTCCCTCCTCTGCCTCTCAGAGTAGCCAACCTTCAGGGTCTTGATGGCCACAGGAATTTCTTTTTTCCCAACAGGCTTCAGGCGACCTTTGTACACCTCCCCAAACTCGCCTGAAAAAGGAGATCACTTAAATTTAAAGGGTACAGTATACATTTAAGGCTCTTCAGAAAACACTATGAGACTCAGCAGGGAAAAACAAGTGCATTTTTGGGGATGGTTGTCTTTTTAATGCTCCTTCGAATTCAGAGCCCTTAAATAAATGATTACATTATAAAAGGCGTGAATAAATAATTGCATTTTAATCACATTTTATATTGTAGAAATGGGTCACCTGTGAAATCAGATGGGCTGGAGTTCATACCATTTGGCCTGCATGCATTATTAAAAATCCTCCATCAATCAGACAAGAAGGAGCATATTGTCCTTTGCAGCAGCTGAGTTGGGCAGTGGCGAGAGGGGCAGGGCGTGTTAAACACATAAACACTCTCTCAGTCGTGGGAGCTACCCTCTGCACGCTCAGCCTCATACTGATGGCCTTTGAGCAGCTTTGCTCGAGCAGATTGAGGTCAAGGGCTTTGCTCAAGGGGACACTGGAGGTTTTTTTGGAGACCAAAAGAACAACAAAAATTGAATCCCCTCAATAGCTCCTCTCAGGGGTAAAGAAAGGTTTGTAGCAGAGGTGGCAAACAAGATAAAAGGGACAATGCCATTATTATTGTGAAGGTATTTGGCTTGGCACGCCATACCTTAACTTTCATCTGGTGGTTTAAACAAAGGCGGCCAGGTGGCCTCATGGGTAAAGAGACTGTACTGAAACACGAAGTTAATATGTTAAATCCCTACCTGCAGCTTAATTAGCCATATAGGCTTAAATATTTTTTAGCTTTTTCTCTACGTAAAAGAAGTGTACAGACTCTGGGTCTGAAAAGTTAAGCCTTTGTAAGTGTGCCTTAAACATGCATTCTCTCTAACAGCCAGTAGGGGGCAACTCCACAGGTTGCAGACAAAAATCAGATTGTATAGAAGTCTACTTGGATTTATTACCTCAGTAAACATTTTTGTAATAAGTTTATATGCTCAACTGCTAGTTTTAAGTCTTCTTAATTACAGCATGATGTTCACTTTGTATATCATATTCCAATTTAGAGTTAAACAGACCCTAAAGCACGGTACGTTTTACAGCATGGATCAAATCAGGCGTGCGACGTCTCAGTCAGATTCTTCCCTTGCTCCTCCACAGCTCCACTCTCTTGTTCAAATATGGTAGCTTTAAAAAAAAAAAAACCCTCAAAAAAAACAAAAAAAAAAAAACAAGATGGAAACAGCCAAAATGCCTGTTCCTGTGCCCTGTTGTTGGGTAGGTAGGTTACTCAGCATTGGCTACCTGACAAGAAGTAAAAATGAATAACTACATGATCACAGTTATTTTGTCAAACTTTAAAAATCTGTCAGAGACACAGAAGAATTTAGGGTTGGGTTATGCTCAATCAGAACTGTGCGACTAAAATAAATGCCCACCCTGAACGGTAGAGCCAAAAATAAACAGCCATCATAGGGGGGAGGTGATATCATTCAAACCCTGGCTCCCGTTTTACCTCCACCTGCCTGGTGTGAAGTAGGTGTGAATGTTGGACTGGTTTACAAAGTTACAGAAATGTCCAGACCCCCTACCCCAGCTAGCTATTCGACTATCTGTCGAGCACTTCTGATGGAGTATGCTGGCCCTTTTTATACAAGCTGTTTTAAGTAAGTAAGTAGTACTTGGAAAGAGTAAACTGATTGCCACATGCAAAATTGGTGTAGTACCCCTTTAATCCAAGGGTTTTACTGCCTTCATGGATTTGATTTCCTAATAACATCATATTTATTTATCAGCCATTATGGTGTTCCAGAAAGCAGTGCTGTACTCAAGCAGGTGTTCATTACCATTTGTTTTTTTAACTGACATCGTATGCTGCGCAGTTAAAAGTGAGACATGTTCAAGTTGGATGAGTCAATGTAGTGTCCCAGAATGCAGCATGTTCAAAAGAGAAGACACACAGTGTGGAGGAGACAAATGCAAAAAAAGTTATTCTATTTCAGGATACTCCAACTCTCCAACATTCCCTTTCATAGATTTTTGGGGGGAAGAACTGTGAGAACAAATTGAGAGCATCAGGAAGATACCGTCGTCATATGTATTTGCTTGACCTTTGAATTGGTCTATCATGGTTAGTTACAATATCAAAATTATGAACTGTCTTGAACTTGTTCAATGTACAGACACAGATGTCTTTTGTCAAAATAAATGCGGCCATATGCTGCTTGGGGACATGAAAATTGAATATCGCTTCAAAATAAAAGTCCTCATCTCAGAGATATAAATCATGTGTGAATAATGGATGAGTGATGGGAATTGGATGACAGGCTGTGTCGTCCTGTCTCACTGTGATCTCTGCTCCACATCTCACTGCTCATTAAAAATCATCTACTGTCAGTGCTGTAAACCAGCTGAAGAAGAGATGGATGGAGGGCAAAAAGGGAAGGAGAATGGAAAGAGAGGATGAGGGGAGGAAGGAGAGATGGGAAGGCGTGTGCAGAAATAAAAGAATGAAGGATGGAAATGAGACAGCATTGATAATAAGGGGGAAAAGGGGGAGGAAGTATGGAAGTATGGACGGAGACGGACGAAAGCAGCAATTTTCGAGGCGGGATCAGGTGACATGTCACTTCCTCTTTTTCTAAAGTAGAGGTGGTCAAGGAGAAGACGGAGCATTAGGAGAAATAGTCATTGATTTTGCTCTGACAGCATGTCTTAAATCAACAGTATATTTAAATACAGTGCAAGTAAATAAACCGGCCTGTCGTGTGAGACTTTATTACCCCTTTCCATTATGAATTAAAGTGTTTCAGGACTTCAAGTGCTTTTAATGAATGACTCTTCTTACAGTGTGGATGATAGTAATAATGAAAGAGGAAAGGAGAGGGGTGTTTTCACAGAGAGAAGAAAAAGGAGTGAGGTGAGATATTTTTATCATCTCCTTAGGGTGCTTCCTTCTTTTATCTTCCCTCCATAATCTGTTGTTCAGCTTTTCTCCCCCCTTGGTTCTTTGTTTTAGCATTTCTCTATACGCAAACAAACTCTAAAACTCCAGAGGGGCTGAATCACAGAGAGAGATGAAGATAGGAGGAAGTATCAAAGAAATACAGAAAGAAAAACAAAAAGAGAAAGTCGGAGAGAGGGGAGAGCTGTGGATGAATTTTTACTTTCTACCACGGCAGAATGGGAGAGATTCAACCGTTTAAGGGCTCAAAGTCCGGCCACATCTCATATCACCGTGGCTCAACTCTTCCCTGCCCTCCCCGTGGTTTTCATCCCTCCTCTGTCACCTCTGGCTGAGGTGAGAAACCCTCCCCTGAGAGAAATAAAGCGAGAAACGCAGGGATTACGGAAAGCCTCTCAGAGTGGCTCAACAGACCAAAGCCGAGAGCACATACTCTCAGCGGTGAGAGTCTCAATCTGGTTCATGACCTTTATCACCCAGAGCTCCATGGCCATTTGGGTTTGATTGGTTTTGGTCAGAGGAAAAAAAAAAAGTTCCTCCATCTATTATGGTTTGAAGTATAAGACAAATATCACTAATTAATCTGCACAAAATAATAAATTATTGTAAATTAGAAAACAATGTAAACTTGTCACATAAAAATATGAATGCACAGACAGATGATGGCAATGGGGTTGGGTGATATGAGAATACACACCACGAAGCAACATAAATTTGGCCGTACCTTATATTGTGCTAACTATCCTTTTGACATTGTTCTGATTTTTGCATCATTGTGATGAACTTTGATCTGCCACTTTGGTTTAGACAAAAACAGTGGGTCATTTCTGTCATCATTCTCTCATCCATTAACAATTTTTTAAATTGATTTTTCTATGGATTTTATCTGTATTGCTAACCCATGGCCCAGTTAGGGGGCTCCTGGCCAACAAGTTTGCTGTTGGAGCCCCTTGATCCCCTATTTACTGCCCTTTGTGTAAAGTGTATGTACTCTGTCACCTTCAAATTCCCATTGAGCCTGGGGTATAATTACCTGCTGGAATAATACTTAAAGTCCCTGAGAAATGGAAATTAGAAGGTTTTCAGCTTCTGCACTGTGACGTATGTTCCAGGCAAACAGAATATTTGAACAGTGTACAGTTACAACAGGGATTTTGATAAAATCCTTTGCATTTGATTGGACCGCTAAAAAGTGGGCTTAGACTTTATTGTGATATGGAGCTACAGCAGATTCTGCTAAGTGGACAGTTGACTCCACACACACTCAACTTGCTGTTACATCAGGAGAAGGATGATGGCGAGATGAATGAGTTACACCGCAGCCACATTGTTTTGGAAATGAAAACAAAGGTTTTGCCCACTGAACTCCAAACACACATCTCTTCCTATCGCTCTCTGTATTGCTCTGTTAGCTACCACAACCCACAAACAGTGAGATGCAGTTTTATATGACCGGTGTGGCTAGCTGGTCGCCGAAAGTCTCATTTGATTGGATGAACTTTTGTAAACGTGCCTGAGTGCAGGATGAGTCGTCCAACATTTGAAACGATTTTACATGGTTTAATAGAAAGACAAAAGATGGAAGATAAAAAACAGCAATACAAAATTTCTGACACATATTCCACACATAAAATGATGTAAATGATCTGGTAACACAGGGACACAGGATTAAAACTGAGAAAATGTATTCTTAATTTCATGGGGACTTAAAGTTGTGTGTTTTTGTGGTAACTAGATTAAATAAACATTGTATCGGGAATATGGATCATGTGAGCACAATATAAACTAATAGAGAGTTCTCAGAACTAGATTTTGTCACTAAAAGATGTCCAAAAATGAAATAATAATGCTGGACCTGTATATTATACTGTAAAAGTACATATAACCAACAAATTTACAATCGACCTTTGTGATGGTCAGTGTTGGGTAAGGGTAACTTTAAAAGTAATCAAAGTACGTTACTGCGTTACTTTTTTAAAAAAGTAACCAGTTACTTTACTGCATTACTCCCTGAGTAAAGTAACTCAATTACTTTAAAAGTACTTCCAACGTTACTCCCTGAGAAAAGTAACTCAAGCACTTTTAAAGTACTTTTGAGTATTGGGCAATGGACCACAGGGCGCTCTCCAAAATTAAAGTTATGGACCACTTGCCCTTCACTGAGATCCAATTCTCCCATCACAGCCGTCACTCTGACCAGTAGAAACACAGAACGATCTGCTGCTGTAGACAACTGTATGACAACAACACCCCAGCGTTTTTAATATTTCCTCTAGGGATGTTACCACA
>NC_065515.1:27218376-27409703 GCF_006386435.1 Epinephelus moara
CTTTTAGGTGACTACAACAACATGTCGGCTGGCACATGAACAGACACACAGTGACTCAAATAATAGTGAAAGTAATAAAAATAGGACAAGAATAACCCGATGACATCACACACGCCGTGAAAGACGACCGGGGATAATTGGTGAGTACCAGCGTGTAGCGTGTAGCCTACCAGGCATAATGCAAGTCCTGAGTCTGAAATATGTCTGTCAGCGAGTCCTACTCCACCTATTTAGACTCCACAGTAGACAATGGCAGCATTTCTCCGACCACGGAGCGAGCCACAAGCTCCGTGGCTTCTTTCAGACTGATAGGTTTAACGTTATCTCCGTTATTAGAACCAAACGACAGCCGTTGCTAAAGTAACTGATGTCTTGTTTGAAAATGTACGTAAGTATTTGATTACTCAAAAAGCAAACTATAGGTTACTGGTTACTGTAAAAAGCAATCAAAGTACTCTAACGCGTTACTTTGTAACGCATTATACCCAACTCTGGTGATGGTCCAACAAGCTGTCAGAGTAAGCATGGAGCCCACACTGTAGCTAACTGCACTCCCTGAAGAAATATTATCATATTTTTGGAAAACTGAAACAGTGATTCCAGAGAGAAGCAGACAGAGGGGTCTACAGTCTGTGTATGAAGGATATATCCAGGATGTCAAACTGACTCAGCAGCAACAACAGGTTAAAAAGACAAAGATAGTTAGAAGCTAAAGCCGAACTATAGGCTACAGGTCACAGTGTAAAAGTGAACCACCACATGACTGCTGATCACCACAGAAGACAATGAATATAAAGGGAAACTTTGCTGATAGTGAACCAGTTGCCAGCACCCGCACCTCCACAACCGAATGGGCAGGGATCTCTGGGGGAAGTCAATCAACGTTCATCTGCGCACACTGCGATGACACACAGCTGGTTGAATATCAGCAAAGTTTCCCTGCTTCCCATCACTGGTTCCTGTGTAGCAGGGTCGGTCTTTATGTTATAATTAGGGCTGAATGATATATCGTTATCGTATCTATACCGAGATATGAACATGCAAGATATTAATATCCCAAAAGGCAACGATATTGACGATATAATTTCCCCATGAGTTTCCCCAGCTTGACCTGCATGTACAACTCAGCCAATCACAAACATCCTTTTTACGCTTGCCATAAATGTACAGCTACAGCCAGCCAATCACAAACCTCATTTCCTGCTTGCCTTGGATCGACAACAAAGCCAGCCAATCACAAACATCCCCTTGAGCGAGGGAGACGTGCTGCTGCTAGCAACTTGCTAGTACACACAACACATTTGCGACTAAAAATAGTTTTGTTCGAGCAAATTAAATCATTCAGCACGCTGTGTGAGTACAGATTTCAACCAGCAGCAGAAACGAAAGGCGAAACTTACCGGTTGTGGGTTGAACGGGGGTCACAGACGGGAATACGGCGGAGCGCTATGGCTGCCGCAAGATAACGTGGTTTGCTACACATGATTCCCGTGTATTCAGTCACTAAAGAGGGCTTCCAGAAAATGGTTCGGACTCGTTTTTTAAAAAAAAATTTTTTATAAAGAATGCTTAGTTTTCACTGAACCCATAGTCATATCGTATCGTATCGGTATCGAGATATCTGGCATAAATATCGAGATATGAAATTTTCTCCATATCGTTCAGCCCTAGTTATAATCATTAAAAAGCAAAAGCAGCATGTGTATGCATTCAGTAAGGCTATATCTTCAGTAGCTAGCTAGCTAACCCTACACTTTTCAGGGTTTGATTTTGGTTTTGGAGCAGGGAAGCAATGTATTTATTTTTTTAACCTCTTCAGGTAACGAGTATCATTAATACGCGACGTAACCCAGGCACAACATTTAGCTCCAAATCCACAAAACCAGCCTGGAAATTAAGGAAATCTAAAACAATTAGAGTCAATGGAGCACAGCTGTGTTGTTGTCAGACCCTGGTCTAATGCTACGTTTTGATGGGCCACTCTGGGTCCGGGGGTGGTACTTAGCAAAGCGTCAATTTAAGGAGCTGTAAGAAATCTAAAGCAAATAGTCATAAAATCCTCCTAATATGTCACAGAGACTAAGGAATAATGTTCATATAACATACTGATCTCACCGACAACAATAGTACAGCCAGAATATTTACATTTAAAAAAAAATTTTTACGGTCCGCAAATCATGTTTATGTTTTGAATTTGTGTTTTGGCCTGTTGCGCCACCCACCGCCGTCTACCAGTCACGCAGTCAGTAGAGTCTCAGCATCAGTTAAAGTTACGACTGAGCTACAGCAGCACGGCAAGCAGCATTAGCAGTGTCCCAGTACATAGCATTAGCAGTCTCCTCCGCTGTATCCCGGCAGCAGCATTAGCAGCAGAGAAGCCGGACTTGATCTAACGGTCCGCTGGAAAACGCAGCCCTGCCACGGCAGCCGCCTGTGGGCAAACAAATCAGTCTCCAGCGTGCCGCTGTCCAACAACCTCGAATCTGTAGGGGAGGGGGGGCGGACACGACTCGAACACTTGAATTTGAGTGCAGTAACCGTTTTGGCCACATTCTTACATACAGCGCCTTTAATTCAATTATTAAAAAACAAAATATGTATTGGACATGCAGTTAATCTGGGACTTTTGGGGGCCTGGGACAGTTGACCAGGTTGCTGAAAAAAGCCGTACAGCAACCCCTGGCCAGATTACGCTATTACTGCTACATAAAAATTAGCCTACTGTCATATTTACTGGAACTATATCCACTATATCCACACAGTAGTACATGAGACATAGTCTGTAAAAAAAATCATGTACCTCTGCCTCCTAGCGCTTCTAATGGCATTTGCTAGAACCTGCCACGGCTGAAGGAAAACAACCAATCAAAGTTGAGGAGTCTTCAATGTAGCTGTCAATCATATCAGTCACTGCTCGTGAACTGCGGTCAAACTGTCACAGTAGGCAGCGCTGATCAAATATGAATCAAGACTCTGTTACTGCTTTCTCACCACAAATGTTTTCAGAAACATATTTCACTTTACTGTTTAGCTGTAAAATGAGAAAGTTCGTCCAGCTGGTGAGTGGTGCTCTGATTTGGCTTGACTGTTTTTAACATAGCAGCTGATTCACAAACTTTCTAATAGAGCCTTGAGGCAGTTCCGCACTGTGACCTTGACCATTCAGTTTGCAGCGTTGAGCTTTCATGAAGAAGAAATCAAACTTAAATGCAGAGATGACAAGCAGCCTTTGTCTTTGAGACCTTGAATAGGTTATTTATTCCTAATTTTGATGCAAAAATCTGCATCAAGCATTAATATCACCTACAGAGCTTGAGGTTCTGCTTAGGCACTGTGTGTTTTCAACAGCTTTTTTAGGCAAATGAAATAATGAACAAATGTGAGGGGCACTTCTGTCTTTTTAGATATCTAAGTGTATTTTTCTTTTTATGTGCAGACCTACAATTTATGGCTGGGTTGGATGCTGATGGCTGGATGTTTCCCTGGTTTTATATTGTGCTGTTACTGGATGTACACTGCATTTTGTGAACCTATTTATGACCTTGTGTTGTGGCTCTTAGCATACGTTTTACATATCTTTATGTTTTATGTATTCTGTTAAGGTCTAAATGTCTCTTATGCTAAAATCTGCGTGTTTTGTGTCTCATCTTACCTGGATGCCCTTGGGGCAATACAGCTAAAAAGAAATGGTTGACGACGTTGCAAGGAATCAGTAGTAAAATAAGGTATTTGATCTCAGCATCTGTAAAATGTGTCTTTATTTTTTGTTTCTTCTTGCCATCTTTTTCTCTTTCTTTCCACCCAGCTGACAGCTAAAACTCTACTCCCCCCTGCCCCCCCAAAAATTTCAGAGGATGCTCTGGG
Organism: Epinephelus moara; assembly: GCF_006386435.1. NCBI lineage: Eukaryota > Metazoa > Chordata > Actinopteri > Perciformes > Serranidae > Epinephelus > Epinephelus moara. The sequence goes on from NC_065515.1 coordinate 27,222,241, forward strand.
ACACCATTTCACATCCAACTTTCTCTATTTGCCAAACATCACACAGCGTTTTTACAGTTCAGCTCAGATAGCCAAAGAGAATGCACGAAGACAGTTTTAATTTATTCCTGTGAAAGTTTTCAGCATGAATAAAACATCTCTCCTGACTTCAAAGGAAAAAAATAAAGCAAAAATAATAAATTGGCATTGCACGTTTCCAGATCTCTTTCATTGACACAGACGTCTGGCACAGTTGAAGAACTTGATTAATTTACTGTAGAGTATCTGTTGTTTCAAGTGACAGTTGGTCTCATTAAAGGAAACTAAGGTTTACTTTTCTAGCGTTCCCTTTTGAAGCAGTTTAGAGTAGATATGAACATGGACTGTGAGGTTTTTTTTCATCACACTCTTGTACAAATAGAATGCACAGTGACACTGAACACATGTTAAAAAGATGATGGAGTTTCATTTGTTGAGTTTTTAACATGTTACAGACAACATGAAGGAGAGAAGAAGAGCAAGCTGAGGGTCAAAGACACTAAGTCTATGAGAATCTCTACCTGATCCAATGACTTCCTCTATTTTGACACACGAGGGGTCGATTTCCTTTGCAAACTCCCGCACAGCCTCATTGGGGTCCTCGTAGGTGAAGGGGTCGATGTAGATCTTGACCCCTGGTGAACTGTGACCCTCAGACAGGGTGGGAAAGGTCACAGTCGGGGTGGGACCACTGAACATGTCTGGTCTCAGAGTCACTTCTAAGGAGAAAATTAGAGAGTGTAAATATAAAAACTGTTTTGGAAGTTTGGTGCATGAAAGCACATATTAAAGTAGAGCTCATTTAAAGTTTCAGAACTGGTCGTACCTCCTCCTCCATTGTACTGCTGCAGCTTGTCACCATACACGCTCTCCTTCAACTGCCTTCTTCTGCAGACAGAAACACAAACAGGGAGAATTTGGGGGAAAGAGGCAAGCAGACAGAAATGTTACACAGAAGTTAGGAAAGTTAGAAATGCTAATTGGTTGTCTTCTCTTCAGCTGAGCTGAGGTAAAATAAATAGTATTCTTGAATGTCGAAATAAGTCTGCCTCGGAGAAGGGAAAAGTCTTTTAGGAATTCATTAGTATTATATGGCTGGTTATTGTTCTGTGTTGTCAGCTCTTGTTTCCTGCTTTCATCTGAGACTGGAACCAAAGAAATGCACTCTGTAATATTTCAGTATGTCAACTGATCTTCACAATAGACACCTGACACCGCACACAGGAGAGACAGAGTGTCACTTGCTATTTCTGGGAGGTCACAGGGTCACAGAAACTTCAGGAATTTCAGAAAGTCCAGATCTATTTTAAAACTGTTATCAGTAATAAATCATTTTTGTCCGAAGCTATGTATAATTAACATATAATTAAGATGTTGTTTCCTACAAATTATAGCAAATTACCACGTTTAGCAAGCTTTGGACCTCTGTCGCCTACAAAGGACATTCTATCTGCATTAAATTATACATTTTTAGTGTAATGTCAGTAAGTAAGTCTTAAAAATGCTAAAAATGCACCAGACTCCCTCAAGATGTTGTAAAAGAAACTATAAATGATAATGTAAAAAAAATGTATTCTTGAGCCAGGAAACATTACTTTTGACGTAAAAAGCTTGACTCAAACTTACCACCTGTCCACCACATCTCACAGTGTTCGTCACCAGGTACAGTTTGCTCAGTTGTCATGGTGATGGCTCAGTTATCATCACGTGACCAAAGTATGGGGCCTCACATAATAACAGATGATCATATGGAGGGAGGGGATCGTAAACCTGTTGTCATGTGACTGAGGTTCAAAACTGCAAAGTTGCTGCAAAGAAGTTAAACGTTTGAGTTCTTGTCGAACCATGTGACTGTGGCGAGGCGTGAAAGTTTTGTGTTTCACCATGAAACAGGAAGTGGTTTGTAACTCCAAGGTTCACGGACCAATCACTCCCAAACTTCACATTTGATGGCAGTCCTGACCTGAAGACATCTACATGCCAATGTTTAGTTGCAGTTGTAGCGCCACCTACTGGCAACAGGAAATGTCATGTTTTAGACTTAATAGTACATCTCCTTCAAAGATGACCAGATTCTGCATGAGAGCCATAAGACGTAGAGGATGCTATATTGTGAAAACTGTGAGTTTGTGTCAAAGGGTGTCTCCATGGTGGCGTGGTGTATTTCAATGCTTCAACGATACACTAAAAGCTGTTGTAACTTCACTCCACATGCTCATATCTCTTCAAAATTTGATGATAGTCCAGGTCGTGAAAACAATAGAGGAATTTTGAATCATAGTCAGAGCGCCACCTACTGGCAACAGAAAATTTCTATATTTTGATGTCCTCCTGACATGAAGATGAAGCTCACAGTATTCGTCACCAGGTACAATTTGCTCAGTTGTCATGGAAATGGCTCAGTTATCATCACATGACCAACGCGTGGAGCTTAACATGATAACAAATGATCATATGGGGGGAGGGGGTCGTGAACCTGTTATCATGTGATTGAGGTTCCACACTGTGAGGTGTGTTTGAAAGCTGTGAAAAATTCTAGTAAATGAAATTTCAATCAACGCCTTAGTTCCAGTCAGACATTTATGTAAATGGTAGCTGAATTCCATTTAACTGCAGCTTCAGAGTCCTGGTATTGTGCGTGCTGCTAGCTCACTGTCACACTGTCACTGCTTACCGACAGAGATATTATGACACAGTAATACCTGTACTTTTACTGTAATGACAATCAAAATCTCTGCAGTATAAAAAAGTGTTTATACTGCAAAACATTCGATTTTTACCACTTTTTTATTCTATTCCATTTTATTTTATTTTATCATTAATTTTATATCTAATTTTCACACACGACAAAAGAAATATTATTTATACAGCTACATTTCCAGATTAAAAAAAGGAAAAAAGTGAGCTTATTGAAACCTATCAAATCAGAGCATGTTCAATGCCTTGTTAAGGACGTTTTGATTGGACAATGACAGTGTGCGTGCGTGTGTGTGTGTGTGTGTGTGTGTGTGTGTGTGTGTGTGTGTGTGTGTGTGTGCCTGTGCGTTACCTGGTACAGATGATGGCGATAGCTACCAATGAGACGATACACACTCCTCCTACTAAAGAGCCTGCAATCAGGGAGAGCTGCTGTCCTAGCTCTGACTTGTACTCATCTGCAGAAACACACACACACACACACACACACACACAAAGTAGGGCAAAATTTAATTACTTCACAGCCAGATTTTTACTCTTGCTCAACCTCTCACATTCCCCCTCTCAGTCCTGCACTCTCTTTCCTCTCCACCTTAAACCCCCACCAACACACACACCTCCACACACTCCAGCCAGCCAGCCAACCACCCACTTACCGTCGGTGAGCGTTTGAAAGAGCATGTCCTTGCTGTAGGCTCCGTAGCCAGCCACGGTGCGGGCCCTCACCTGGACCACGTAGCCGGTCCCAGGCCTCAGACCCTCCAGAACAACATTGGGTGTTTCGCTCTGGACCACTGAACTGTTCAGCAGTGACGACTGGGACTGAGGAGGAGGTTGAGAGAGAGATGAATATGTTTCACAGCGAGCCAAGTCAGACGATAACACTTCTTCAGTCACAGACTAAGAGAGACTAAATTTAGTACTCAGTTTTGGCCTTCAGCTCAGACAAGATTAATCCTTCCAACGTTCCAGTCCAAACTGAGACATTCAACGTTTTCAAACTGTGACTCCTGGCAGGATGTTGTAATGCAACATCTTGAGTTTGAATTCATCTTGTCATTCATCTATCTTGTCTCACCATGCCAGTCTCTATCACATGATTTATCTTTTCCCTTTTCCAACAATAAAAACAAGAACAATTCAAACTACATATTGTTTCTGTGCTACACACACTTGAATTAACCGTCTGTTTGACTCTCAGTGTCATCTACAACATTTTCCACAGTTCATTGTCTGTGAAGCAGTTCCAGACTTATCATGAAAAAAAAAGACTTTAATGCATGTATTGCTGTTTGCCTTCCCTAGTGTCGTTACTGTATGTGTAATACTCCCATAGGTCTACTGCACTGTTAGACCTTTTCCTTAGTGCATCTATACTAATAGTGTCTATTACTTTTCCCATCTCATTATTACCTGACGCTTTTGGCAATATTGTCTCTGTTAGACTCATGCCAATAAAACACACTGAATTGAAAACTGAAATTGAATTGAGAGTGAGAGGGGGGGGAGTGGACTGAAAATTGGACACAATATAAAAACATTCTTTGATCTGTAAGTCCAGTGTTACTATATAAGTCTCTGGTTTATCAGTAAAGTGTATGAACTACGCTGCAGACTTAAGTCTCTAACAGTGACAGACAGAGTGACATCTCATATTAATGTGTCCTCCGCAGGTTAATACATTACATCAACAGGTCTGAGTTATATACGTCTGATGTATAAAAATTATAGGAGCACATTTTAAAAAATATTTATCAGCTATTTTATGAAAAAATAATGATTCTGCTAAACGTAAAAATGTTAAATATTGCGTCAAAATATTGAGCAGGCTGACAATCGGTCAATCCTTAGTCAGCAGTTTGCTCCGTTGCATCTGTTACCACACCCAACAGTGATATCATGGTGTAGTCACATAGCCAGGAGTACTGTTATATCACAGCTGTAAAGTTAGCATTTCTTTTAACAACATTTATAAAAAAAAAAAGGAAAACTCAGCAGCAAGGCATCTTTGTCAGTTATTCTGGATAATCCACCAACCTCTGTGAGAACAGATTTGACTGGAACTACTATACCGAATAAGTTGTCCTAGTTAAAGCAAGTTCAGAAGACATACTGGGTCATTGTTTCTGGAGAGACACATCACCATTAAATTTTACAAATGTCATTTTACAGTGTTTTGTGTAGCACATACAGAATACAATTTACTCCCATTTTACTGGAGTGGTGACAGAGAGAAGGGAAAAAGGGGCATAATTCAAAGCTGTGGCACATAAAATGACTCTCAATGCAAGACACCAATAGATGAAAGATAGAGTTTTGTTTTTCTTTCACTTTGTCCACAAGTGCCTGCTCAAAAGTCTCTTCAGTCCCTTTCTCTTTGATTTCTGGCTCTTTTTCCCACCACTTCGACCCATTCTTTCCTCCATCTCCTTCAAATATAAAGTGATAATGCAGTTAATTAGCTATTGCCCACAGAGACAGGTCTGCCAGAGCATTTGGACCTCTTTCCGCCCCATCTTCCTCCTGAGGTGAATTAGGCATCAGACCTATCAGGCCTATCTTATAAACCCAAGGCTACAACCTTTTAGCGCTATCTTTCTACGCCTTCCCTTCTACGCTTCCTCTTACCCATTTCTTTCAGATAAAAAGGTTTTTGCTGCGGCAAGATCGAAACGGTCCAGGGGGAACGACAAATATGGTGTGGAGATGGCATGAAAGGACGGGGGAGGGAATCATGCCGTGAGGATGAAGGAGGTGGAGGGGTCGACGGCAGAGCAAAGGGGAGAGGGAGAGAGATGACGGTGATGAGGAGGAGAGTTCAGGAGGGAAAAGACCAGAAGAAAGCGAGGGCTGGGGGTGAAAAGAGAAGGGAGGATGGAGAGCGAGGGCAGTCAAAAGATGACATGCACATGAATAAAAAGGGGTTAAAGATGATTGAATTTTTATTCATATTATCATTGCAGTTCTTAATAACAAATACCTGCTCCTCACTTGATGGTCTTAAACACTTTATGTTGTTGCTTGAGGCTATCTGTCTTGTTTCTATTATGCAATGTCTTGTGTAATGCATGTTGTTCCTGTGTGCCCACAGTATTTTCATATGCTATATTTAATGTCAATTGGCTCTAGTTTATTTCAGTTCAATACTGATATACTGTACTAGGAGCATTCAGACTCCTACTGTCATAATTATGACACGACACATGGACGACTACAGAGTTTGAGGTGTTAAAAGCTGTGAGAGAATATGGTTGAGCTATATTTGGAAGTGGACACAGAAATGGGGGTATTGTGTCAGAGTGGGTTTTAGATTTGGAGGTGTGTGTGTGTGTGTATGTGTGTGTGTGTTGGGGAGCTCTATGCTCGCCACAGTGAAAAGGTTAGGGGGCAACCCATCTGGGAAGGTCTGGGAGCTAGAGATAAGTAGTGGGGAAAAATCCTGCCTCCCTGTGCCATATCAAATTTACAACATTAAAACCTCATTATCTATAGAGTGGCTATGAAGGGAGAGGGAAGGGGGGGGGGGGGGTGGAGTAGATGGAGGGAAGGAAGGTGGAGAAAAGGAGGTACAGTACAGCTGTCTGCTAAGAAAAACCTGTCCTCCCTCTCTCAAGGCTTATCAAACTGCTCCCCGAGGACTTCTTCACTTGAAGCTAAAATTAGTCACTTTATGGGGCTGGCTTGTCTCCAGTGTAAAGTACAGTATTTCTCCCTTCTTAAGATGAGCATCAAGGAAGAAGAGTGAAACGAAGAAACAATGAGAGAAGAAACTGCCAGCTTTTGATTCTGGGTCTTAATTGGCCTCCATGTTAAATAATGTTAGCGCAAAGGCAGCGGCGAGTAAGGCCGGCTTACTGTAAAGTGGCTGCCCTGATTTTGACAAAATAAGTGTTTTATCTGTGACTGTCAGACTGCAGCTACAGTACATGTCTCAGAGACTGCAGTTCCTCTCACTCTGTCCTAAAACTCACTCTAATTGCTCTCCGAGAGTCAGAATCACAACTTCCACCCAAACCGTGGGAAGTAGCACCTTCACAGCCAGGTGCAGCACCCCCGCTCAAGTGGCGGGGGTGAGATGTATTTGTATTGTTGATTTTTTTTTTTTTTTTTTTTTTATGTTACCTGCGACATCTTTTGTTTTTTAAATGATCTCTGGCAGCATGAGCCTTCCAGATGATTCCCTGAAATATTCTGTGCATTATCCTACAGATTCAGAGCAGCATGAACATGATGTTCAAGTTTAAATGCAGTTTTGAAGCAACAGCTGAACTTAAAAAGTGTGACTATCATGGTGGTGGTGACGCTGTGCTGCCAGTGCATTGATCTTTATGCCATTGCCATTGTCATACCGGCATGTTGTTTGCCAGCCACAGCATCATATGGTGCTGTCAAAATGTGATTTACAATTGTTGTAGCCATTAAAAAAAAGGTTTAACTTTGCTTATATGTCATATTATATATCATTTTGTTATTGCATCTGTTTATTATAGCTTTGGGTTGCATTTATTTGAATGAATGAATGTTTATAACACTATAAGGACTTGGTGCATAGGGCATGTATGGCCCCACCTGTAGCTGGTAGCGGTTTCAGAAAATGTTGGGCAGCTGAAGTCTTGGTTAAGATAAAGTCTTTTGATTATTGTTTGACTCATTTTTGTGACATTTCTTGTTTTCTTTATTTATGATGTTAATTGAGAACAATGTTTGGAAGATGTTTGATGTCAGTTGAATAAATGAATTTAATTTTAAAGTGACAGGGAATATGTATTCAGTGCCTGCGGCTTTAACAAGGAAAGGGTCACAACATTGTTTTAATGAACCCATACCTTGTTTTTTTGGCGTTAAGTGATAGGTTTGTCTAACGTTCCAATATGTTCTTGCTCAAGTAAAATGTCTTTTTTTTTTTGTTTGCTCCAGTGGCTTTTAATGTACGTGATCATTCCCACAAGCCCTTACACCACCACAACAACATTATTTTTCAGTGCCCTCTAAAATTTCTGTTTCATATGAGTATTTTCTGATCTGCCAGGTCTATAGTTGAGGTTAGGGACAGATAAGAAACTCTGTTGTTGACTGTTGGTAAGAGACCGCATGTAAACTGTGGTTTCTGCTGACAAAGTCGGACACTTTTTACAGCCAACTTTCCACCTGAGCTCCTTCCTAAAAGGTTTTGCGGCATTAAAACAACATCACACTATTTCTTCTGTTGCTTGTAAGAGATGACAGTGACTGCTTGCATGATCACAAAAGGTTATTTGTCAGGAAAACTTCACCATATAGATATGCACAGCTTCTTCTTTGAGCACACATGAACTGATGATGGCATAAATGCATTTCACTAATTGGAGAGCAAATCTTTTTGATCTTTTTGAATCACATTTCACGATAGAAAATCAGCATGGAGAGTTACAACACATCTTTCATTATACTGACATTTTACTGATTAGATACTGTGTCTGAGTGTGTTGACAATTTGTGTAGCATTTATAAAATGTAAGAAATATAACAAGAAAGAGTCTGGTTTGAATATATTGTGCAAAAATAAAACAGCGAGGTAATAAGGGACTTCTGTAGCATACCTAGATTATACTATGTGCTATGTCAGCGCTGTGTTTCGTTTAGTTATAGGATTTACATATTAACACATAGCACATACTGAACTAAGAGAAGCAATAAGAACCACAATAATAAAAACGACACACTCTCTTTCCCTTGTGCAACACAGTGAAATTATAGCCATACACTATGCTGTGCTGGAAAATTGGAATCTGTGAGCAAGCCCTCTGGAGTCATGGACTTTAAGACCGAGTCTTTTCATCAAAGAGAATAGATAAGAAAGGGAGTTGACAACAGTCTTGAGCATTTACAGTGTGTTGTTATGATTGTATCTCAGAACTTTAGTGAGTTATGGAAGCAGCAACTCACTGACAGTATGTATTAAGAGGGGGGAAAAAATGAACACAAAGACTAGCAGCGGTATCCCTCCAAAAAAGCCAAAAACTATTTTCTTCAGTTTTATGAAAAAGGATTGGAAGATGGCAGGAAATCAAATGTGGGCTGTGAATGAGGAGGCATGTTGTTCTTTTTGGTGTATCTCACACAATCCCTTGTAGGTGCTTTGCTCTTTGTTTTTAATCTGTCTGCAGTGAAAGTCTCTGAATCTGTTTTTGCAGCTGCTGGCTCAGCTTCAGAAAAGATGAGGATATTCTTATGTTTTGCTTTGGGTGATAGATACGCTTTTAATTTAACTTTCAGTCTCCAAATGCATTGCTTCCCACTGACTGAATTACAAAGAAGACAAGATATGCAGCTGCAGTTTGTCCTTTCTTTGGAGTTTTTTTCTGTCCTGGAGCAGCAGTCTTTGATGGGAAAGCAATCAGGTCCTGCACGTTTCACCCCTGAATCAGAGGCCCTCATTGGAGCCCCGGGTTTGACATTTTTTATGCAGGCTTGTTCGATCACTGGGCTCTGGCAGCAAAGTGTTTTGTGCCTCAGTCTCCTGGTTCATACACGTTAGAACCTTGTCCACCGCAGGACAGCTGGAGGCTTGATTGCTTCAGTCAGACAGCCTCACAGAGGAGAGTGGTCGGAGTTGCGATTTCAGCAGCATCCACTACTGAATAAATTGGTGCTTTGGTCTTCTGGTCTTTAAGTGATTCAGCTAGGGAGATAGAAAAATCCTCCAGTGCTCTCAAGATGTTGACATACACAGCGAAAAGCAGAGGAGTGACATTTTTTATCATCACGTTCACTCTTTATTCTCTTTTGCAAAACACTGGAAACAAGCCCTTAGAGAGAGAGTGAAGTGCTCAAATACGTGCGGGGAGATCAGCGTAGAGGCACTACTCCTTCATATACAAAGGAGCCAGTTGAGGTGTTTGGGCATCTGATAAGGATGCCACCTGGGTGCTCATCTTGGAGGCTTTCTGGACATGTCAAACTGGTGGGAGCCCCTGGGGACTGTATATCTCATCTGGCTTGTGAAAGCCTTGGGATCCCCCAGGAAGAACTGGAAGACATTGTTGAGAGGGGGGAGTTTCGGACTACTTTGACCGAGGCGGTAGAAAAATAGATAATTGGATGGAGAAGCAGTGGAAGTGCCTCTTGCACAGCGATTCAGCGTGGGTAGGATAAAGCAAACTTCCAGAGAGTTTAGTTCAAGGACATACTGGCACCTCTCAAAAAGCAAAGTCATCAATAGAGCTGCTAATCACTGGCATTGTCAAAGAGAATACAAATAATCATTATGGATATCTCTTGTTTCTCTTCAGCCTCAACAGCCTGAGTCATACAGATCCTAAACATCCAAGCCTGGATGAATGGATGGTTTACTGCAGAGATATGTACTCTCTGTGATAGTAGGGCATTCAGGACTACTGCATTTTAGTAGTCATCAACTACTCCAAAAAAAGTAGTCAACTAGTCGATTAATCGCAGGATATACCATATATTTTTCCTTCAAATATAACAATGATCGGCTATCGTCAAAAAGGTCTCAAATACAACCAGTAATGTAGACGGAACCCACCTGGGGGTAGTCCTCAATTGGCTATGAGAGGCTGTTCACAAATGGGCTGCAATTTGATTGGACGATTCGACTAGTCTTTCTTTCCCTAGATGACCTAAATTCTGTTTATGTAACGTGGCAGAATGTAACATAGAAAATGATTCTTTAAAATAACGTGGCAGAATGTAACATAGAAAATGATTCTTTAAAAAAAGAAATCAATGTCCAACCAGGGCCGTCGCAACCGGACAGGCAAACTAGGCAATTGCCTAGGGCCCCGAGCTGGAAGGGGCCCCCCAGAGACGGCTGACATTGGTCCATATCAATAACAATATGAATGGAACCCCTATAGACACTGCAGCAACGACAACACGTCGGAATCCCCCCTAATAGGGCCCCCCCTACTTGCTGCTGCTTGCAAGTGGCTAGAGGGGGCCTCCAGGGACTGCTGACATTTGGTCTGTAATCAACGACACAACTTGAAACCCCCTTAGAGACACTGCAACAACGACACGTCGGAGACCTCCCTAATGGGGCCCCTACAGCTGACTGAGCTGACTTGCTGCTGCTGCTGCTGCGGGCTGCGGCAAAATGAAGCGAACGTATCCCTCAGGGCACGCTAAAAGAAAAAAAAAAGTAAGAGGAAGATGAAAAGAAAAAACGAGACAGTGGTAAGTGAGAATGTGTTACAAGTAGTTATTGCCACATGCCACTTTGTCCCAGTCCCACCAAGCATCAGAAAAGTTTAATGTTCAATGCACAACATGACAACAACAGCTAGCTAACATTAGTTAGACAGTGAGTGGACCAGCTTGAAGCTTCTAAACTCTTGAGACATATCTGTTTGTTTGTTTGAACAGAAGAGGTGTATTATATGACATTAGCTGTGTTGCCATGGTTGTGTACACAGAACACTGTACCTGCAATAAGTTAGTGCCAACGACAATGTTAATTTCTCCCATTAGTAATGCATTTGTTGTCAAATGCTAACATTAATGAAACCAACATCATTTCTTATTCTGTCCAAACTGTAACTAATTTGTATTTAGAAGAGGAAGATATTATGTTAACATGAAGCATTGAAATTGTTACTGTTGTTCATTAATTATTTCATACAGATCTTAAATGTTGAGTGTTTGTGAAGCACATACACACAGTTCTGTACTTGCATGAAAATACTAAAGCAAACTCACCAAATATAATTGAGCTCTTTTTTTTTCTCAAGGTGCTTTGTTGAAATATTTTGGTCCACAACAACAGCATACCTCTACAGTTGCCTCAACAGATGAAGGTAGGAGGAAGTTATTCTAAGTTCACAGTGACTTAAGAAATAAGAATAACTAAGAATAAGAATAACTTCATTGAGCCTCAGAGGGATCTGCTCTCCAGTTTAAATCTGTCATGAGATTATTTAATTTAAAATGACTACACAAATATTTGTCTTACACAATGAGTTATTGTATTTATTTTTGTATTTTGTTGTTATTGTTTTCTTAGAAAGGAAGCATGTTATGTGTTTTTGTTAATTAAATAATTTAAGGCAATTTTGCTTTGTTTTTACATTTTTCTATAAATAAAGGATTTGTTACAAACGCTCCAAGGTGCCTCTTGCCTAGGGCCCCCAGAGGGTCTTGAAACAGCCCTGTGTCCAACAAAACCAATGTCCTCCTTCAGATGTTAGAAGACCATCGCAATTCATAACTATGACCCATCAACACTGACTACCCACAGCGCCCCCAGCTGCATGTCTGCGGTAAATGCATTTCCACTGCTTTATTAAGGCACCATGCTAAAACCACAGATGAATTACTAGTCAGTAACATTGCACAGTGTCAACTAGTGGTTTTGATTGACTATTCGACTATTCTGTGAGAACGGTATACAGTGCTGGAGGCAACGCCTTGTTCATTCTTGTGAAAGTTGCTCAGTAAAAAGATTTACCTGAAAAATTACCCACATCTTTCACATCCTGGGGCCCACAGAGCAAGCACACATGAGACTTTCGCCAGCTGAGAGGCTAACTTCCAGTTTAGCCCTCACGTAACTTGCAATACAATTATACAATACAATACAGTAGCCCAATACAATACATACAGTTATTTAGTCGCACAGCTCTTCTCAACTATTGAAAAGTTATCAGACCAAATGGATCAAATTCTGATTATGAAATTATTCATTTCGCAGGGGCTGTGACACTCAAAAAATGTTATCACTGATTTAAAGACATCTCTTTTACAATGTAAGTCTATGGGAAATAGTCTTTTTGGGCCCAATAGCATCAAAGCCTGGTGCTGTTCCTAGAGGCTTGTGTGAAACCCCTCTGCAGCCGTGAGTTTCTCTCTTTGGGAGGAAAGACTCTATCCTTCATGAATAAAGGTAACTTTCTGTGATGTCATCTGGCAAATATCAAAACAGCAATGCCCACAGAGCCACATCCACATTGAGCTGAGGAGATGAATCTCGGAAATGATCCCACTCAACAAACAATACAGCAATATTGCTGGCTGCAGTCCACAAACAGTGTAACAATCCTCCCCGCGGACACAGTATGTGCAACCATCGCCATGAACAGCATAAAGATAAAGACTGCAACCAGGCTGTAAAAATGTGTCCTGGTATCACTGAGAAAATAAATAACACTTGATGTGATTATAGTCACATAAAACAGCTATAAACCATGTAGCTTCGTCTCCTGAAGGCATCAAAATATTAAATAATTCAACTCCGACAGAAGTAAATTTTTTGGTCTAATTTATATTTGTCTAAATCACTGTCTGTGATTGTCTGAGGTTCTGTTTCTTCGAGCGATTAAAGTGAGGAGTGGCCTGCACAAGACACACGAGATGAGCTACTTGACCAATTAAACGGTTTTAATTGGATCTTCCAGAGCCCACAGATCTTAATTAGATTCCATATGGTGTGCTACAGCTTATGAAACTGTGGCAACTCAAACTACATTAGTTGTTCATGGAGGAAACACACACAGCTTTGTTGAACTCCATAAATCAATAAACCTTTCTTTCACAGTTTCATTGGAGCAATGCAGCTTTACAGTTTGACAGGATCCCACTGTAGCCACTCATTAATGAACGGATGCCCGTCTTTGCTGCATGACTACGATCAACAATGGATGTGTGCTGGAATAAAGAGAGGCTCTCCATCACTGTAAAACCTTGTCAGTATGACTACAGGCTCCATGAAATATGCATTGTGGCTCTGAGATCAATCCCAACTTATTAGGGAATAATATGGTATAAAAGATGATGCATGAACCCAACTCTTTAATAGACATTGAGCCCAAGTGAGAGAGAAAATACATCAATTTCAGGAATTATAAGTCTGAGAAATATGTTGACACGTTTCTGCTTTTAGCTGTTGTTCATTAATCATCATGTACATAATGAGCAGCATTCACAACACCCCAGCCCCTTAACTAATAACAATAATAATGATTTCTTTTTTTTTCAAAGATAACTATTAGTACTTACGTTAAGTGACAGGATATAATGAATAATAACACAGGGAATATTACAAGAGCATTATTGAGTGATTATTTTGAAAAGGAAAAAAACGTAAGTGAATGGATACATTAAAAACACACATTGCAAGCACACCATATTGTCATGTGTCACTGTTTTGTATGGGCACGTGTGATGGAGCAGTGGACATTGCTGTAATTAGTTAATCTTTTTTTTTTTTAAATTTGTTCAAATAGCTGAAGAAATATCTCATAATATGAACACCTGAATTATGGCAGGTGCCTCAGAGGGCAGCCACTTAAACACAAGTGAGAATGACGCAAGAAGAAGTCTTGCTTTTAGGTCAACATTGTGCTGTCAGGTATGAAAAACTTTGGCATGCTCTTGCATTGCTGTGTTATAATGCCTGTATCTAATTATTTTGGGGAGTTTGGGTTATTTTATGGATGAAAAAATGCATTCATTAAAGTTTGAATCGTTGTCTTTTGTCCCCACTGACCTAACAGCCTTTGTTTCTAGTCCAGCGACTGAAGGTCCGTCTCCGCAAAATATGACAGCAACAGATGCTTTGAATACAGCAATATGGGTAGATAAAGTAAAACTTTGCATACACAAACAAGACACATAGATACATAAAGGAGGTACAAGAGCATCAAAACCCAACATCCTGCATCTAAGGAGATGGATGAGAGGGGGCAGAGTTCCTCAGTGTTTTTTTGGCAAGGGTGGTGTTCAAAGCCACTGAGGAATGCACACTGTATTGTTTCACATGGTGCCCAGCTATAGGATGCCTCTTTAAACCAGCACCAGCCTTCCTGTGTGCTGCAGGGAGAAACACTTTCTTAAACTCCAAAGACTGGCAGCCAGTCATCATGCGGAAGTGGGCATAGTTTCATCTAAAGTGAGACAGTTAGCTTAGTTTAACATAAAGACTGGATACAGAGGGATTAATATTCAACAGACAGATATGAGAGTGGTATCGTTCTTCTTATCCAAATCTCAGCAACATATACATTTATTTTGTTTTTTTCCCCCAATATGATAAGCTATTATTTTAAAGGTGAAGTGTGTAAGATTTAGGGGAGATTTGGTAGAGTTAAACAATGAATTGAAGATTGCAACCAGCTAAATCTTCCCCCGGCTAGAATTCTGTCAGTGTTGACTGTTTGTTCTTACTGGGAGCCGAATTATCCCCAGAGGTCATTTCCTCTCCAAAACAAACAGACCAGATTTGTCGATGAAGATTCTCAGTCATCCAGGTCATGGTAATCATAAGCGTTATATCGTAGGCAACTGGACTTGCTTGTGTTTCTTGAAGACGTTTTGCCTCTCATCTAAGAAGCTTCTTCAGCTCTAAATGACCGGTACGGAGTTGCAGGCTTAAAACACTGTGTGGGAGTTAACCCTTGCAGAGTATAGAAACTTTGTTGTACAACACGGCAATCTCAATAAATGAGGACCCGCTCCCTTTTTAGATACAAATGGCTCGTTCTATGGTAAGGAGAACACAATTCTTATTTTCAGGTAATTATATACTAAAGAAAACACACTTATTATATTACATTCCATTTCTGCCAATATAGCCCCCTAAATCCTACACACTGGACCTTTAAGTAAAGATTTCTTTTTCTAATTAACTCAATGGCAATGTGTATGTTTTCTTAATGTGTTTTATTCACCAACTGACCATTGTTTTTGTGGTTCTCTGATTGGTTAATTGTCCCATTTATCTGTGCATAAATAATGAACTGTTGTGACCTCATATGCTTGTCGAAGATGGTGTAGACAAAAAAATTGTGGATCAACTTATCAGCAACAAGCGCTACAACAACTTATTACAAGCTAAGTAGTTTAGAGGCAGTGAGACTGTTGCTGCCTCTCAGTGAGTGCTGATAATAGATGACTTAGATGAAGTTGATATTGATTTGCCCGTTTTATTGACTCTAATGGATTACTGTCTGTGACCATAACACCAAAAAGCACAAAGGCAAACACAAACACACACACACACATGCACACACACACGCGAACACTCACAGACATTAATCATCCCACTCTACCTTGTCAAAGTATCGTATCTCGTAGTCGAGGATAATTCCGTTGGGCTGCTCGGGCGGTGGCCATGACAACGAGAAGCTGCGGCTCGTTGAGCTCACTTGGTGCATTATGGGAACTACTGAGGGAGCTGTTAAAAAACACACATACGCACACACGAGTACACACAATCAATTAGGCAGTTAAAAGATCCGCTAGCATGCTTAAACTCCATAAATATGGAAATATAGTGTGTAATGTAATGACATATTGCCAAGGATTATTTACACCCAAAGGAGAAAAATGTTTCCTCATCCAGGCTCATGAAAACAAATTACTGCTCTTGTCACTGATGGGGAGGCAAGAGTTATGTCTGTAATGCATTTTTACTCATAATTTTAGGAACCACAAGCTCTTGGCTATAATGTATTTCTTGGTTTTGCCTCCCGGATCTCTTTATGAGATGGTTTTCATCACATTCGTACTTCATTTGATAGCGTACAGTGAAGAGAGGAAGGCATCAAGACACGGAGATTAATGCCACGCCAGTAACTAGTATCAAATTGATGTAAGTTATATTGAGGACGTATGGATCTTTCACAGCTGAGTCATCAGGACATCATATAGTTGCCACAATCCTCAGTAAATGCTGTGATATCTCATGAGCCAAATATTTCCTGTAGTCATAATTTGACAGTGTGAGCGGGCTGTCACCTGAAAACCTCACAGTCATTTTTAATATCGCCACAATTGACATTTTACAGGGTTCTCTATATGTCGAGTGAGTTTCATATCCTAAGGTCCCATGAATACGCTAAACCTATTGCATAATTTAAACTCCTCCCCAGTGCAGTCAACCTGAAAATAAATCAGTTTTTGTTGAGTCCTAAAAGATTTCAGGGATAAGAGAGTTTTGCATCCGGCAGCAGTAACAAATGTGCTCAGAAAGCGGCAGGGTGACAATGGATCATGTTTCGATTAGGAATGAGCCTGGGTTGCCGTAGATGAGGTAAATGATGTGTTTTCCATCAGAGCAAAGCGGCTTTTAAATCTAAATTTGGGTAGCGGTGGAAATATCACTTGTGTCTGTCTCTATAAAGTATTGATGGAGCAGTAACTCAGCTCACTTTATAGTCTCTAAGACTTACACTGTCAGAGACGGAGAGAGGGGAGGGCAGGGAGAGGGGATAAAGGCAAGAAAAAGGGAACAGAGACAGAGAGAGGCAGAGGGAAAAGAGGAAAACAGGATGAAAGCTGCGGATGTGCAGGAAAGACAGAGGAGAGGGGAGCGAAAGGGAGACAGAGGGAGAGAGATGACAAGCTTATAACATGTTTTATGAATTAAAAAGCTGTAGCTCAATTTCCTTTATCCCCCTAGCCATCCCTCCCTCGCATAATCCACTGTGCCCCAGGGCATGCTTACACACACATACACAGATGTTTTCACACACATGCACACAGCTTCTGCACTTCCACACTCACCAGCCTGATTGGTTGTAATGTTGATTGACAGTTGCTGGGCGGGGTAAGGGCTCTTGTTGGAGACTCCGTTGACTGCCTGTGGAGTAAAAAGTGTAATGGTCAGCTATTCCACCTCACAGACGTTAACTCTCTTAGTTACTGTTGCTAGGCCTGTCAAGCTTTCTGTTCTCACAAAGCACATGTGCAGTTTACACTATTAGCAGTGGCAGGTTAGATGCACAAAAGACTTAAACCTGATTCATGAAGGTTGCACAACACTTTTGGTGGGCGCTCCACAGAAATGATGTATTTTAGACAAAAAAGACATTGTCATATTTTGTCGCGCAATATGAATGGGTAGTCACATTGCATCACACTAACATTTGACTGAACAATTCTGTAACTTCAGAAAACTTGGAGATTTAAAAAAAAATCCAAAAGCATGACTCTCCGTCCATGTCCTGCATTTGTTGGACCAAAACATATACACCCTGTAGCTCCCTTGTGTGGTTTAATGGATGCACTGACCCCCTCTTTTCCTTGCGCAGCTGCTGTCTTTTGAGTAGAAGTGAGTTTAAAATCTCTTTCTCTTTAATTAACTCACTTAATTAACTAATTAATTAAATGCAAAAGACACAAAGTAGCAGAAATCAAGACAAAAAACAAACAGCTGTCAGAAGAAGATGGGTAAATTTTTTTTGTCAAATCCATCCATCCATCCATCCATCCATCTTCTAACCGCTTCATCCTCTTGAGGGTCACGGGGGGCTGGAGCCTATCCCGGCTGACACTGGGCGAGAGGCAGGGTACACCCTGGACAGGTCGCCAGACTATCGCAGGGCTGACACATAGAGACAGACAACCATTCACGCTCACATTCACACCTACGGACAATTTAGAGTTATCAATTAACCTAGTCCCCAATCTGCATGTCTTTGGACTGTGGGAGGAAGCCAGAGTGCCCGGAGAGAACCCACGCTGACACGGAGAGAACATGCAAACTCTGCACAGAAGGGCTCCCACACCCGGGATCGAACCGGGAACCCTCTTGCTGTGAGGCAACAGTGCTCATCACCACACCACCGTGCCGCCCTTTTGTCAAATCATAAATTGAAAATGTTGCACAGCTCTTGAATTACTGTCGAGCAACACCCTTCAAAAGAGCTGTGCACCCTACCATAAATTAGGCTTTGGTAATTCTTAAAACAATAGGCACTTGATTTCCGACAGAGGTAGACAAAAGCAGTTCCCTTTCGGTTGGTACACACGGACGCATACATACATGTTGTACCTCAGTTCCATCCCTCAGAGAACGTTGGTTATATTAATAACCTCCAGGCTCCTTGTTTCTAGCCAGCAACTAATTTTACCAGCTGAAATTAACACTTAGTTGGTTGAAAACTCATAGACTGACTTTTTAGTATTTCCTGCCAACTAATTTTAAAAGGAGAACTCTGTAAATGGATGTTTAATATGCATTCAAAGGAAACATACATAGGGCTAAAGGCAAAAAACGTGCAACTTCTACAAGTGATGATCCATGTAGGAGACATGGAAATAAAGAAACAGCATTGTTCTTGTATTTCAGCACGATAAAGTAAATGTAAATTATTACAAATTGATATTTCCTTCTATCTAAAGAGCAAGACAAAGCTGCTGATGTTACACCTACACTCTGATACAATAGCAGTCCAGGTCACACGGTGGGGAAATATGTCTTGTAGGTAGTAGGCTAGTTAGCTGGACATGCCAACTAGAGTAGGTTAAATTAGAGCAAATCAACACACTGCTTTCCCTACACTCTTGTGTTTTTGGATTCTATTATGATAAAAAAAAAAATACACCAGCCTCCAAATTATATCGGGTCATCACTCTGACTACAGCCATGCAGAATTCCAGCTGCTAAGCTATGATTGGACGATCACTGTTCATGGGAGGGACTCAATAAAAAGTCAATTATCAGCAATAATGTGATGGTTTTCATTTCACTGCAAAAACGCTGCCACGGTCTTCATGAAACTGTAAAGTCTCACCGTCTCTCTCTTCTCACCAACACAAAGACACAATTAACAGGTTCCGAGTGCGTTTTAAAGACCACCTAATTAGCTGCCACATATTGTTTGTCATGAGCTCGGTTAATCATTTTGACGGTTGGAACAATGTCTTCAGTCACAGCAAATCATTAAACAAAGGCGTGGTAATTAGTGACGCTAGCTTAATGGCTTATTCGGAGCTCGGATTCTACATTGCTTTGTTTATTTCTTTGTCATTTCACATTTTATTGTGTTTGCCCTTTTCTTGAGCTTCTGAAGATTCAAAAACATCAGTTTTGTCAAAATATAAAAAAAACATACTTACATTTCATCAGTGAGTATTTCATAAAGACATTAATAATTCTATAATCTAGTCATGCAAGTCAAGGTGACACACCACTTTAATGTTACTGTTTATTTTGTTTAAATAGCTGTTAGCATATCCCCTTGGTGGATAATTTAATTTTGGGAAGCTGGACTGATATCTCAATGGATATTCAGCTCTGTGTTTAATGGTGGCTGCTTTCAGTAAACACATCAAATTACAATCAATGCATTAACAATCAGGTCAGTGTTTTGGTCACTCATTCATACATCATTATTGATCTGTCCGTCCCACAACAGACTGCTTTCAAAATGGATCTGTTCACACACCAGGCCACACTGTTGAGTAGATCTAGTAAAGAATCATGAGCTACTGTACATGCTGTAATCCTACAAAAATCCTCTTTTATTATTAATAGGTCCACTGAACTTTGACGTTTACCAGAAGGAGAACTGTTCATATTTTAAGTGCAAGATTGGGCGAGATTTCAAAATCAGGGACTTAATAGAGACGATAAAGTAACACGCTTCCTTCCTTTAACAATTACAACGCTGGTGACCTTGATTTAGACACCCAGCCTTGATGGTTACAGTGTGGCAGCTGATAGTAGAAGATTGAAGGTCCACCATCGCGCTGGCTTTATGAGCATCAGGGTGGCCTTGTGTTTTGAGAGAGCATTGATATAACTGGAAATTGTGCATAAAAGCCTCAGTGTCAGCAAGCATCTACTGTGTGTAGCCTCTGTATCCTTGGGCACCAGGGCGAATATCTGGCAGCTATTTGCATTTTAAAATAACAGTTGACAACACACTAAGCACCAAGGTTGTTTTTAGTATATTTTAGCATAAAATCTAACTACTCCTTTGAGGGGTAATTTTATATTTTGATGATTATCCAGCTTTGTAAAAGTTACATTTTAACGTAAGTGGTGTGAAAATATTAAAGGACTTCTCCACTGATATAACTGCCATCTGTTGCCTTACAAGGTGGTTTTGTAAGGTTTGGTACTTGCTTCTTCGTGGAGGGCGGAAGCTGTAAATATCCTGGATTCACAACAGTTCCAATGCATTTCACTGACGACCCTCAGCCAGGGCAGAGTCTCTTTGCCAATACTGTTCCTGCTGCGTCGCTTTAGAGCTTTGAGGAGGCAAGAGTGTTGTGAAGAACTGCGTATGTAGCTATAAAGTTGTGAAGAAAAATACAGATCAACAGAAGAGGTGTGAATAATGCTGCGGGAAGAGTTTGAGAAGTTTCTTAAAGGTCTTTGATACATGTTGACACATTTTCTTGCTGTGATTCTGGGTAGCCATCCGTGTCCTTTGCATCTGTTGTGAATCCAAACCTAACTACAGAAGAGGCAAGTTAACTTTCAACACACCTTATAAGCCTAAAGGGAGTAAGCGTGATACTTAAAATAAAGATTTCCATTTGAGTGTTCCTTTCACAACACCGAGCAGCATGCATGAATAAATAAAAGGCGCTTCTCTCTGCCCAATGAACAAACCTGTATTTCGAAGGTGTATGATGTGTGGGCCCGCAGCTTGCTGATCTCCACCCTTGTTTCCTTCAACCCTTGCTTGCCTGGAACAAACACCACGCTGTCATCACATGGCTGACACGCCCGACGCTCGCTGCTGTGGCACCGGCGGCACAACACATTATATGACAGGTCGTCACGGTGCCCGGTGTCACGAGGTGGGTGCCACTCCAGCTGCACCGACGTCTGGTTGACAACTGAGACCACGTTGCGAGGAGCAGAAGGGACACCTAGAGGGAGATGATTGGAGGTTAAAGGATTGACACTGAAAGCACATGTTTCCTGTGTCTGCTCGAGGGTCTGTCAATTTAAAGCAAATCACTACTTCACACCTGGACGCAATCAAACTTCATTATGGTAAGCACTTGAGAAAATAATTTGGTTTTCCATTAAGCAGTGCCTACTAATGGATTATATATGGCTACTTTTTTATTATCGCAGGATATCTGGCATTTTATAGCTAAGAAAGCTGTCGGATGTGCAGAATATCACTGTGTGTGTGTGCAATAAACTGTCTGGAAATGTTTCAGCTGATATAATATTACAGTTACTAGCAGGCCAAGATGTCTCACACTGTCAGTAACATAAATGTGTGATGGGATGGCGCCATATCAGATTTACTGGTTTGTTTGTACAGAAGCTAGAGTATCACTGTGCTGTTACCCACAGTCTTTTCCATAAACAAGTCTGACCTATTACGGAAATGATGTAAAATACAACCATAAAACAGTTTGTGTCCCGTGGCTCAGATATAGGAATACACCCTTTAACTGGGGCTGCCAAAGGAGGCAAAAAACATTAACTTAAGAAGTCTACCGGTACTAACTTCAGAAACAGCTGAGGTACAACTTTACACCTCTATGTCTTTACATTCCACAGGGAAATATGTATCAAAAGGCAGTATAGTTACTAGCAATTATTTATGATTATACTGCTTTCTAAGACTTGACATTAGAGCAAACACAGTTAATCAATTAGTCGGTCAACAGAAAATGAATGGTTAACAATTCTGTCGGTGAGTAATCTTTTGAGGGAGATTAATTATATGCACATCATGCAAGTGCAAGACTTTCAACCTGAACCAGACACACACATTTGTAAAAATTTAATTTTTTCATTAATATAACAGGTGTGCTTTTTCTCCTTATTGGATTTGACCTACATAACTGATTTTTTAAGGGTGACTGAGACCCAGTTTCTCTCCATGTGTTTAAGATTTCTTGTGTTTTGCCTCTAGTTTAAGAAAATAAATGTTTGCACGCAGGTAATGTAGACTAAAATAAAGTATGATGCCATGATGTGGTATGATGCTTTATAAATTTAGATATATGTTTGATATTTTGTAATATAGTCTCTGTATAACCTTTCCCCATGCATTTCTCATAACCGCTTATCCTGGTAGGGGTCACGAGGGGCTGGAGCCTATCCCAGCTGTCATTGGGCGAGAGGCGGGGTACACAGTGGACAGGTAACCAGACTATCACAGGGTTGACACATACAGTAGAGACAGACAACCATTCACACTCATATTCACACCGGACAATTTAGAGTCACCAATTAACCTGCATGTCTTGGGATTGTGGGAGGAAGCCAGAGTACCCGGAGAAGACCCACGGGGATACGTACAAACTCTGCACAGAAGGGCTCCCCTAACAAGGTTCAAACCCCCCACCCTGGGTTCGACAATGCTAACCACAGCACCACTATGCCTCCTTTTTTAAACATTTTTTTAAATGTATCTTATTAAATTGTTTGTCAATTTCTTTTACCACCTGAGTGGTTTAGATAGTTAACCACATCTGCCATCATTGAGCTTCTCAGCCTACTGGTGTGCACTATCTATAAATATGGACATGGTTTCAACTTCACACAAATTCTGACCTGACGAAGATCCAAGTAGAATTTCTCCATTCAAGTTTTGTGGCATTGATTAAGTGTGCAGCTGTTACTTTTTTCCTCCAAGTGATTAATCTTTCATATTTTAATTCCAATTTTAAAATGCCAAAATTCAGAGGCTCTGGCATATCAAATGTGAATATCTGCTGGTTTTCTTTGTCCTTTATGATAGACAACTTAATATCTTTGGGTTATGAATGGTTTTTTGGACAAAATGTCTGAATGTTTCAACTTGGGCTTTGGGAAATTGTGATCCATATTTTTCACATTTCTCTGACATTTTATGCACCAAACATTGATCAATAATGAAAATACTAATTAGTTGCAGTCTTAGTTTACATGCAAAACATAAGGTCAATCTGATGAAGCTGAATACTTCTTACACCCATGGGGTCTGCAGCAGGAAAGAACATTCTGTCCCATCCTATTTTGGGTATTTGAGGAACTTCTGCTTCACCCTGTTTGCCAGGATTATATTTTTGCATTAGAGTTTGGACAGTAGTACACACTCCTGGCTACAGAAAAAGTTAAGAACCAAATCTTAGCTTAGAGTGCTCTAAGCTAAGATTTGCCTTTTTGCAGACTGACCAGTGAATATGAGGATGATTACTTTACTTTTATTTTACAGATATCAACTCAGGGGTTGTCAGTTTTCAAAGTTTAAACATTGGTTTCTTTTTGCCTCCATGCATAGTTTCCAAGTGCAGTTTCCAACCAGTATTGCTTGTACAGATGTAGGTAATTCAGCCAACCCTGTCTCTAACAGTCAGGGGGTGACCTAACAGCTCACCGCCAGCCAGAGAATCTTTTTGTCTGTCACTCTTCGCTCACTCACTCAGTTTCTCTCTCTTGCTGGCTCCCTTCTTTTCTGTCAGCTCATCTCTTTGATCATGGGGAGAAACTCTGGCTTTTAGGGTGTTACAGCGAGTCTTAGACGAACACCCAGAGTTTTCACAAGGTTAAACCTAGCGGGTTCACTTTTCCTTGAGTGTTCACACACATCACAAACCAACTACACACACAAAAGCCTATACCCACGCGACATGTTGGAGGAAAAAAATGGATATTCAACCTTGGCATATGTTAAATTGTGAGAAACGTCTGAGATGGCCCTGAAAGCATATGTGTGTATCACACCCACGCTGCAAGTGCTAACAATCAGTGACAGGTTGGAAATCAAAGTAGCATCATCTTATAAACATTTCTACTCAAAGAGAAGATCTGTCAGAAACTGTGCATTCATCATTATACACACACACAATGACTGAAGTAGATATTCACTAAATCTTACTTTGGATCCACAGATGGATTATTGAACATTCCTACCAAGTACAGGCCCAGAGGCCAAGTGTCAAGGACCCCACTGGCCATCACCTTCAAAATGTCTCAAATTAACACACATTGACCTGGAAGATACTTAAAATTACCACAAGAATCACAAAAAGACCACAAAGAGAGGCGAAGGAACACAAAATAACTACGAAAACCAGCACAACATCCATATAAAGACACAAAACAACTACAAAGAGACAAAAATGACTACAAGGTGGCACAAAATTACCTCAAACAGACACCAAATGATTTTAAGGAGACACAAAACTCCTATAAAAAGACACAAAACAACCACAAGGAGACACACAATGAAGACAAGGTGACACGAAATGACCAAAAAAGACACAAAACAACTACAAAGAGACAAAAATGACTACAAGGTGGCACAAAATGACCTCAAACAGACACCAAATGATTTTAAAGAGACACAAAATGACTATGAAAAGACACAAAATAACCACAAAGAAGCCCTAAATGCCTACAATGTCACACAAAATGGCAGAAAAAAGACACAAAATTACCTGAACCGGACACCAAATGATTTTAAAGAGACACAAAACGCCTATAAAAAGACATAAAACAACTACAAGGAGACACAAAATGACCAAAAAAGCACCACAATTACCTGAAACGGACACCAAATGATTATAAAGTGACACAAAATGACTATAAAAAGACACAAAATAACCACAAAGATACACAAAATGCCTACAAGGTGACACAAAATGACCGAAAAAAGATCCCAAAGTACTTGAAATGGACACCAAATGATTTTAGAGAGACACAAAACACCTATAAAAAGACCCACAATTACCTCAGAAAGACAACAAATGATTATAAAGTGACACAAATGAGACTCAAATGACAAGACTCAAATGACATGAAAGGAACAAATTACCTCAAAGAGACAGAGAAAGATCAAAAGAGATGGAAAGGAACTGCAGAGAGACACAGAATATTTACAAAAATAGGCTTAACAACCACAGTGACACACAACATCACTAAAAAGAGACACAAAACAGCCAGAAGACACAAAATGACAACAAAGTGGCACAAAATGACCAATAAAGACAGAGAGTTACCTCAAGAAGGCACAAACATACCTCAAGAAGACATGTGCATAATCTGCACATGTTTAGATCTGGATATCATAAATACAAAATCTTTTATACTGTCAGACACCCACAGAGATCACACATAAACATTATGACACAAAAATGAAAGAAAAGGGGTAATAATCACATTCTAAATTGACCACTTTTACTGCTGCGGCAATAAAAACTGCTCCACTTCAAAGAGTTACCTGTGCTGCAGTCTCCAACCTGCACTTCCTCACTGTGTTATAAGTGGCTTTTGTAGAATCAATCTGACCTGTACACAAAAATACACTCCAAAAAAAACAAACAAAAAAAAAGCTCCACACACATACACCCACACCTTCTCCGTACCTATGCAGCCCATGAGGCATGTTGAGGGAATGATTTTCTGTCAGGCACCTATCCGCACACTGCACGCTCACTCTTCCATTTCACTGATGTGATTTTATATCTGATTGAGTTTATACCAAATAAAAATAAGCCGAAGCTCCTCCATATATTGAAGTTCTATCACAGTTTTTCAGAGTTTTCACTCTTCTTTTTTTATTGCTGTTATGTTTGAAATAACAAACAAACTTGTGACTCAATTTGTTTTTGCCCTTGAATTGAAAGTACCAAGGTAATTCACAGAGCTGTGTAGGCTGAGTAGGTTGACACCTGACACCTTTTCACTGGGAAAGTAGATTTTTTTTTCTTCTGTCAGCATCAATTTGAGAGTGTGCTGTTGCTGTTTGAGGTGAGGCTTTTCATGTCTTTTCTTTGTTGTCAGAATAGGTTAACCCCATAAATTGTTCCATAAACACTGTGGCAAAAATCATTTTCATTTCTTCAAATCATTTCAACAGATGATCAGTAGCGACACGGTTTGATTGCAATACAAGTAAAGGAATAAAAACAATCACACATATTGCAGCATGTAGCCCCAGCCATATGAGTTTTTAGTGTGAGGCATGAAATGAGCTGGATTACATCTGTGGGTGACAAATCACTTTATTTATTGCCTCTATGGATGTTTTCATGGATCATGATGTCACTAGTTTACAACAACATTGATTATGCCTCTCAGGCTACTTTCACACCAACCCTTTGGTGCATTTGACCTTTTGGTTCGATTTATATAGACCGGAGAGGAAGCTATCCATCGAACTGTAGGGCAAACAGAACAACTGAACAAATATGGCCTGAAAAGTTGGTTCTTGCTTCCAAGTGTGGTTTGTTTGTTTGTTTGTTTGATGGTAATCCAAGAATAAACGGTAACACTTTACTTGAAGGTATCTACATAAGGGTGACATGACACTGTCATAACTATGACATGACACTGTCATGAACTTGTCATAAACATTATGTACATGTCATAAAGGTTTATGACTGCTGTCATTAAGTGTCATTTGTTTTTTGCAATGACAGGTTGACATTGTTTGGGTTGTCTTGATTATGACAACTTGACATTAATTAAAAAGGACATCCCCAACAAATTTAATGTTAACTTGTCATGACAAAGTCAACTTCTGTTAATGTCACTTTAATTAATGTCAAGTTGTCATAATCAAGACAACCCAAACAATGTCAACTTGTCATTACGAAAACCGAATGACACTTAATGACAGCAGTTATAAATGTTTATGACATGTACATAATGCTTATGACAGGTTCATGACTGTGTCATGTCATAGTTATGACAGTGTCATGTCACCCTTAGATACTCTCAAGTAAAGTATTACCAAATAAACTCTATCTGCTGATTGGTCACTATCAAGAAAGGGATCTATACCGCATAGGCTATACTTCTGGTAACCATGGTAACACATTTGTATGTCAGTAGGTGAATCCAGGGATCAACCCCGATACATCAGGAAGTGAAATCCATGTATTTTAGCAGTTTCTTGTTAAAAGGTGAGTGAATCATGGATGCCAACAACTATTCCCCCTTACTATGTTGGTACAACATATCTCTTTTTCATCCTGCCTCTACCCATCTGAGGTCCAGCTGGGGTCTTTACTTTTAACATGAAGAATCAATTATTTCTTCCTAAGCTCTTTTTGACCATCATATAGCATAAATCAAAGGCATTTTGGAAACTAGTATTGGTGGCAGAACAACTTTAACAACAACATATGACTTCATGTTAACATCTGTTGGTTCATTTGTAATTAGGGCTGCAACGATTAGTTGACTAATCGATGACCAATCGACTATTAAAATAATCGGTGACTATTTCAGTGGTCGACTAATCGGTTTGAGTCATTTTTCATAGAAAAGTACTATAAAAGTACCCCAAAATACTCTTATTGCAGCTTCTTACGTTTAAATATTGGCAGCTTTACACACTCTCCCGTGACTGTGAACTAAGACCCTTTGGCGTGAGTTCGAAACAAGACATTAGATGACATAATTTGGGGGTTTGGGAGAGACAGACCGACATGTTTCAACATTTTAACACATTTTTCGATAAAATGATTAGCTGACTAATCGAAGAAATAATCAACAGATTAGTCGACAATGAAAATAATCGTTAGTTGCAGCCCTATTTGTAATCATCCATTACTAACACAAAACAAGCTAGAAGTAAAAGGCACAATGTACCATTGTTTACCCTTGGTCTTCACCAACTGAACCAAACTACAGGTGTGGTAAAACATCCAAACTGTTTGCAGCTGAATGAGTTTGTATAAAATTAGTCAACACTGGAAGCTCAACCCTGACAAAAACACAAACTACAAGGAAGAGATGAAAACCAGCTCTAAAGATGAAAACAGGGTTAAAAGTAGGGCTTCACCAACATTCACTGTCATGATTCCTGCAATCACACTGCAAGAAAACTGTTTTATTTTCACAGTTTTTGGGTTATCTTCATATATTCTTCTGACAGAATGTTGCAAATTCATTCATGAATGTACAACAGTAAAATAATGATCAGCCCATGAATGAACCAGAGCTTTTTTAGCCTCGGAAAAAGCATGAAGTTATATCCAGGTCACAAGGACGTGCGCAAATGCACACACAGACACAGACATACACACTCTCACATACACACAGTTTCACAATTTGAGACTAGCTACAGAGACAGTCCAAAAATGATTCATGTCTCAACCTACTTACACCATCTCTCTGTGGAACGGAGAGGCAGCGTTTTCCAAACTCTGCGCCTCGCCTTGCATAGCAATATAGCCTCTTCGACATGCTAAACACATATTCACTTCAATGGAAAGCCTGAGGAGTGTGGCAGTGTTATTACTTACTGCTCCCCAAATCCCCAAACAAGGACAGGAACAGTGCGGCACACTTGCTCTGAATGAGGTGCATGAAATTAATGTTGGGATGATAAATCAAAGGAAATATTGGCCTTTAATTCAATGATGAGATATTGGACTGTCGGTGATGTCAACCACTATGTTTGTGTGTGTGTGTGTGTGTGTGTGTGAGACAGAGAGAGACTGACTTACTGGTACACACGTCCTCTGGTTTGTCCATGTCTCCACGGTAATAGCCGTTGCGACAACCGCAGAGGGTTGCGGCCTCGATGGTGGAGCGACTGTTGAGCGGACACTGCTGACATAATCCTGCCCCCTGGAACGACTTAAAGGTGCCCTGAGGGCAAGCTAAAGGAAAGGAGAGAGAGAGAGGGGGGAGAAACACATAAAAAAACAAGACACAACTCAGCCTCCTGAACATGAATGAAACACGACCAATAAGCTATGTCTGTGCGCCTTTTGTTTGTCTTGATTGCGAGACATTTGGCAAACTTTGTTTTAGAAAGACGCCACACCAGTGGAGTTATTACTGGTAGTATGAGGTTGACAAAGCACAGAGGGGGATTTTCTGGGGATAGAAGCACATTATTTTGTTCAGACAAGACACACAAAAACATTTTGTGTACTTCCACACACGCTGATTATCTATGGTGTAGATTATGGTTTCATTTCTCTGGTTCCTTTATCTGGGTCACAGTTGTTTCTGTCCATAAATATTAACTGAATTATTCTTTATGATACAAAACACAAATAGGAATTCTTAAATACGATGTCCCGCTTTATCCAACTTTTATTTGTCAAGGCACGGCTCGTACTGAGCAGGCTTGTTATTTGGCTTTTATATACATGTGTGGACTTTAATCATTTGCACTGCCGTCCTCTTGGGATAAAACAAGCCCAGTATTGGAGTTTAGAGTCAGTGTGCCACTTCTGTAGTGAAATTAAGGCAATGCCTGTCTCACATCCCTGTTTCAGTTCGTTAAAAGAACAGTGTGTAAGGTTTAGGGAAATTTAGGTGTCTAGTGGTGATAGCAGATTGCAACCAGCTGAAACTTATCCCACTTAGAATTCCATCTGTGTTCATTGTTCAGGAGGTTTTAAGCAAGAGTCGAGTTATCTGCAGAGGTCTCTTCCTCTCCAAAGCAAACAGCCCAGGTGAATAAAAACCAGTAAAAACACTGAATAAAGAAATCTCACGTTACAAATCAGTGTTTCTTCCACGCTGTTTGGCACGTCGCAGATGGGCTGCTCACCCAGCACCTGCTAATGTGTGCTCACCTTCTTTCTCTGATAACTAAATGTATGCTAATCTGATTTCTGATCCAGATGTTCAGAAGGTTTTTACTGTGAGCTGAATTATCCGCTGAGGTTTCCTACTCTCCAAACAAACAAACCTGGTGATTTAAAACAGTGAAATAAGCCCTGTTTGACACTGTTTAGCATGTTGAAGACAGGGCCGTTGTGTGCTCACCTGTTTTCTCCAATAACTTATGATAAAGATGTTAAGAAGGTTTTTCCAGGAGCCGAATTATCTGCAGAGGTCTTCTCCTCTCCAGTAAACAAGAAGAAACGCAGAATAAAGCACTTCCACATTAAAAAAAAACGGTGTTTTCCAATGCTGCTTGTCATGAGGGTCTGCTAACCACAGTGGCCAATACCAAAACACAAATGACTTCATCAAGAGCGAATGTAGCAAATGTAAAAACATGGCGGTGCAAAATGGTGATCTCAGTGGACAAGGACCATCCCTATGTAGATATAAATGGCTTATTCTCAGGTAGAAAACACAACAATTCTTATGTTATATTCATACTTATTACATTACTAGTCCATACCCATTGGTAGCTTTGTCACCTTCTACCTATGCCAATCCTCAATGCCTATGTGCAGTTTCACATAGATTGTCCACATTAGTGAGTAGAAAAACGTGGGACAGACAGAATGACTGACTGACAGAATGACACACTGACAGTTTCCGTGATTATGTACAGCATACCATACCATGACTTAGTCATACCAAAAATTTGAAGAAAAAAACCCCCCAAACATTCAGCCACAGGGGGAGCCACAGCGATCGGTCGCATTTTAGCCATTTTTAACATTTTTCTGTTGTTATAGCGCCACCCAGTTGCCAATTAGAGTAAAATTTCTCCAGTCACCTTGAGGCGTCCTGTTCTACATATCTACCAAGTTTAGTAAAAATCGATATGGCGGTTAGGCCTAGATAAGAAATTAGCTCTCTAGCGCCCCCATTTTGTTTGATGGGGTCAATAATGGAGGGGTCCCCTCAGATTATGTGTGGTCATATGCCTACAAAGTTGCGTGCTGATCGGTGAAACCCTTGAGATGTTATACACCTTTATGTGATGAGCCACGCCCTCCGCAATATTCATTGCCTTATAGAAGCTCAGTTTTAGTAAGTTTTCCAACTTTTGCCAAGAGGGAACTTTAGATATTGGTCCCTAGATTATGTTCACCGAGTTTCATGCAGATCGGTCAAACTGAGTCAAACCTGAGTCTTTCCCTTCCCTGGACCATGTGCATTTAATACCAGTCTGTTACAAGCAAATCTATTAGCTGCGCAAACTCATAGGCTTTTAAACACTGGTCAGTTATAAATATGTGTTGTGCATTGTTTCCCAGGAAATCTTCGGGAAACATTAATGCAATTTCACCAAAAACAAACAGTAAAGTAACTAATAGTGCTCACTTAGAACCATTCCTACACTTTCTCAGTACTGCCCATTCACACCAATCCACTGTCTGTATTTTTATCTAAAGACACTGAGTTTCTGTGATGCCACAGATGTATGCATCATCCCCCTTTTTTCCAGCTGGTCTGCTGAAAGTAGTGTTGCATTTTTAATTCTTGGCATTAATTTTTCAATAGCAGTAAAGCTAGACCTTTGCCTGAACATAATGTCATACACTAAAATCATGGCTGCTACTACTTTTGTCAATATATTTTACAGGCTCTTTGACCAAAATCAGCACAGTGTGTTAGTAATAGCTGCTAATGCATAACAGTCATGTCTCTGCTGCCTCAAAGATGTTTTTGAAACACAAACAGGGCTGCATAACTGTGTGTTTACTGGGAACATTAGTTTAACCTTTATTTTACTAGAAGAGCCTCTTGAGATCAGACTATCTCCTTTTCAAGGAGGTCTTTGCCAAAATAGTAGCACAGTGTACACATAATAAACAAAGCACAGCATCAGTGAAATCTGTAAAAGCTCTCAGAGAAGCTGCTATAATTTTCTACTCTCTCAAGTAAAACCCAAGGACAGCTCAACAACACTGTATCTAATCAGGTGCGGGAAGAGTTCATGCTCATGTTTCAGGCTGGAGTGCTTAATATTAGGAGCCTTGTTTAAAGCATTTTGATAGTGGCTCATGTTTCCCATTAAACATTCGAAAGCAGGTTAGCAACTGAACTCTTCAAAGCTGCAATTTCGGCAGGAACACCGCTACCACAGCTGCACTACTACGGCTGAATGTGTGACTGACAGAGTACTAAAAAAGAAGGTCTTACATCTAGTTTGAAGCTGAAGAAATTAAGATTCACTAAACAAATTAAATGTAACATCATGACACTGTGAGACATCTGAAGTTAAATATATTGCATGTTGCGTCAGAGTACTTTGTATCCCAGAAGGACACCTGCTTTTAATTCACACATGGGATTTCATAAGTGCCTTTTGGGTGAGGGCAAACACATTCTAAATTATGACTACAAGTAAAATAAAAAACGCCAAACAGGGAAACAGAGAGGTGTGAAATGAGAAATTAGACTGAAACGAAAGCTCTGCCAAAAGGCTGAAGGAAAACCAAATGAGGGTTTTAAATGTTACTTTTTTTCCAGTTTTGATTAATCTTTAGCACTTTGTTTTCCCTTCCTCCGCTGTAATGAATGTTCACTTTATCTCGGAGATGCTTGTAAGACCAAAATGCAAATGTTACACAGATTTATGGTGGAAGACGGAGGAGGACTGCACGAGCAGGCTTTTACAGAGTCCGTACAAACTGCAAGTCCAAATGATAACATGAATTAAGTGAAAGAAGTAAATGAGACAAAGTGCCAGCGAGTTAAGAGCCTCAGAGTGTCACTTAATCAAATGTTCAAGGGTTTAAGGGTCAGGCAGGTTTTGTTTAAGAGTGAAAAAACAAAGCAAAAATGGAGACAAACAAGAGAA
Source organism: Epinephelus moara (assembly GCF_006386435.1). Classification (NCBI taxonomy): domain Eukaryota; kingdom Metazoa; phylum Chordata; class Actinopteri; order Perciformes; family Serranidae; genus Epinephelus; species Epinephelus moara. Next base: position 27,255,102 of record NC_065515.1, read on the forward strand.
AAGACAAAGTAATTTAGAAGTAGAGAATAAGGGGAACAATGAAACTGCTGGGGTTTTTTCCTCCCCTCTCAGTATCACTATTTCTGCAGCACTGTTCTATGGTGTTCACTCTCCTGAAATGTTATACTGTTATTTCTTGGTTTTGCTGATGCTTTTGTTCTAAGGTGATTTACAATGCTGTTCTTTGGCCCCATGTTTTACTGCATATTACATCGTACATGAACCCCAGAGCTTGAAAAATATACTCTGATCTCACATATGAAGTACACTTCATATCATACAGCAGGACTTGATCAAGCTTGTATTAAATGTGAATGCCTTTATACATCGCTGGCCCCAAATGATAGCATGGTATAACTGTTTCGCCACTTCACAATTATGTAAGATCAGTGAACTGCACATTTTGCACTGAGTGTCCTTTCCTCATGGTGTGCTGTGAAGTAGGTTGTGAGTCCTTGTTTCTAGAGGAGACCAATTTTATTTTTGCTGGTGCCACTTAGAAACTGGGGGTGGCCTAAAGAGCAATTACACAAGAATGTATTTCTTTGACTGCAAAGATCAGGCAGTTAGAACAGTATGCAAACCACCAAATGAGTGCTGAGGCGTATGGCTGAGATCTATCGTGAGTTTCATCTCGTTGTTCAGCTGTTTAGGCTCCCTCTCCCTACTTTCATAGCATCATTTTTGGGGCACAGCAGGCAGTAACTCTAAAATTCAACTGTACACTACCTGCTCAGCACCAAACGGCAGACAGTGACAGTTAGCGGCAAACTGGTGAACTTAATGGGACATTTAGCAGCTTAAGAGTCTGATAATTCGTTTAGGAGTTGGTAGAAACCAAAAACAGAGCTACAGAGTGACTGTTGGTCTCACATTCACCAAATGGACAGAAACAAGACTCAAATGAATGATAATGCTGCTCCTTAAAAGCAACTGTTTGCTAACATATTACCCTCACAACTTTATGTGGTGAAAATATGTCAGTGTTTGCCCCCTGAGTGCGGTTCTTTTAGGCAGGTGTGAACACAGCAATTGTGCTCGGGTGTGCACCAAAACAACCAGATCGAGACCTTCTTGATGAGGTAGTCTCTGTGTGGTTACAAACAAACTCTGGTGCGGTTTGTTTGTTGTTTGTGTTCTGATAACAATCCGAAACAACTGCAGTCGCATTACGCATTTTTTTGGGTTAAACCAGGATAAGCATGTTACAGTTACGGAGGATTATCACCTTGTCGCAAATTCACATCACACCGCTTCCATTGAGACTGCAGCCGAGATAGCGTATGTATTCCCCCAATGCCAGTTTGTGCATATTCAATACGTACCTTGGAACGTATTGCAAGCACTGGTTTCTTATAGGACCGGTCGGAGTGAGAACTATATCCGGTTTATGGAAGCTAACGCTTTGGCTAACAACCGCTGCATGTGGAGGCCGCAAATTTGGAGAAATTGTCCAATATGAGGTATGTTGTGCTAAGATAAAAATGCGTACCAGCTTATTGTTTGCTTCTACAGCTGACATATTGGAATAGACTTCATGTGACTGATATTTTTTACGTTATTTGAAGATTTCTGTTCCGCGAATTCGCTACGGCTACATTCGGCCATAATGGCAGCATATAAATAATGCTGTATTTAGATGGATTTCAGCACTAATGCATTTTCTTTGGGAAATGCCTTTCTAGGAAATTTCTATAATCATTATAAAAATAGTACTATGCGCCTCCTCCTGTACTGCCTTAATATGCACATTCGGCGCCTTGTTTTCAAACTGTATGGTTTGCCTAAAATGATCAATGCAGGCAATATAGCACACAATGACCAGCACTAAAATCAACCCACCTAGTTGTCCCTCCATTGTGATATTAGAAAGTGTTGCATTTATCTTGCAAGTGTACGCTTCTTTAACATTTTGTTTACTTCCTGGATTTTTCCTGCATGGAACTTCTGACCAATCAAGAGCAGCTTTCTCACGCAAGGCATTTGATCTGGTCCGCTTGTAAATGCTGCCTTGAGAACACGAACCAACTCTAGGCAATTATGCAACTTTGTGACAAAGTTAGTCCTTGATTCGGACCAAAGCAAGACAACTCTAGGTCCGAAAACACCCTAAGAGTAAAAAGCTGAGGGGCGTACCTGTAGCTTAGGGGTCAAGACACTGACCATGAACTTCAATGTTCCTAGTTTGACTCCATCCAGGGGCCTAAGTTGCAGCTGTAGCTTCCTCATTTCCTGTCATCTTTCTACGGTCTGTATTAAAGGCATAAAAATGCCTCCAAACACTTAAAAGAGTAAAAAGCTGTGAAGGCTGTGTGTGAAAGACTCTAGTGCTCTTTACATGCAACTGTATAAACTGACCAGTAGTGCACTCCTTTGAGAGTCTTGTGCCCTTTAAAGCTGTTGCAGAATATATGTATTCCTTAATATATAATAGTCATTACTATTTCTCAAACATTCAAATTATCCTCAGCAAGTTTTTCCACTGCTTCACTCAGCTTCTCTTTTCATCAGACACTTTCTCTCTCCTTATTTTCCGTGTCTGTCTATGTCACTCTCCCTTTTTGTTGGTTTCTTTATATTCAGATATCTACCTTTCTTTGAAGTCGTCTCTTAAGGAGCGTCAATGGCTTGTGCCTCCCTTTGTGTGTGTGTGTGTGTGTGTGTGTGTGTGTGTCCATGTGTTTATCTTGAATAGGCAGATAGACATCTGGCTTGTCAAGGTCATTTATTGTACAACCTTGCTCATACACATGGGGTGTGTCACCATGGCAACAAGTCTTGCTCTCTCTCTCTATTAGTTATCTCTAGATACCCTCTCTCTATAGTTATCTCTCTCTCTCTCTTTGTGTGTCCAGCTGTCTAAGGATTTCTAACTCCTAACACTGCATGTACATGTTGTCTGTGAGTCACTTAAATGTAATATTTTTATAGGAGGAATAGCAGTGGGATTTTATTAAAATCTGATTAAGCACTGATATCTGCCTTCAATATTATACTATTTAATTAATAAATAAATATAGGATCATTTTAATATAAAGTGTCACTTTGATCAACTTTACATGGATTAACACATGGATTAACACATGGATTAACATGGATTAACCTGGATTAACATTTGTTTGGTGGCACTGAGTTTAAATAGTGTACTGTTTTAAATTCAGCTCTTTGGAGACAAAGATTCTTTGAGAACTAGTTGAACATTTGTTATTAAAATGTCAGATTTTAGATACTTAATATCATTTCATGGCAATACATAGATAGTTTAGATGCATTTGCAGTAATTCTTGTAGTGCTGTGTACCTGATTGGGTGTGGATAGAATGGATAGAAATTAAAATGCCTTTGAGGATGAACTGACGCAGCTCATACAGCAGAAAATCCATCATGCCAATGTGACAAATCTAAGAACAGACGGTGATGAGGAAACAGAACGAAAATGCAAAAGATAGGAGAGATAGAAATGAAAGCATAAAGAATGAGTTAAAAAGGGGACAAAGAGAGAGAGAAAAAGATGGTTCCTTTGTTTTCCTCTGTGCCTTTAGCCAGCTGTGTGGAGTCATACAGCGACCATGTGGATGACAATTGTATAAAGTTGGCATACAGGCTCACTGATCAATTATTAAAGACTTGCGTTAGTGTGCATGTGTGTGTGTGTGTGTGTGTGTGTGTGAGTGGTAAAGGCTGCAGGTTTAAAAAAACTCTTAGAGCGTTGTCGGGGTCCACAGCAGGGGTAGTTTGTGTGTATTCAATGGTTGCACTGACATTTGTAGTGTGGCGCATTTGAAGTAAGGGTCTATTTGAATATGTGTACTTTATACACACACACACACACACACACATGCACAAGCACAGTACTTTGATGTTGAGCCAGTTTTGCCGGATGGTTTGTACAATATGCTGGTTTGGTGCAAAATAAACACCATCTCTGTGGCCTGACACACACACACACACACACACACACACACACACACAAAGACAACCATCTGTTCTAATAGTGAGTCCAGTTTCCTGCCAAGTTGTTATCAGCTGATTGGCAGAAGAGCACACCAAAAGGATGCCAGCTCTGTGGAGACAGACGGGACAGGCTCTGTCCCACGACATCTTAAATCAGTGTTTAAGCACAAAAGCTTTGACTGAAACACACAAGGCAGGTGTACGTAGACATGCCATTACACAAACTGTCAAGTCACGTCAACAGAGTCTCTCTTTGGACTGCAACCATTCAGACTTTTTGGTAAGGCCTGGGATTTTCAACATCAAAAACACTGAATGAAAAAAAAATATACACCCAGATATGAAAACCAAAAAAATCAATATAGTGTCCATTAGTTATATTACTGACATCATACTAATTACTCAGTTCAAACACAGAAACAAAGCTGCTTCTAACCAATTATATGGCAGTCTTTTCGGAACAGACAGCTCATTTCCCAAAATAGGTACTGAAGGATTGGTTGAGTAGCTAAAAACATCACATTGTTCTGATGTCGGAAATTGGATGGGAGAGAAAAACGCCCCCTTTGAGGAAACATTTTCATGACGGCACTGTGACCAACAGCCTTAACAGTTACAAAAAGCTGACCTGTAAAGGGCTACTGTGGATAAAATGCTTAACAAGAATTTGGTGGTATGGAGATACTTTGGCTACTTGAAGCCCCCTTTGGCCACACAGTGGTTGAGACAAACTCAAAAAGAGCTAGGCTAACATTAAAATCTGACATGAAACAGATATGTGATGAGGAAGGAAAACCTGCGCAATCAAAGACAGGAAATACCAAGGTAATTTCACATATGTGCAAGGTGCATGTGCAGTCTTACCAGTAATGAGACAGGGCTTTCAGAGAAACACCAACAAACTGTAACATTAGTATGTGTTTCCCTTGTTGATCACACTTGCTGTCATCTTTTTAATGGCAAACGACATGGTGCAAATAGGTGCCGTCAAAATTTAGGGACCTAATTAACTATCACGATTGGCCAAAGATACAGCTCCCTGGCTGTAAACTTATTTGATGCAACGACTGCAATGATTAACGATTATTTGTCTACTATTAAATTTATCACTAACCAATTTAATAATCAATTAATGGGCTTGATTTATTGACAAAGTCAGAATTCTCCGACTACAGCTTTCTGGTTTCTTCACTCCTCTGACAGTTAACAGAATATCTTTGGGTTGTGGACAAAACAAGACATTCAAGGATGTCATCTTGGGCTTTAGGAAACACTGATCAACATATTCACCTCATTCTGACATTTTATAGAACAAACAACTAATTGATTAATTGAGAAAGTAATTAATCAATTGTGGTGATAATAGTTGCAGCCCTAAAACTTCTAAGGATTCATGCTGACGAGTCTTTGCCATTTTTCTGGTTGTGAATCTCCTGCCTCACCTTAAAACTCAACAGAAATAGTAATTTAATTTATATTCTCATAAATATTGATATTAACTAACGTTGCAGAGATTTACTTACTAGTCATGATTTTCAAAGGCAACATTTCCAAGCTTAATATCTTTGTAGAGATCCACAGCAAACGGCTGGGACGACACAATGATTCCAAATTTCAACATGATATTTTAAGCAATGCCGATCAACATAACTGCAATGCTGTCAGACCTAATCATCGTCTTCCATGAATCTTGTCTGGCTTACCTTCCATCCGCTCAAATATTATATGACGAAAAAGTATTTCTCTGCAAAAGAGACACTGACACCAAAGGCAAAGCTAACATTTAATGTATTTCACTGGAGACAGATAGAATACTATTCATCAGTCCCTTCTGTGTTCGCTATCTCTTTTATCTCTCACAGTTTTTTACCTTTCTGTCCTTGGTTTGTCCTTTTTTTAAACTTTCTTGCCAGTCCATCTCTCCAGAGGGCTCTCCTGTTTTACTTTCTTTGTTTCTTCCTTCTTTCCTTCCCTCCTTTTTCACCCTCCCTCCACCCTTTCAGTTGCCCCTCTATCTCTTAGACACTCTCCGGCAGTTCAGGACTAATTTCCAGTGGACTAATCTGGCTGGAACACGCTAAACTAATTAACATGGGATGAGGCGGCCTCACTTATCATTTCACCATATGTACATACATCACACACACATGCTCGCACATCCCCACATACCCTCTCCTTCACACCCATACATGCACACACACACACACACACACACACACAAGTGGATGAGACTCTCCAGGGAGAATAAGAAATGATGGGTACTACTTCGGAGAGGAAATGGGGAAGGAGGCCAGATATAAAAAGGAGGTAAAAGAGATAGACGAGCTATTTCTGTGCCATGTTCACCCAAGTCTGCTTCTACTAATATTAACATATGGAACATCGTGGGCTGCACCCTTGGGCAAAAATACATCCGAAAACGTATACATGCATGCAATTACACAGCTAGGACTGCCAGAAATGACACACTTTCCTCTTCTGCACACAATAAAACATTTGCATTTTCTACAGAATTGACTCAGCACAGTAGCCCAGCTATGTTGTTGTTTTGTAGATCAAGCCAGGACTTAAATATGGCACATTTTTCATAGTGGATGGAAAACAAAGAGTATTGATATGCATACATTTTGTTCAAAGGATAATTTCAATGCAATATTTCTAACAGGCTTGTATAAATATAAAAATTAAGGTTATAACTATTTGGTTCTAGCATGCATGAAGATACTTCTTTGTTGTCTGCTTTTTGAGTTATTGTTGGCTGCAAAAGCATTCTTTCTATGTTTGATTATAAACATGTTTGCTGGATATTGATTTGCCGTCATACCATCTTGTTAGCTTTGGCCACAAAACAATATGCAAATTGTGTGCAGCATGCAATGGTGTTTGCTGTTGCCAAGATATCAGAACATAAAAGAGAATGAACCAAGTCTATATGGCATTGTCTTTGATATGCTGTGTTGCAGTGTAGTATCTGCAGAAGCATCTTCATTTTTTTATGAGCACAGTTTGAACTAGCACAGCTTACCTCGACACACGTTGCCATTGTCTGGTTCATAACCCGACCTGCAGCTGCAGCTGCCGATGGGTACCATCCACTCTCCGTCACCGTTACAGTAAAGCTTTATGGGCACGTCTACTTCCTCAGCGTTGGGGATACAACTTCCTCTAGCGATGACTAATGAGGTGGACTCTGCTCCAGTCAGTGTCTGCACAGAATCAGAAACATAAAAAGTGTCTTGTTGAACGTCTGTTTACATGATACACCATAATGAGGAAAACAGCTCACAAAAGAGCTTCAGTTAGTTCTGGTCCATACCTCTGGGAAAAAAGCAAAGTTCTGCACCACGCTGGGGCATTTCTTGTAGAATACTCTCACAGCCAGGAGAGACATGCAAGCGCCCAGATCCTGGAAGGCCAAGTGGAAGCCTCTGCCTTTGGACAACGGCCCAAAACTCCGAACTTCTGTGTTAACCTTCATTAGCCTCCCTCCAAAATCAACCTGGGAGAAACTCTCATCTGCAGCAATGGTGTCCACCTGACAGAGAATTCAGACAAAGTGAAGGATAGAAAAGGCAAAATAAAGCAAGAGGAATGAAAGCCAAAAAAGACTCTTAGGTTCCTCTGTCCTTGTTGTTTGATTCTCATTTCAAATTCAGCAAGTAATGTTTGAATCACCTGTAATACACTTGTGACTATATACCATAACATTTTATTACTGTAGGTTGGAATTTAGTCATAATTTGCTTTTTCCCCAGTAGACCTTGATGGCGGCCCCAGAGGACGCTACTCAGAGATTTCCGACACTTGGATGGTTTCCAATCCTCTGATTCATCGACACAAACAGTGCAAAACCACACTGAAATTTGATTCAATTTAGTTAATTGAAAAGCTGCAAATATATAAGACTGTGTATACATGACATTTTTAGGAGAGAAGTCGACTATGAATTTCAAAGTGCACTGGGGAGAAACACATCAATCACTGAGCATTAAATTCTAACCGTGTGAGGAGGTTAGAGTTTGAAATTTGTAGACTTTGGTCAATAAACTCAGCTCTGATGTGGTGTTTTCATCTAAATTGCTGTGTCCTAGTGTGCTGTGAGAACATTGCCTCTCCAAATTGACAACTTTTCATAGGCTACGGAAAACAAAACCCTGCTATCAGCCTTGTGCAATTTTCAGATGAAAATAGGTTCTCTGCACTTAGCACTCCCATTTAACATGACAAAGTAATAAATAAAATCTAAATCCATGGCCTATTCCAACAGAATTGTTGTCTTTGTGTTGAATAACAATGAGAATATCATCAACATTTTACACTCAAATGCTTATTTATAGTGTGACAATACTTCCAGAACCAGCAGCTCTTCACACTTTGCTTCTTTTCTGGACCCATTACCTTAAGAAAAGGGGCATTTGCCCAGTACTCCACCCCTTTGATGCCCTCTGACACGGTCCTTTCAGTCTCCAGGTAGTACAGGTTGAACGTCTCTTTGCAGGAGCCCAGGACGCTGGGGATGGAGGCACAGTCTCGTACGGTGAAGCGGATCTCCACATAGATGCGCTGGGCTGCCCGCCGATCGATGTAAGTCGTGAGCAGCCAGTTGTTCTGGCTTGGCTCAAACACGTTGCACACCTGGTACGTCCTGATGGTGTTGAGGTTCTCATCGTAGCCACTCACCTCCTCCCACTGGGGAAATGCGTGTGTGTGTGTGTGTGTGTGTGTGTGTGTGTGTGTGGGAGAGTAAGGGGCAGGGGGTATGGATGAGGGGGGTGGAAGTATGGGAAGAGAGGAGAGGAGAGGCCAAAATGATTAATGGGTTTACCAAGACCTGACACAAATTAAACTTTCTCTTTCCCTCCCTCCCATTTTGTGTCTCTCTCTCTTTTCCTACCTCCCCACTCTCCTCCCTCATTCCCTTTTTTTCCTCTCCTCTACCTTGTTCTTTTCTGAAGAGGGACAACCATTCATCACAATTAGAGCAGCTCACCTCAAACCCACACATACACAGCAGACCATTGTAACCGGCTAGTAGCTCAGCCAATATTTAAAAAGAAGAGTACAAGACAACGGGAGGAAGACCCTATACTATTTTATTCTATTTGATTTTACTCTAATATATTAATTTGTCTCTCACAGACTCTTGTGAGCCACACCTCCCTGATCCATTGGAATCCATTCTATTCTGCATCAATAGCAGTTAATTGGTGTCACCTTGCAACTGTAATTAGGATTTTGACAGACTCCTTAATGGAGCACTGTAAAGTGTACTCAAACTGCTTTCCCCAAGGGTACACACACAAGCATACACCTACGCACACACGCACAGTACACCTCTGCACATTGTTCTTACTCCATTGGCAGGGAACGATATCCAGCCAAGCTCAGCTGTCGCCGTCCTTGTATCCATCACTGTCTCTGTCAGAAAAAAAGAGAGGCAGACAGAGAGAGAAAGAGAGAGAGGTGAAAAAGAGGGAGCTGCACGAAGAGGACAGGTATGAGTTTAATTAACAGTCAGCTCAGATGCCAACTTTAGTACTGCATAGTGATGCGTGTCATTCATATTCATAAAATCCCACTTTACACTGTTTCCTGTAATGCCTCTCCCCTCTCGTCTTTCCCCCACCCGCTCATAAAAGAGATAATAGCCACAAATGAACCTAAACAAATAAAAAATCCTATTGCTATGTCAACAAAGTATAACCAAAACAACAATGATAGAAGACAATGACAACAAAGATAATACAATTATAGACAATGGCAGCATTTCCTGCTTAGTTATTATACATTTGATATTGGATATTTCCAAGGCATGACGCTACCATTCAGTGTTATCATCTGTGCACATACAACTATATCACATAGCTGTTACTACAGTACATAATCAAATAGTATGTTGAAATACTGCTGCATTCTAAAAATAGTAATAACTTTATTTAATACTTTATGAATAAGATTGCAGTGATGGCTCATGGCCAGTAAACAGAGAATGTGAATCAGACCCTGATGCACTACCTCCACACACATACCCAGACACTGTAAATTATCTTGTTTTTGGATTGAATGCATACACTTTGGTAATAGAAAGTGGAAAGCATGAATCTCACAAGAGCACCCCTGTCTCATAGACCTTTTTTTTCCTAGGACAGTGAAGGCATGACCCATTCTTCTCTCTCTGATTGGTTCTAGTACCCGTTGCTCTCATTAGTTGGGTTGGGTGAGATTGGCAAGGGTAAGAATATCAGGGTAAGCCAATCAGAGGCAGAGTAACACAGTGTAGGGCGGGTCATGCCTTTGCCTTCCTGGGCCACTCTGCCAACTAGTCAAGCAATTAAAGTTTACATCCATGTCAGTCCAGACTTCATATGTAGCCATGGCAGTTGGCAATGCTTCAAATATAGATGTTGCTGCAAAGAAGCTACTAATTCTAAAACATGGAGGCTTCAAACATCTTCAACCCAGCAACAAAGAAGATCTATACAGTATACATAGTTTTAAGGCAGACACCTATGATCAGTGTAACCACTTCAGAATGCAACCAAGTAATGATGGCCAGGAAATATTTTTACAGAACAAAATTATGTCACAGTGAAGTTGACCTTTGACTTTGGGATATAAATTACGATTCCGTCATAATTTTATCTGTAAGACATTAATGTAAAATCTTGTCAAAATTGGTGTATGAATTGTAGAGTTATGGCCAAAAACATGTTTTGTGAGGTCACAGTGACCTTGGACCACCAAACTCTAAGTTCGAGTCCATGTAGATGTTTGTGCCAATTTTGAAGAAATTCCCGAACAGTGATAAAGTGTTCATGAATGGAATGGATGTCAAGTTACAGTGAGGTCACAGTGACCTTGACCTTTGACCACTATATCTTAAAGAGTAACTAAACCCTAAAACCATATTTTTCAGCTGATAATCATTGTTTCTGGTTGTATAGTAGTGTTACTGACTGATCCTGCTCAAAACCTTGACAGTTTAGTGCAAACTGTTGAAAATCTACATTTTATTTTAAAAATGTGCTATGGAGTGCCCTCTACAGCTTGAAACCTGGTTACTACATTTGAATTTACATTACATTACATTGGGGGCGAATGACTCTTTTTCGGGGCGAATGACGTCACTAACCGTCCACGCTAAAGCCTGCCCTTCTCCCTTTACTCCTCCTCCCCTTACTATAAAACCATTCTGTTCGCAGTTATCAAACTGATAGCGAGTAGGTTGGATCAGAGCAGAGAGAGTAGTAGAGCAGAGAGAAGAGCTAGTAATTTGTCGAATTGTATTGTTAGCATAGTGTATTTTAGTGTAGGTTTACAGTTAGTAGTGTGTTTATAGTATTTAGGTCAGTTGGTCAAGGAGAGGCGCCGAGGCTCGGGAGGATATGTGCGGGGCGGTGAGCGAGGGATGTGGAGGGCCGCTGCGTGGTGAGAGAGAGCCAAGCCTCGGGGGTATATGTGCGGGGCGGCGAGCGAGGGAGGGGTGGATGGATGCGGTGGGCTGCTGCGCGGTGAGCAATCTTCACTCCGCCCCCTTCCTTAGCCCCTCGCCCCTAGCCCCACCTTTATTTTCTGTTTAGAACATGATAACATATTGCCCACTCTGATGATGCCTGATATTGGATTTTTTTGGGCAATAACCGATATGCCAATATTTAACAACTCGACCTATAACCAATATCGATATATCACTTTTTGCCTACCTAATTTTAGTGATCATCAAGTCTCTTCTGTAGTGGAATTAACATCACATTATGCATGCATAATCTTATCATGATGGCCCACTAGTAGGTGTAGACATGAAATACAATGATTTTGAATGTATGTATTCATTCATTTTGCAAAATAAAAAAGCATGTTGGCCGATTCTGATAGTTCATTTTAAAGCTGATATTGGACCGATACCAATCAATCAAATTTGAAATTGTAATCTCTTACACTAATCATTACAGACATACCTGATCACATTAGTTAATGAGCTAAAGGCAGTTATGATAATTAAGAATCACCTACAGGTGAAATCAGTCAGTGGCAGCGATAGCAATAAAAAAGACAACTCCATTATGTGAATATGTGTAGATAGCACTCAGCTGATCTGGGTGCCACTAATGACTGCATGTCCCCACCATAACCTACACTATCGGCTCTATCTGCTACAGTAACCTCACATATTGTCTGTCTCATTTATTAAATCACAGCCAGGTGATGTACTGACACAATCCTGTACATCACAAAACTAATTGTGCTCTCTCAGATAGCTACAAAGATGTATGACAGCACAGCAAAGCTACTTGACAGCAAAACCCCAGATGGCAACATTCACTGTAAAAGTAAAACAATTCATATTAGACACCCTGCTGCCTTAATGGTGAAATATTGCCATGTGAGCTGCCCTGAGAACTATTTTCTGCACATTTCTGTCTGGTATGTGCAAAGCCTGGCAGGCTGGGAAATTGTAAAATGAGAGCAATTTCATGAGGAAAAAAGTGATTTACGGTAACATGTCCATGCATGCAAATGTTGGTATAGTACAGAAAGTGGTGGTAAAACCACATGCTATCAAAAATTTAGGATGACAGAGTTATGGAAGACACTTTTTATTACTATTGCTGGTAGTAGTAGTGCAGACAGTAAAGCAAACATTCAGAATCTTAAAATGTTTAGGAAATGCTGCTTCCCCTGTAACTACACCTGTTAAAATAATAACATTTTGGCCACCAAAAATAATGTTTCAACCACACAGAAGGCTAAAAAACATAATTCCCCCTTTTTGTTTCAGGCTTTGCTCAGACGGTTTCTTAGCTCGATGCTCGTTATGACTGAACTAAACTGCTGTGTGCAAAATTAACAGCGAGGGGACAGTCTGAGACGCTCAAGCCGACATAAGTTAGTTGGCATGCTGACAACACAGACCCTAACACAGAGCCCTTTGTAATAAAACATGGTGAGAAGATTCGACGACATCACACCACGAGGCAGCCGCAGGCAAACAACCCCCCTTGATTCTTGACATGCTCTCCTCCTCTTGCACTCTTTCATTCTGTCACCCTGCCTCTCATTATCTCCACCCCTCCTCCTCCTCACATCCTCCCCACCTTCATCCTCTCCTTCACTCTACCTCCCTGTCTTTTATCTCCCCCCCTCTACCTTGGGTGCTTCTTTTTTTGTCAGCGAGCGAGCCTAATTACAGCAGAACCCAGTTTTTCAGCTCTCCCTTGGGAGTGAAGGTCGTTTGGGAAAATGAAATGCTTGTCACGCAAAAATGTAGTCGACTATCAAAATCTTGGACCAAAGCTTATTCAAACGGTGACAATTGTCACTATCTAATTTGTAGCTTCAGTGCGTTTAGTGGCATGTTGTCAACAAAGGTTTTCAAACACTGATCCACAGCAGAATATAGACCCAGTTTATTTCTGCCTTGCATATTTTGCCTGTTCAGATGTCTTTGAAGTTTGGGTAAAAAAAAAAAAAAAATGAGGCTAAAAAGAAAAATGGTAATATAGAGAGAAATCCACAATGTTGACAGAGGAGATGTTGGAATAGCTCGTGTAGTCTTACAAGCTATACCTTCCAGCAAACTCTTGCAAAAAGGGGTTTGATTCAAGGCTTCGCTTAAAGAATAGAACAATGGTTGTGCACTGTCATTCTCCACCGTACCACCATATTTCTACTTCACAAAAACAGGGTGTTAAAGACATATTCTCAGGAAATTTTAGCATACAATACACAAACTTTGCTGGTAATACATTTATAGAAAATGGACTGCGCCATCATGCCCAGGAACTCTTGGGAGACCTCTGTAATTCATCATTTTATGTTATTACATCTCGCTCACAGCTTGAGCTTTATGACCAAGTGCTGAGAGAGTAACGTTGGTGAAAACACACACACAAAAATCTTTTATATACATCCAATGTTTTATTACATGTTGAACAAATATTAATGAATAAGAAAATTATTTTTTTCCAAATGTGTGATCATCTATCTGGGCTGCGACTAATGATAATTTTCGAGTAAAATTTTAATGATCATTTTCTGGATTCATTCATTTTATTTAATCTTGTGAAATTAGAATAGAATAGAATAGAAATAGAAATTAAAAAATTCTTGTGTTCTGGTCATTACAGCAGCACCAAATATAAAAGCCTTCATAGAAGTTTCAAACTTAGAAAAGAAAAATGCTCTTCATAATAAAAATGCTCTTCTTAATAAAAATGCTCTTCATAATAACTCAAAGCACAAGGTAGCATCCTAAACTGCTTGTTTTGACAACCAACTGAAATGCTGTCATATTGGACAAAGAAAAAAATCAATTCCGCACATTTGAGAAGCTTGAAATAGCAAATGTTTGGCATTTTTAGCTAAAAAATTACTGACAGTTAATTTATTATCAAAATATTGTCAGCCTCTTTCGATCAAAAATCAGTAGGGGTGTAAATCACAAGTTTCATCCCAATAGGATATTTTATCAATTCTCTGGACAAGCATACAATTTTTTGCTGATATCACAAAGCCTGCCACGATACAATTTCAATTCGATTCGGTTCAATTCAGGGACCTGCGATCGATAAGAGACAGTATCATCAAGTATCCTCACTGTCAGTTTCTTGGCTGCTTGTCGTTGTCTGCCTGACACTAGGCTACTAAAACTGTTCAAATGTTTAGGAGGAGGTGTACTTGCACAGAAACAGTCAGCAAGATGTCATGGGACTTTAAAAATAAAGGCACATCTTAAAGATGACAATTAGAGTTGGGTCAGTGTCTGGGTTTGCTGGTCTCGCTTCGAGCTCAAACCAGTTTTGATTTTATGTAAAGCGGCTGAACCAGCATTTGTCATTATGACACTTTCTGGCAAATTAAAAAGTATCCTTCATCAGCAACCTGCGTCACAGCGCTAAATCTAACTTATATTGCATTAGTAATAAGCAACATGACACCGTGATTAACATAATGTTATGCTTATTTGTTTATAAATGGACTAACAGCTGTGAGCTGAGCACAGCAACATGAAGGGGGATCACATTTCACCAAGGTGGGAGAGAAATTATTACAATTGTATATGTTTACTACAAAGTTCATGTGTTTTATTGTATAATGAGAGGAGACACTTCAGTCTTAGTCTTTCAAGAAAACTAAAACTGTACAAATGTAGCAACATTTTGGAAATGAAGCTTATAACAGAGGTGTCCTAATTAGCTGTAAGTGATGCAGTGCGCCGTTTACAGCCAAACCTTTGTCGGACACGCTGTTTCTATTTATTTCTTTTGCTGGATTTGAAAGCCCTGCAATTGATGAGAAATGGCTGATTAATAAAGTTGAACTGAGAAATCATTTTTACAATGCCTCCTCATTTCACAACAAAAAAACTAAATACAGTGGCTGCTGGCTGGAGGAAGATCACCAGGGGTCTAAATGTTTCTGGTAAGATAAATGACCAGCACTAATAATAGGCTACCCATAGGCTGCTCTCTGTTGGCTGTACTGTGTGTTCCAGCTCATATCACAATATAAAACATGTGTTTTCCATGTAAAAAGCATAAACATTGGAAGATAGCAAGTACTAACCCATTTATTAAGAGGCAACATCTCCAATATGATCTCAAGGTCAGAGCTGATATTTATATGGTTTGTTTATATGACATAACAAAAGTGCATATCGAACAGATTCAGTGTGGACATAGAGCTCCGATATTATGCGATGCAACGTGATAGTCGGACACACTTTAGGACACAGTATCATTATGTTCCACTCGGGAGCGGCTGCTGAGGCAAGTGAGACGAGAACTTATGGTAAAATTCGGTATACCGGTTCAGTGTTTGGCTAATGCAGGATTCAACCCTTTCCATGACTTTTCAAGGACCCATAATATGTTTTTTTCTTTCCCCACTTACCTGATTAGCAGGCCTACATGAAGGGAAAAACAGAAAGCAGCGAGAAAATGAAGAAATATACATGTAAACCTTGTTACACTTTCGCGCATATTAGAGCTACGTCACGTCGTCAGCTCCACAAAATACATTTGCCCTTATGTTACATTATGCGGAGGGTTATTCATGGGAGATTACTGTAGCCATTTCATTACACACAACAAAATTATGACCATTTAATGATTTTTACAAATTCCATGACTTTTCCAGGCCTGGAAAATTTGACTGTCAAATTCCATGACTTTTCCAGGTTTTCCATGACTGTGGGAACCCTGTAAATATCAAACATGCTTGAATTTTTTTTCACAGGCCCAACCTTATTGATGCTATGTATTGATGTTTTCACTTTGCATTAATGATATAGGATTGTTGATCACTGAATTGATGTATCAATCTAGACTGATGTTTCGTTACGTTCCTAATGATTAATTGACTAATTGTTTTAATTCTCTCCATATATTGCCCATCATTTGTCCAGGTGTATGAGAACAACATAACTAACCCATATCAGCAAACGTGCCTTGCAAATTCTGCCTTTTTTAAGAGAAGAGGTCTACGCAGGGCTTATTGGAGTGCATCTACTCATCAGTCTAATTAACAGCGCGCAGCACACACCTCTCCGTGCATAATAGGGTATACTCTCCGATCAGCCTAATTACTTTTGACATATTGGAGGCTGTGATAGCAGTGTGCCCACCTCCCCCGCAGTGTTGCACCTCCTCAACCAATGCTACACCACTGAACAAAACCAAAGCCATTTTATGGCAGAAGAAACAGCAGGTAAATCTCGGCGATATTGTAGCAGTCAAAGAGGCTGTTAAATCCTTGTTGTGGCCCAAGAGGGAGAAATAAAAGTATTTCCATCACAGACGCTGAATTAGAAGCAATTTTACTGTTTCACTGCCTCGCCTCCTCCCCTTCCTTTTTTCTGTGTGTGTGTGTGTGTGTGTGTGTGTGTGTGTGTGTGTGTGTGTGTGTGTGTGTGTGTGTGTGTGATGTATAAGTACAGGTGGTCAAATGGCAAGTGAGGTCGGTTCATCCTATGCTAATTAGCCTAGTGTGTTCTAACCAGATTAGTTTACTGCTCAAAGACTGCAAATTAGTGCAGATTTATATGCTTCTAAATGTGTGTGTGTGTGTGTGTGTGTGTGTGTGTGTGTGTGTGTATTGTATATAACTGTATGTGCCTCTGAGAGAAAGCTAGAAAGGACGCCTGGGAGCATCATACGCGTGGTTAAGGAAGCACACCAAAATAACACGCAGACATGCACATACACACCCTCCGAACACATGCTAAAAGCCCTCCTGGAGTTAAAGACGTCATGCCGCCCACAGAGACAGACGTTGACCAATCAGGCATTGAAGTGAAATGGCACAGCATCACGGAAGGACAACTCCGTCAAGAGCACACACACATTCAGACGCAGATGTGCAATTGCAGGAATCAAGTATACATAGGCTATACAGATACATGTGTACGCTCTCACACACACAAACATAAACTCTGCAGGACTCATGCTGAGCAGCTGTTCTTTGAATCCAACCTCGTATGAACCCAAAATCAATTATGAAGACATTATGAGGAAGGGCACACTGCTCTGAAAATCTGAAAAACTCTCCCACACATGTAACCTGGGTGAACATTTACCTCTCCACAGGAAATGATGAAATTAAAATTAAACACTAGGATGAACTGCTAAACAAAAAGCAGGCTCTGATTACTAGAAGGAAAGAATTAAAGCAAGTATATAATAAGTCTTGTTAAGGTTTAGCTCCTGTCTAAAATGTGTTTCCCATATAAGGCCCACAGGAGCTACGGTAGACTCATTGTACTCTTGTGTCTCAGTACTGCTATTCATCTGTTCCCTTCAGCTAAAACTTTGGCTTGTACACAGCCTGCAAAGTCTTACCTGATAATTTTCACATTCAACATCAATCTGAAGTACTGGCTAATGGGCTGACCCTGTTGTCTTAAAACAGTCTGCTCAGCAGTTCAAAAACACATTGTATCAGCAAAAAAATAGACATAACTATGCAACAACAGTAGATTTACACGAGCAGCCGTGGATGTTGTGGACAAAATCACAATTCTGCTACAGAAGCATGACACCTGCATGTCATAAATTAAAGAGACAGTTTGGTTTCAGGGGAGATTTTCTTTGTTATCCACTTACCCAGAGTGAAACTAACACATGCTGATACTGTTTTAGGTGCAATCTGAAGATACACTAAATGGTACATTACTGGATGACTGTGGGGTCAGTAGCAGCTTCACTTCAAAAGTACTTTCGAAGTACAATACCTTACTGTGTGGATAGTTAGTCTTATGTGAGACAGCTTTTCTAAAAGAGTGGCCAAAATAGAAGCAACATTGGCTGGAATATTCCAATTTGTAGTCCCTTGTATGAGTGAAACTCCCCCAGAAAGGCTTCAGATATGGTCTTGACTGGTCTTGAAATATAATCCCAAGTCCACTTTGTCCGAGACCAAGACAAGGCCGAGTAAAAATGCGGTTGAGTCAGAGACGAGACCTTCAAAAAGTAGTTGATGGGTCTCACGTCAAGACAATCTTGAGTACTACAACACTCCCGTTTACAAAATGTTGTTCATCAGTTACTGTGCATGATGTGGACAGCCCTTTAGCATTGGATCAAATTTTTTGCATCATCCATTACATTTTCCCATAGTCCACTGGGCTTTGTGACTAGTCCATTAAGTGTTGGAAAACAAAACAAAACCATGTCTTTAGGCTTCCGCTGACAATAACTGAGAGAACCATAGGTCCTGCTGTATCACATTTATCCTCCGCTAACTTTCCCTGCTCGTAGTGGTATGAATTTTCTTCTTGATTTCTCCTCCTCTGTGTGCGACACAAACACATTTTGTAGAAAATATCATAAAATTAAAAGCAAACAGCGTCCAGCTAATCAGTGTCTTTCCACCTTGGTGGGACCTTAAGGGCCGTCCACACCACGAGCGATAACTATAACAATAACTGTAAATATATTGTTTCCTTCTAACTCAACTGGATGACAGAGACTACAACTAACGACAAACATTGGCGAATGATACAGCAGGATCACTTACAGAACGATTTGACGAATGATAAAAACAATGACAGCCAATCACTTCCCAAGCTGCACTCCAGCTGTGACTAAAGCAGGCTGAGGCCGAGTCAAGACCAAGACCAGACCAGTGCAAGTCCCACACTGCATGACACACTTAAGATGAAATGTGTAACATGCAACCCACAGGAACTCCTCAGCTGATCTTAAAAATCAACATTCCCAAAAAGACACCCACAGAAAACAAATGAAGATTCCTCGTCATTCACCTCTTTTATTGCCAAACTGTTTATGTGTGTATTTCTGAGTGCACCATGAGAGATGTCTTCATAAAATAATCAGAAGATGAATTTTATGTGTTAGAATTTGCTTTCTGTGAGCAAATAAATACAAACACAAAGGAGCTAAATCAAATTCACCATCTTGACTCAACACTGTTTTTTTACACAGGCAATTAAGTGATGTTCCTGCCGTTGTGGTTTTGACCTGGCCTTGAAATTAAATCCAGAGTCTTCTTTTTCTGAGACCAAGACAAGGCCAAATTAAATGTGGTTGAGTCAGAGACGAGACCTTCAAAAAGTGGTCTCAAGACCAACCTTGAGTACTACAACACAGCCATTCACAAAATGTTGTTCATTACTGTGGGTGCTCATATCATTACCATTATAGTTACTGTCCATGATGTGGACAGCCCTTTAGCATTGGATCGAATTTTTTGCATCATCCACTACATTTTCCCATAGTCCACCGGGCTTTGTGACTAGTCCATTAGGTGTTGAAAACAAAACAAAGCCATGTCTTTAGGCCTCTGCTGACAATAACTGAGAGAACCATAGGTCCTGCAGTATCACATTTATCAGTCCCTTATCCTCTGCTAACTTTCCCTGCTAATACTGGTATTAATTTCCTTCTTGATTTCTCATCCTCTGTGTGCTACACAAAACAAATTAGACACATGGGGCTCTTGGTCCTCATGTATTAATAGCTAATCTCTGTTTATTTGCTTTCACACACTGCAGGGATCTCAGTACTCGGGCATGCCACCATATGTAGCAGTTCCAGGAAAGGCCAACCTGCAGCCTGACAGTATATTAGTGCTGATGATAAACACAAAGGACTCCAAGCCATTAGTTACACTTTTGGGGCAATTAAGAGGTTATTCAAATGATAAATCTCATTGACATGCTTCCCAGTTATAATGTCTTCCTCTGTACTTTTATTTGATTTCCTAAATGACCTGTGTTGACAAATCTCACTGCTTATTTGTGGCAGTCCTCTGGCTTTGTTCCCATTATCCTTAGAGGCGATGCTTTTTTCCTCTAAAGGTTTGTGTCAAGAGCAAAACACTGATGATAAAATATTTTTGTATCAAAGTTCCAGTTGAAGTTGCCAATTTCTTTTTGTGGCGTTCAGCTTTTGCTCTTCGTTTCCTAGCTGCTAAATTAGGTGAAATACGCCTCTTCAAGTATTTTTGGTTTCAGCTACTGTCAGCCCTGCTCTTATTTATGCATATTTAAACTCCTTTTATTAAGAGTGGTAACTCAAGCACCTCCATCCCTGCTAAAATAGTACACTACAGCACATGGATCATTGTGAACAGAGCAGTTAAGGTGAACACCATGCAATACATTATGCAGTTACATCATACTGTTACAGTAAAACAGGCAATAATGGGTTTGAAGAAAGTACTTAAATAACCTAATAGGAGGAAAACATTCTGTTTCATCTTGATTTTTTAGTACAAATCAATGGCTGAATTGGTCATTCAATAAAAGCCTACTGTAGTCATATATTGATTTACTTCTTACTTATCAACCATGGAGCTGTAGATTATAAAAATAATCATATGAGGGCTTCATATAAACTTCTTTGTAGATAACACCTATTGATTTTACAAGTGAGCCTGTATCAGTGTTTCACATGCATCTTACTGTAATAACACTTTCACTATCACTTAATATCAGTAAATAGCAATGTGATACCCCCTCCCCCGCAGTACATTCTCCAAACTTTTCAAAGTTTAAACTCCCCGGCTGATTACTGCACTGACATGACAGCAACATGCGCCAGGGCAGCATGCTGATACTGTGGTGTTGTTATCTCTGCCAGACATAAGCTGGGGGGAATCACACCTTCCAGTGTGTGTGTGTGTGTGTGTGTGTGTGTGTGTGTGTGTGTGTGAGCTAATCCCACATACTACCAGACCAAGCAGCCTGATATTTTGTGCGCATATTCATGACTATAGGCTCAAGAACATCTCGTGGTTGCACTGATTCATTGTTGAAAAGCCTGTTTCATTGACTGTTTCATACTGTCAGTGACTGCTGACTGCTCGCTCCTCTTAACCGGCCAGTAGGGGCTGCAAGTCATCAAAATAAATCACATAGCAAAAGCATAGAGAAAAAAGCATACCCAGAAATTGTTTCGGCTAAAAAAAAAAAGACATATAAAGAGAACTGGATGCAGTGTTGGAGGCAGGGCACCATTTATCCCTATGAAAGCTGTTCAGTGAACCATGAAGCCATAACAGTTCGACTCCATGGGTGTAAAATAACCTGGATCTTCAGCATCATCGGGCCAATCAGGCAAGCACTCTAAAGACTTTGGCAGTGGGGAAGCTAACCTCCACCAGCTAAGCTACCTACTTCCAGTTTGGCACTCAGCTAACTTGAATGGGGATAACACGATTTCACTGTCAGCTCGTCTAGACTTTCGAAATGTTATCAAGCCGAATGAATCAGATCCTAAAAGCAAAATGAGTCTTTTCACAGAGGCTGTATTCACCAATTTAGAGATGTCTCTTTCCCAGTGTAAGTCAATGAGGAAAAGCCTTTTTGGGCCCAATAGCATCATGTGGCAGACTTGGACGTTGTACTTACACGGTTTGTCACTATGTCACATTGGCTTTAAAGACCAGCAACCTTCCTGGGGGCCTGGCTAAAAACAAGAAGCCTTGCCTTTTGTTGCAGGCCACATGTTGGCCTTCGCTGTGGCTCAAAAACTGACCTCTATAGAAAAGTTTGGTCTCACTTTGCACCAGAGCATCTGAAGATTCCACACCTAATATGTTATGATCCACTAGAACATGGTAAGACAGGAGATAAGAAAACAAAACAGAGAACACTTTCCTAGCTGTGTAAGTGTGACATGTTGTGTGATATAAGAGGGTGATATGATGTTATGTGACTATGTGATGTTGATGGATCTGTGCTGTTGCACACTGTATCGTCAAAGATTCCACCAGCTGTTGAACTGAACCGAGTTAAAGCTGCACTAATCAAAATTTAATATTACAGTAACAATGGAGCAAATGACCATAACAAGAAGTTGCTCACAGTGACAAACCCACAGACAGTTATTGCCTGACTCAGCAGTCCTCCTCAGCTCTGTGGAGCATTCTAGCATCTTTCGGCTCATTTCTTTTGGGTTTACAGCCGGCAAATTTCCTGTTTTGGTTCGCTCTCATCGTCATTTTTTTTTTGTTTTTCAGCTGCGGCAGACAGCTGTTTTCAGCAAAAATGCTTGAATAACCTCACTGTATACAACCTGCCTAGCACTGAACAGCAGATAATGCTACTATTAATGCTACTAGCTGATGAACACATTGAAGCACAAAGGTTTTCCCCTCAGGAGTTGGTGAAGGCCAGACAGAGCTAAAAGGAGAGTAGAACTGTACTTACACTCATCGAGTGTTAACGACAATGGCTATGAATGGATGCAATGTTGCTCACCATGTGCCAAATGTGTCAATAGATAGCTCTTTTGCTAACACACTCATCATATCAACTTTATGTCAGCGTTGTGTTTACAGCTTCTTCAGCTCCCCGCAAGTGGCAAAAAACATTTTTCCGATATTATTCATATACAATATCTCCTAAAACAAGGAAAACTTGTGAACCTCCCATAACACAAACCCAAAGCACCAGCAGCCAGCATGAACAAATGACTACCAGACAACAGGTGGTGAACAGATAATAAATGGACACAGATTTAAAGGACATCCATCCATCACACTCATTGTAGACGTTTTCAGGCCAAGTGTGCCCACAAAGCAGCGTGGTCTCACAGCAACGGATATGTAGGATCAGACGTGTGCACAAGTAGAACCGATGCCTTGAGGTATCAGGTTGTTTTTCTCATTGCTGACACGTTGTTGTTGTGAATGGAAGCTGGGAGAGGCGCAGGGACGCTGTGTTAAAAAGAACAACCGAGCTGTCACACATGAGCACTTATCTGTGTCACGGTTTCTTATTGAACAAGCATTACACACGGAATACACACACGCACACACACTTTCAGTCTCAGACTTTGTGGTCCCTGTCTTTGTTTCTTTCTCTGTCTCGTCCTTTGTGTCTCCCTCACCCTCTGATTTCACCTCTCCTCTCGTTCCCCTCTCGCATCTGTTGTTAACAGCCTTGACCTAGAAAATTTGTGGTGTCATGACTCCACTTGATGAAAGAGGACATGCTCGTCACTGTTGGAAAACATATCATCACTCTCCTACAGAAACCTATCTAAAGAGGCCGTTACATCCCCCAGATGCCTGTGCATTTAAACAATTTACAGTGTTCTCCATCGCTTCTGTCAAAAAAAATCTAAATTGAGAAATGCTGGCCCATGGCTCCTATAATGTTGAATTTCTTTACAATAGTATAGCTTGATGACTTGTCACTAAGACATATTATATGTTAGATAATTCAATACAACACAGGGAAACAGGGCAGACCTGTCAACAAAATACATAGTCTTTAAAGAAGCAGGGCAGGTTTGTGGCTTTAAAGCACAGAAGATGTATCGTGGTTCTCCAGAATATGATTGCTTGTCACAGTAGAGGCTTGTCACTATAAATACAACTGCAACATATTGAGTTTTTAGACGACAGGGTGTGCTAGTCACTGTAAAAATAAATAAATAACTAACTTATTGTCTTTTAGAAAATAGGAATGGCACAACAATAAAACGAGAACATATTGGGTTCTTATTTTTAGAACTGAGCCCTGATGAAGCCTGTCTTTCTCTCCCTTTCTCTCTGGAAGAAAACTTAACATGAAACTGCCACTACCACAAAAAGAAACGTGCACACCAACACACACACGTGCACACGCTCGCTCAGAGACACAAGCGCTGTGTGAAGCATCCAGTCTGTCAATGTGGCAGAATCCTTTGTGCCTTTGTGACTAACACAAGGGGAACAGGCCTCTAACTGACATGCTCTGTTTTTTTTGTTTTTTAAGGAGAGCGACGCCTGTAGATGCCACATTAGACATCGTCACACGCCGGATCATTTGTTAACGTGAATGTTCATTGCATTGATAGGACGGGTAATTCGGAGAGCTACATGAGTTGGCACTGCTGAGGCTGAAATACAGTAGCCTCTGTAGGCACAATTAAAAGTTTATGTTCTCCCTATGGAGCATATGGTGAATAGGATGGGCAGCCATTTGTCCTCGTTTGTTAAATGGGTATATGAAGAGACAAAGTTTAAAATCCAGGGAAGGATGTGTGGTGGGGTTTGAGGCTGATGGATATATGCTTTGTTAGTTTGCTTGATTTCTGGTGTCAGGTCTGAATAAAGTGTCTTCCATGTGCATGACCACTTGGGCTGGGTTGTGCCAACAAGGATTAATTTAATCTAAGATTAATCCTAATCAGAGTTTCACAAAATGAGTAAATCCAGATTCAAAATTAAGCTGAGCTCTGTTGCGCATTTAAAAACTAACTTCTGTTCAGTAAATTCAAGTTTTTAAAAAGATTAAATAGAATTAAATCAAAATGGAGGTGCTTGCTTACCCAACGTAAAATAAATTGAAGTTGCATTAACTCTCAGCTGCTCTTCACATTGTTTGCCAGCTAGCTAAATGTCAGTTAGGTAGCCTAACATTATGGCTCGGCACAGAAGAATTTCTCCTCCTTTGAGAAAATCTTGCTGGCCGACTTGATGGGGCAATATGGCCAATTAATAGGAGATAAAGAAAAATACAGACAACAGCACAGTAAAACAAAAGCACAGGAAGAACAGGAAAAATGAGACTGCCTGGCAACAACTGGCAGACGGTTTTGACTTCTCTTTCTTTCACTGCCATGTTTGACAGTTGGTCCAGTCTTCCTGTTCAGCTCCATAACTGCTTCCTTGCTGAACCGGTGTCTTGAGAGAAACCAAGCAGCATCATAAAGCTCATTTGGGTTGAGTCTGTCCCTTAACTTTCTCCAAGAAACTTCTTTTACTTAATCCATGTCGAAAAGGCAGCCATTTTAAAAGTTAAAACCCCTCAGGTGTAAGTTAAAGTTATTACTGGATCACAATTTAGAAAAGTTAGAAAAGTTTTGGTGCAACAGAATTAACTTAAATGTAAGTTTATAGTAAACTTAAACAATGATTTAATTGGGTTTAAAGATGAATCCCATGGAGCAACCCAGCCTTGAAGTAAGATGTCAGTTGGATGTGACATGCAGATGGTACGTCAATTTGTAATTGACAGTTTGGAACGTATCAGCATAAATCTGGAGGCTCTAAAACCAGGTGAGAGAGGAAACAGCTGTTGAACTGATCATAAAGGACCATTTAATTAATGCTGAGACAGATGTACCAGTCCCGATATTGGCCTTATTTAGAGAATTGGGTATTGCCCAGATATGATGTGCAAGTGCTTCACAATGAATGCATTTCAATGTGAAGTGTGATTTCTGGTTAGCATTAGCACAAAGCACAGAAACAGCCTTATGTTTCTTAACCTGACTGATCCAAATGAATTCCCTGCAGCATGGAAGCGTTGTAAAGATCCGGGAGACAAATATGGCAGCGGTTAGGATTGGTGCTTGGTATCAGCAGATATCAGCATGAGTTGAGGTTTTTGCAGTGGCATCAGGAGAGAATTCAGTCAGATAAAATAAAACTTTGTTGTCTGTTCACATGGAAATTTGTCCTGCATCCACACGGATGTCAAAAGAGCAACATAAAACACATTAAAAAATCTGTGAGGTCACCCTCCAGCAGTCATCAAAAAGAAAAGATGCACTATGCAACCTTTGAGAAAAAGATTGTTGCATCAACTGATGCTTGTTATTTGATGTTTATCTGCAGTTTTGCATTGCACTGTAAAAGTGATGAATGCACCCCTCTGCGTGTGATATAGTAGGTTGGGAGGTTAGTCGAAAGCTTTAAGGGTCAAAGATAAAGCTGAATGGGTATCTCAGTGATTTTATATTGCACTTCCATAAAGTTGGAGAACTCACAAGAGACAGATTAAAAAGGAAAGGCTCCAGAAATGTTGGATCCCATAATACAGCCAATACCATTTTTTGGTTTGATTATAAGGCAGTAGTGGACTTCAATTGAACTTGTACTGGCATCTGTTTGATAGTCAGGAACTGTCACTTTTAATATGACATCTAGAGTACACTGTAAATGAGACAACTTTAACTGTCACGAAACTCACAAACTCACAAAACTACACAGCAAAATCCAGTAGGGCTTTAAGAGCATCAAGAGATTTCCAGTGTTTTCGCTGTGTGCGTCTCAGAGCTGCCAGTCAGAAATGAAAGATGAGTGGGACACGCAATCAGACGAGGCAGAACTGAGAGCTACACATTGAAGCATTACAGCTCCAAACGCCAACATTTAATCTCCAAGCCCCAAACATCAAAGCCCTAATCCCCCACATTTTTCATCAAATCAATCTTAAGTAAATATACTTCCAGTCTGTATTTCTTTTGCATTTTGACATGTAAACTGACAATAATTTAGAAGCCCACGGGAGTCCATCAAAGTGGGGCGTTAAAATAATTTTATATGTAACTTGCGCTCAGAAAAAGCCTGATGGAAAAGGACTCGGTAACTGAATAGAACTCAGCTGAAAGGAAATGGGCCACGGTGTGTATTGTGTGTCTAAGTACATCTACACTGCATCTCAAACGGTGACAAGCTCATCCTATTCACAAAGAATACACCCACAGCAGCATTACAGCCTCTTAAGTTTATATAAGTGCAATGAGAAGGCAATGTGGAGACTGAAAAAAAGAACTAAAAAATACACATCTCCAGTGCACTGAAGGCTGCAACAAGCCAACATTACCAAATGAGCCTGCAATTATAAATCTTTGTATGAAGAAACTTAATTTAAATTGCTCTAAATGAGGTCCAGTTCTTCACATAACTTATTTTTTTAACAAACATTGGACTTGGCCAAATAATACATTCCAAATTACACTCTGCTATTGTAACTAATAATTATTTCATTTTTTTAATCAACTGGCCAATTATTCTCTCAGTTAACTGATTTATTAATTTGGTCTTGAAAATGTGAGAAAAAGTTAAAAATGAATAAATAAATAAAATCCCAGGTTGACAAGTTGCTCTTGTCCAACTAACGGCCCAAATAAGACATTTAATTTTATTATTAAAATGCACACTGGCATGAAAGCAGTGAATTTTTGGCACATTAACTGTTACCAATTATTTTTCTCGAAAACAAACTTAGTTAACTAAAAACTAAAGAATAGGAACTGCATGTAAAATTTAGGGGTTTTTATTTGCATGTACGGGTGAGGACTGCAGATTGCAACCAACTGAAACTTCTCCTGGTTAGAATTCCTTTAGTGTTCATTGTTCAGGAGGTTTTAACCAGGAGCTGAATTCTCTGTAGAGGTCACTTCCTCTCCAAAACAAATTATTGGTTATTAAAACTGGTAAAAACACTGAATAAATCAGTTTCATGTTACAAATCAGTGTTTCTCCAATGCTGTTTGGCATGTCGCTACAGCCCGCTAGCCCCACACCTAATCCATGCTCACCTTTTTACTGATCCAGATGTTCAGAATGTTTTGTTTAAGTTATTAAAACCAGTAACAACACTGAATAAAGCAGTTTCAGCTTAAAAAAAATCTGTGTTTCTCCGATGCTGCTTGTCGTGGAGGGGCTTCTAACTACGGTGGCTGATGCAAAAAGGCAAGTGACCCTAGTTAGAGTCAGGGTTTGGTTTTTCTGCTCCAGGCCACTGTAGGGCTGGGCTATATAACGACTATGTATGATATATCGATATATTTTCAAGTAAGATATAAATTTAGACAACACCGTTTATAGGTTTATAGTTTATAGTCGATTTAGGGTCAAGTTGCATTAGCCATAGTGCAGTGAGCATCTCTCTTCTCTCACTCTCCGCACAGCTCTGCCTCAGTCACTCACTCACAAGTTCTCCAGCAACACTTTTTAGAGCCGCAGCCTGACGTGCATCTCCCCAGAAATGAAACTACACGTCGCAGTGACAGAGACCTCCTGTCTATTTTTGTAAGTTGGAAGCTTTTATTTACTTTAATTTCACAGATAAGAAACAATACATTGTGAAGACAATAAAGCTTCCATAAAATACCATTTTAAGTCTTGTGTGTGATTTATCCTGGCTTCATACATGTAGAGGAAATCTCCGCTCATCGCTAGGCTAATTTATACAATGTAAAATGCCATAGGCTTGTGCTAATAATGTTAGCATGTTAAATTTGTTTGGAAAATGTTTTGAGTACGAGACAGTTTTTTTGTCGGTGAACCCTGTGAGCTGTAATGGAGCATATTTTTATAGTGTTACCTTTGTTAAATATTGCTGTTGTCCCTGGCTTTATATGAGTAGAGTGAATATAAAAAGAGCAGCCGCGCACATCCAAACAGTGAAGAAGGTGCTGGACTAAAAGAATTAAACCAAACAAACAAAGAAAAGTCCGCACACTTCAGCTCCCTTTTTAGGTCCATTTATTCCATCATCACGGAGTGACGTTTCGGGCCCCAGGTGCTGAAGAAGGGCACCTGGGGCCCGAAACGTCACTCCATGATGATGGAATAAATGGACCTAAAAAGGGAGCTTAAGTGTGCGGACTTTTCTTTGTTTGTTTAGTTTATATGAGTAGAGGACATCTCCGCCAGTTGCGAGGCTAATATGTACAATGTAAAATGCAATAGGCTTGTGCTAATAACATTAACATGTTGTATTTGTGGGGGAAATGTGTGAAGATAAAGACAAGTGCTTTGTCTGTGAATGCTGCGAATTATAATGAAGCTGTTTTGTGTACTTGTGTTTGAAATGGTTGCTATAAAGCCATGTTTAATGTGTGTTCTGAATCAACTAAACTTTGATATAATTTTCATTTAGAAGTGCTTGTGCCATCTCAAATGTGGCATTGACTTGCAACTGAACATGTAGCCCATTTTGTAGATAATACCGAGATATATATTGTGTATCGTCGGTCAGCCTGAAAATACAGAGATATGAGCCCTAGGCTACTGTAGAAACATGGCAGTGCTACATGGTGATCTCCTTGGGCAAAGACCAACACCATATTGATATATGCAGCTCAGTCTCAGGAAACAAAAACACAACTCCTACTGTCAGGTGACTCTACAATAAAGAAAACATACTATTCTATTTTTGCCAATAAACCCCAAAATCCTACACACTAGACCTTTAAGCTGTAAAAAAGACTAAACAGTGCTTTGATGCACATGTACTCATTCTATTTTGATTAAGATGTTATGTATGCTATGTGTTTGAGTTCAGCCACTAAAATGCCACAACACTGAAAATCATATCTTTTTATGATGTCAGCATCAACTTATGCTGTCAAAGATAGCAGAGCATTTATGTCACACTTGTCATTGAGTTGTGTTTTGTGTCTTATTCATCAGTTGACATACAGTATTTGACTCTTGCCCTACCATTCATGTCTAGCACCAGCACTGTCTCTTAAAAAATATGTTTGTATATTACTGAACTGTTTCCATAATTACATAGTGGTGACAATGTAATGGCTGCCTAGATTAAAAATTAATGAAACACTACATTTATGTACCACACTGGAGTCGCAGGAAGGGCATTGGAGGGTGGACATGCAAACTGCAGGACTATGATACCACAATCTGGAATTTGAGTGCAGACTCCTGTCTTAGGTTTAGGCAGGTGGGTCAAAGAGTACAGACAACACTGGGGCGTCGGTAGCACAGTGGATAGTGCCGGCGCCCCATGTACAATGGCGATACTTTGCCGCAGCGGTCGCAGGTTCGACTCCGGCTTGTAACCATTTGATGCATGTCACCACTGACATGACACCCACTCTCCTTGTAACCATTTGATGCATGTCACCACTGACATGACACCCACTCTCTCTCTCTCCCCCATTTCACTCTATCCTGAACATTAAAGGCAAAAAGTCCAAAAAACATAATCTTTAAAAAAAAGAGTCAAAAAGTACAGACAATGCCTGCCCAAAGCCCAGCGGAGGCTCAAGCAAGGTTCTATGCACCAGTGGTTTTGCTGGAGTAGGTATGGATAACGGATCCAATTTAGATATTGTTGTCCCCTTTCCATAATTCCCACTGGCAGATCTGGGTAAAAGTAACAAAATCGTTTTGTTGAAGGTGAGGGGAAGATCATGATTTCAGTGAAGTGGGGAAAAAAAGGTAATATTAGAAAAAAAAAATTGCTGATCTGTTCAGTATCAATATTTTTGCAACCTGCCAGGTACTTTAATTAGCAAAGTTTCCTCATTATGTTAATAGGATACATAATTTGAATCTGTTGTAATAAACCTCATTTCTGGGAGACAGGTGTGCCAGCAAAAGCATGAAAGCAGAAAGAATTTTGGTGTCCAGTGTTCATTACTGCTGAAGCATGTTGTTTGTTGGATGATAAGACCACTCAAAGAGGACAAACAAAGACCTGTGAACTGTCATCAGTGTTCCTGTGTCAATATTATCGCCATTCTCTGACATCCTGACACCAGCTGACAATGACAACATGACCACCATCTTTTTCTTTCCCATTCTTTCCCTTTTTCAGTGTCTTGTAGGTTGCCAGGTTACATAGAAGACATAGTATGGTTTATGAATTGAGGTGAACAATCTTATTGTCATCTGCCAAACTGTAAAACAAATACAGTGATCTGTGAATGCTATCAAAAAACTGCCTTTAAGGTTCAGAAAATCTACATTGGTTTTTGCAGAAGGAACAACAGGCACACTGCACATGCTGAAATTCCAAGTAAAAAGCAAAGACTTGGCGGGTATGTTGTTGGTATCCAGCAGTGAAATGTCAAGGTAATTTGAACATGAATATATAATTTACTGACATTGTACACCAGGACAAGCGTGACTTGACAAGCCAATCAATATTCTCCAAAATCAAAGCGCACCACCAAGCAGATGTACTAGTGTTAATTTTATACCATCCCCCACCATGCAGATGGGATATAAGAAGATAATTAAAAACAAGCAGACTCCAGCTTTAAGCATTATATTGTGAACCTTGCTTTTCCTTGCTTGGCATAAAAGAGGTTGTCTAATCATCTAATTTGTATTCTATTAAGACAGACCATTAGTCACAGATCTGTTTATCACATGTCAGCATGTGTCTCCGCTTGTCTCCCCGGAGACAACCAGAGAGAGACAGAAATGAACAAAGAGAGAAAGGGAGAGAGATATCAGCTGACCACATGCCACCATGCCTCTGCTGGATCTCCCCTGACAGTCTCAATCTATCAGCGGGTCAATCTGTGGACAGGCGTTCTGCAGAAGCCAGCCTGGAAGACATCCGCTAGCTCACGGCGACACCTTATGCTAACTCGGAGTGTGTGGCATGGCAAAGAGACACATGCTCACCCAGTATGGGAGTTGGTCATGTCAGCGTGGAGCCGCACGCTATACCAGACTCACTGTAGACCCCAATGTGGAGGTGGAGTGGCTGCTGGCACCCACCCCTGAGAGGAAGAAACCTTTGCGGTGCATGAGGCAGCACTGGGTTATCCATATTACTGCATGTTACTGATGTATATAGAAAGTCTATTTGAACAATCAAAACTGAATGCGTCAAAAGGTTCAATAAATTACACACAAAAGAAAAAAAACAAAAAAAAAACAGTCTCTGCGGACATGCATACAGAGCTTTTGAGCGCTCTTAAAATTGTGACACGTATACAATGGAAGCAAGTAAACCTCTTTGTGGTGCTTACACTGAAAAATATTCCACAGCTAAAACAAACAATGACCAGTTTACCATTTAAGTCATTTTTTAACCAAATTTGTCAGCTTCTCAAATATGAGAATTTGCTGCTTTTCTGTTTTTTTTGTTTTGTTTTCAATGGTAACTGAATATTTTGGGGGCGTTAGATGGTTTAACCACATAAAAGCAAGATATTTGAAGACATAATCTTGGGCATGAGTCATTTGTGAGGCTAATTTTTCACTATTTTCTGGCATTTTATAGACAAAACATTATCAGTTAATTCAAAAACCAGTTGGTAGCCAGAATAATCATTACTTGCAGCCCTACCCCTCTTGTAGTGATGTGTCGGTCGCGAACTAAATAGAGCCGGCTCTTTGAAGTGAACGACGGGAGCCGGCTCCTGATTGGGAGCCACTTTGGGGGGTTTTGGGGGTTTTTTTTCTGTTCAAGCCGCACATGATTGGTCAGTATGTGTGGTGTCGTCTGAGCGTCTGCGGTGAGCAGAAGGGAGAGGGGCTATGAAGGTGCCAGTGTGTCTGCTGCAACTGCTGCTGCAGTTTTAGTTATATTCTGTTGTGTGATTCTGTAAGCTTCTCTATGTTGTTTCACTATAAATAGTTACAAGTTTAAAGCCCAACTTGCAGGTTGGAGACCATGGTGAATAAATGTGTAGGAAAATGATGTAGAAACTCGATTAAAACAAAAAACATAAACATATACACACTACAGTGACTTTTGGGGTAGTTTTTGTGAGAGAATTTTGCTTCCGCATCTAAAAACCCACTAACTGGAAGTGATGTAGCGTAAGGGAGTCCGGCCGAGTTTGATTGAGTGTAACATTAATAAACATGGATCCCAGTACTAGTTTTGAGACTGAAGAGGTTGAAAATGTACATGTATATGCATATGATGGCCCACGGGCTTATAATTATGAGCCTGCTAGGCGTCCAAGAGACCAGGAACAGATCAGGGTTAGGAGAAATAACGGCCACAGGAGAGAAATAGAGCTGTGGTGTGAGG
The DNA here is from genome assembly GCF_006386435.1 of Epinephelus moara. Classification (NCBI taxonomy): domain Eukaryota; kingdom Metazoa; phylum Chordata; class Actinopteri; order Perciformes; family Serranidae; genus Epinephelus; species Epinephelus moara. The sequence goes on from NC_065515.1 coordinate 27,288,048, forward strand.
AGAACCAGTGGAGAACTGGGCAGGTGTCTTGGTGAGCAACCAGCGTTTGCTAACGACAGCTAACGATCTCTAACGCTGTGTTCACATCACAACATTAAGTTTGCCATCACGTATTAGGTTATAACAAAGCTACCAATAGTTCTGCCAGTATTAGATAACTAATGCTACTTACCCATAACAGAAACTAATGCGCAAATATCAGCTTGTATCAGACGTATCTTGCTATGCGTGTTATAACTCCGCATTACGGTGTATTGATGTCTGCAGGGGAGAGAGGGAAAGAGAGATACGAAGATTTCCTGATAATGTTTTGTATGCTAGGTGCTTGTGTGGGAACTGCCAGCCCATGTCCTCAGCTGTGGAGAGTATGTGCTGCAGGGAGGTGGATGCCTTCTGGGCTCTGGTGGAGAATCTGACCCCCAGACCAGACATAACATGCCTCACACTGCCCGTCAACCCTCACGCTGCCCGCTCCCCTCTCAAACACGGAGGTCTCCCTCTCCGCGGAGCCTGCCCGCCCTCGCATATACCCCCGGCTCGCGGCCCCACACGTACCCCCAAGGCTCGGGTCTCCGTGCAGGGCCGCGGGGCTCGGGCTCGGGTCTCCCGAGCCTCCTGTCCAAAATGAGCACTGCACACGACGTAGTATCAGGTGATGTTGAAAAAAAAAGCATTTTTAGAAGAGGAGCTAAAAAGAGCCACTTTTTCCTCTGAATTTGTGCCCTTATGTCGTGTAAACCATAATAAATTCTGAATTAACTTCTCATATGGTAATTTTCAGACAAGATTATGTATATATTTTTTTTTTTTAATTTAACCTGCAAGTTTTTTTGTACTTTATAATTTATTTTTTGTAGCACTCTGTAGAGTATATAAAGCCATATAAATAATGAACATTTGATATAATGTATATTTTTACATTAGTAATTTATTTTACACATAATTTTACATTATTGTTGGTAATAAATTAATTTAAACAACCAAAATCTGAGGAGCCACTTGGGAACCGAAAGAGCCGGCTCTTTTTAGTGAGCTGAGCCAAAAGAACCGGCTCTCTAAAAAGAGCCGAAATTCCCATTGCTAGTTTCTTGAATCAGTGTCCTTATCATAAAGAAATATATACTGTAAAACAAAAACTGTTTATAAGGGCGGCACGGTGGTGTGGTGGTTAGCACTCTCGCCTCACAGCAAGAGGGTTGCCGGTTCGATCCCGGGCGTGGGAGCCCTTCTGTGCGGAGTTTGCATGTTCTCCCCGTGTCAGCGTGGGTTCTCTCCGGGCACTCCGGAGTCCAAAGACATGCAGATTGGGGACTAGGTTAATTGATAACTCTATATTGTCCATAGGTGTGAATGTGAGCGTGAATGGTTGTTTGTCTCTATGTGTCAGCCCTGTGATAGTCTGGCGACCTGTCCAGGGTGTACCCCGCCTCTTGCCCGATGTCAGCTGGGATAGGCTCCAGCCCCCCCGCGACCCTCAAGAGGATGAAGCGGTTAGAAGATGAATGAATGAATGAAAAACTGTTTATAGCCAAATCATGCAAGATTTACCCTTTGCAGATCTATTTTGGCAAAGAATGCCACCTTTAGTAACTTTACCTTTATCAACAGAAGATCGACAGATGTCTACTGCTAAGCAAACTTTTTTTAGATTAAACCAGCTCTTTCCAACGGACACTAAAAGACAAAACCCAGCAAAGCAGCCACAGCCTGTTCCCCCTGCTGCCTTCTGGCAAGTGACACAGGGCTTTGCGCTGCTGTACCACCAGACTACAGAGAGCAGCTTCTTTCCCTCTTCAGCTCCACCTCATCCTCCGCACACCACCATAAATAAATCACTTGGAACTTTCTGTTATGCTGGGTTTGCACATTACCATACCACTGCCTTTTGCACTACCCTTATTCCAACTGCATACTAAAATACTATACTACTACCCACTAAAATACTCACATTACACTGATATTGCACATTCTGTACATACTTTCTTTTTACATGTCAAGATATATACTTATATGCAGATGTATATGAGGAACTATATATGTTGCTTTATTATTCTAATTGAAATATTGGCATATACTGTACTGTATTTTCTGTGTGTGTAGCATGAAGGGGCTACAACTTGCATTTCATTGTGCAAACCTGTTTTGTAAAATGGAAATTAGACTTTGAAACTCTGAATGGTGCACTCCTAAAATTTCATTTCATTTCATTATAAAATTTCATTAATTTAATTTAATTGCTTTGGTCTGTAAACTATTACACATCATATTCCAACATGACAACACAGTAGAAAACAGCAACCTTTTACAGATAGCAAATATGTTGCATGAAGCTACAGTTTATTAGGCCAACCCACAATAGAGAGCCGAAGCCCTAACGTCACATCCAGGTTGGATTCTTGTCTCTGTAACTCACTGCAATCTCTCATTTAGAATTCCTTTCATCAGTCTTTATAGAAAATACAGCATGTTCCCGGGGTATACTGTTTATGTTTGAAATTGGCATCCACTACCACATCCACTTGCTGTGAGAATTTGAAATTTCTGTGACATTTAGCCTGCAATGATCTAGGGATTATGGGAAATAGTGTCAAAAAAATCATATCCATATCTAGACATATGTGAACCACATGCTGTAGTGTTGAATAAGGCTATGTTCCAAATTGGCTCTCCCTAACCAAACTATTTGACAAATGTAATCAGAATCTAGACATTGTAATCATGACATTGTTATATTTTTTAAAAACTATAGCAATGATCACATAACTCCAAAGATAGCAGAAGAATCCAAGAAGAGAGGGACAGCTCGTCCCTTTAACGTTATACTGGCAGTTAATAAATTATATTGTAAATTAAATTAAACTGCTTCTGTGAAACAGGGAGTTGCAAACAATTCCACATCCAATTTGATCATCACTCTTCCAAACAGGGAAATGGATGTTTTTGATTGCTGTATGAAACGCTTTAACATGTGCCATTTTATACCTCCTGTAACTCATTTAAATGCTGAGAGGCCACTTTTACACATTTTCGAGAGTTGCTGCAAAATCAAGAGCAAGCACCGAACAGACATGAAAAACTCTTCGAAATCCATTTCCCTGTTTATAAACCCACCACTTTTGTGTCACAGAGGTGAAGAGATCAGATTGAGACAAGAGGTGTAATTTAAGCAGCTGAGTTCACCGAAAGGTCGCCTGTACCGTGACATGCCACGGCTATTTTCTGAGTCAGTGAGGATGATTATGTAAATTCTGCGTGCAAGGTAAGGTAAACCAAGCATACCTAAACAATTTCAGCAATGTGGGAGATATGTTTGGCTGTGGGAGGGGAGTTTTAAGTTGGAGGTAGAAACCTGAGGAGGGTTGGTTGCTGAGGGGGAGGTTTGGGGTAGGATGGAGGGGTGTTAGGGGATGGAAGGAGAGACAGGGGTAAAATTTGAGTTTGGTTAAATTCAGAGTAAAGTCACAAAACCTTCAGAAATGTCTGAGTTTACCCTTTTTGTCTTTTTCTACTGGTTTTAGTTCATCTATCAGCAGTGTTTCTATGTCACTTTGATGGGTACCACGCTCATCATCTCTGCCTTAGACGCTGTATTTGTGTGTGTAGGTTTGAAGCGTATACCTTTATATGTGTGTATGTGTGAGGGTTGTCAAATTCAAGTGTTGGTGTCTAGTCAACCGCAATGCTTTGCTTGAGTGCATTTATACACACACACACACACACACACACACACACACACACACACACACACACACACACACAGTTAGACCTGCTGTCATAGAGATGTGCCCGTGTCTCCTCCAGGATCTACCCTGAGGGCTGCAACACAACAGCTGCATCCAACTCCACTTTTTTCCTTTGTGAAGCTCAGCTTCCCTCCCTCCCCATTGCGACCTCTGCCCCCGTCACTGCTGTCTTTTACTTTCTGTGGGTCTTGAAGCACAGTTTCTCAGTGTTCATGTGTAAATTGGGTCCTCAACTGAGTGTTACTCCTTGCTGTGGCTTTCCTATGCCCCCTATAATAGATACAGTACACTCAGAGAAGCAGTGTAGACGTGATGTACAAGTTGGACTCCTCCATTATCTAACTGATACCATGTTTGACTATTGTGACAAAAATCCTGCCAAGAGAATAGTTAAATATTTTATCAATGTCACCACTGCAGGGCAAGATTATTTTTGTCTGTGAGACTGCTTAGTTTTTAACAAAATTAATACTGAATTTGTTTACAGCTTGTTTACAGCTCTCTCCTACTGCAGCTTCCATATCAGGTTGGGGCCACCAAATAATTATTCCCATTTGTTTTTCATTTGTCTTGGAGTCTTCAGCATCTTGGCAAAAATCATACTGAAAACATTGTGACATTTAGACAGAGCAACATTATTTTTCTAAATGAGCATCTCAGCCAAAATACTGGAAGGTTTGGGTGTGTATTTTGTAGTGTGTTTGAGTACAAGTGAATAAGTACAGCTCATAAGCCTGTTTGCTAGTGGTGAGTGAACAACACAAACAGAGTGACTTGAAAGAATCGGTCCTCTCATCACCAGTGCACGGCACCAGGGGGTCATCCCTATGTTCCCTGGGTTCTATGTTCCCCATTTAACCCTGCAAAAAAGGTTCTATGTTCCCCACTTACACAAAAAAGGTTCTATGTTTCCCTCTTACTAAAAAAAGGTTCTATGTTCCCCACTTATCCAAAAAAGGCAGGAAACATAGCAGTTGCATTAATATGTTGTTTTAACATCTCTAAACACACACAACGGAACATAATGGGGAGAGATTACAATAAGCTGTTAAGTGCAGCAATTTTTTCGGGAACTCTGTTCAGTAAATCCACCATGATTATTTATTAGTTTTGTGATAAAAATAAATGCATCTATGTTGTTGATCACAGATGTTGATATCAACTGTTCAGTTCGGTCCTTTGACCAATCAGATACTCAGATTTCTTCCTCTCTTGTTTTTATGACGGTAGCGTCAGGAGCAGCCAAAGACCACCTGTGGCAAGATAGTTATCTACCAGTGTTCGTAAACAAAAGAATATTGATCATGGCCGAAATAAAGATAAATAATTATGTACAGTTAATGCGTTTCCCTGTTTTCCTTATGGGTACAGGGAAACATGTATGAAACATGAAACTGAACAGTTGATATCAACATCCGTGATCAATAACATAGACGCATTTATTTTAATCACAAAACGAATAAATAATCATGGTGAATTTACTGAACAGAGTTCCCGAAAAAACGCTGCACTTAACAGCTTATTTATCTTTATTTCGGCCATGATAATTATTCTTTTCTTACCAGTTGGTCTTTGGCTGCTCGAAGAAATCTGCACTGACTGAAACACTGCATTTAACAGCTGGATTAAAAAACCTTCTGTAAAGTACTAGTTTCTGATTGTAATTTCTCCCAATTATGTTCCGTTGTGTGTGTTTAGAGATGTTAAAACAACATATTAATGCAACTGCTATGTTTCCTGCCTTTTTTGGATAAGCGGGGAACATAGAACCTTTTTTTAGTAAGAGGGAAACATAGAACCTTTTTTGTGTAAGCGGGGAACATAGAACCTTTTTTGCAGGGTTAAGTGGGGAACACAGAACCCGGGGAACATAGATACGCTCCCCGGCACCACCTCTGTAGGTTGAGAAGCCGCAGAGGCACCAACAGTGGCAGTAGCTCAAGTGCATATAGTGTGATGATCTGTGTTTATTGGTGTCCTTGTTTTCAGTTGAACAAGGTGGAGAAAATTTCTCCGCCTCATAACTTATGTTCAAGTGACTGCTATCACTATCCACGCTAATATCCATGTTATTGGTTTGACATGTACAAGATAACGGCAATCTGGTTGCCATGATAATGCATTTGTCTGCCTGTTAACCACACCCCCATGCTTTGTTTGAGAAAGAACATTAAAGGGACAGTTCATCCCAAAATCAAAAAAACATATTTTTTCTTACCTGTATTGCTATATATGAATCTAGACTGTTTTGGGGTGAGTTGCCAAGTGTTGGAGATACCGGCTCTAGAGATGTCTGCCTTCTCTCCAGTATAATGGTACTGGATGGCACTCAGCTCGTGGTGCTAAAAGCACCAAAGAAATCCATTTGAAAAACTCAACAGCAGTGTCTCTTTACTCAAGATTATCCATAGACATTGTTGTAAGCAGTTTCATGTTGGAACTATTTTCTTTCTACCAACCTACACCTGCCAACTGTATCACAGCGCAGAAGGAAGTGTGCATCTACTGCTAGCTCACCTGGCACTACTGAGCTAGCTAACGTTACAGTCAAGACGGACGCCAAATCTGAAGCTGTGAGAGCAAGAGTCTATCATCCATAAGAAGATGTATGCTTCCTTCTGTGCTGTGATACAGTTGGCAGGTGTAGGTTGGTAGAAAGAAAATAGTTCCAACATGAAACTGTTTTCAGGACTTTTTATTGGACTGTATTACAGTGTACATAACTCTCACTAATTTTAAGTCAACATTATACATTTATTTACATGTAGAGTAAACTAGAAAGACATATCAGTTCATGTACATATGATGATAGCTGCTACATATGAATTTAAAATTGGTGTCACTGGAGGTGTGACTCGTTATTATTAATTTGAGATCACCATCATACTCAAGTCAATATGCATGCCTCTTGGTATAGCGATTGTTGACACTCCCTCAGGTGCATCTATCTGCATTGAGAGCTCCTGTTAGAGATGAATCTCTGAGTGAAAGTGATATCACCTCTGCAAAGAAAAGATACATTGCTGCTGTGCTGATGTGGCGCCTGAAAAAAAGAATAAAACTTCCCCAACAAGGAATGAGCAGTGTTGTAATCACTTGGGTATATTCTGCTCAAGACCGCATGACCTGGCAGAGCGCACCAAAGAGGTCGGTGTTCCAGTGAAGGGGATTTCATACAAAAGATCAACTGCACTGTACATTAGTGTGTGTACTCCTCACCACGACCCAAATAAAAAATTCATTTTCTCATTCTGAGGTGAAGAAATGTGTTCCAGCTCTGAAGTGTCCAGGCGGACCGGTGGCTTAAGGCACACAGTACATTGTATGTTTGCAGTATAGCTGGATGTTTGCAATGTGAATATTGAACCTGGCTCATGGCCAACAGGATGTTGCATGTCCTGTGTCCCACATCTCTTCTCTCTATGATCTAAGACAATCATAAAAGAATAATACTGTAAAAGCGTAAGTATTTCTGATGGGTGAAAGCCTCACACAACTGTAGATGCTGATGGAAAGAGGTTGCTATATTTGGCTTACTTGTGTATACGTATGTGTTCACAGCTTTATAATTTGAATTCAACAGCAGTCAGAAATTGCCAGTCTGGATGACAACCCTGCTAACAACTACTCAAACACTAAGAGCTTGTTAAAATGGCTCCCTTGTGGGAGGGACCTGACACTTATTGGCTATCTGCTCTATATATCAAACTGTAGAGGGCTAACTACTGGGTTCATCGTCACTGTATTTATGTCTTTTTCTTTGCTTTAACTCATTTTCTATCCTCCTCCATCCCTCTTTTGCTCTTTCCATCTCTCCGGAGATTTGCTATCATAACTGATGTCACGCAGAGTAAAACTGTCAAACTAAAATTGCCCTCGTCGCTCCCCTGCCTGTCTGCTCTGCCCTGGTTTTTGCTTTGCCCCTGTTGTGATGAAAATTTAGTAAGGAGAATAAGAAAAGAAAAAATGTAACCACAAGAAAGCCTGAACTGTGGGGTCATGATAGTGCACTGTTCAAGCGTATGACATTTTGCCAGACAAAAAAACGACACTCAGAGTACACGTGTTGGACCTGAACAATAATCTTTCTTTTTCCTGCGGTCAGTTTCCTTCTGTTCCTGAGCAGAACCGCTGAATGCCCCACTGCTCCAGCAGAGCAGCTTAGCAGCCGACAGAACAGAAGCCTGTGGCTGTAAAAGGCAGGTGTGGATGAAACCGAGCAAGTGTGAAGCTGCTGTAAAAGAGCACGGGCGCTTGGTCAACCTACCGTGAGTTGATAAAGTTTGAACTGAAATAGAAATACCAGAAAATGTTACCTGTACTCTGTGCAAGTAGAGAGCCACAACTATGAAGTGGTGTTTTGTTTTGTTTTGTTTTGTTTTATTTACTAGAAATAAAAAGCCAAATTATTTCTGACAGCTGCTGAAAATATAAGATTTTCAGGGCCAAGACAATTAGTTTATCAACTGATAATGGTTTTGACAGTAAGTCAATCATTCAGGTCATTTATCAAGAAAAACATCAGGCATTTGCTGGTTTCTTAGATTTAAGGATCTTATGCTTTTCTCTGTTTTTCTCATTGTAAACAAATTATTTTCAGTAAGTGTTGCTGACTTAATAATCAACTCCAAAAACTAGGGATGCACTAATTTATCGGCTAGACCTTGGTATCGACCACCATTCACCTTGTTGACTGTTGTCGGCCTATCTGCAAATAAGGTGGTGTTCACAAATGGTGGTGGCTGATGTTTTCCTGTTGTGTCACATCAATTTTGCACAGGCGAAAAAGCACGGCTCCAGACTAACGGCCTCAAACTTAAATTAATGAGCAGGTACAAGAAGAATACAATGACTGCTTGGCAAATGGGCTCTGTGATCTTACTCACTGTTGTGTGACGAGATGGCTAGTAGCAGCTGGCGAGCCAACGTCCCGTTGTCCCGGGGACAACAGAAAACGTGTTTGGGACGAAACAGCTAAATAGTTATGTTAACATCGGTAATGGCAGAGAATTTCAAAATCGATGCATCCAAGGGTCAGGTGCCCATATGAATACTGAAAAGGTTCTTCTTACTCTAAGTATCCCTCGTCTCCATACCAGCCATTAGAAGATCACTTCCTAATGTACTTACAATGTAAGTGATGGGAAATAAAATCCAGTCCTCTCTGTGCAAAAATTGTATTTTAAAGTTTATCCAAATCTAATAAAAGGGTTCAATTAAGACAAATCCAGTGGACATCTTCTAATGCTACAGTCTTTTTTATACTTCTATTGCAGCTCAAGGGAAACACAAAGAAGGAATTTAATGCTAAGAAGACTGTAATTCAGAAAGGTATCAACTTGATTTGTCTGACTCAGACTCCTGATGCCTCATATTAGCTTCAGTTAAAGTTTTGATTTTTTTTTCTCTACTGAACAAGGGTTGTGGATTACAGTGGAAGCACATTTCGAGAAAAACGGGTATGTATCACAAGAAAAAATGATTACAGCAAAAAGAGCCTCTTTTATATAGGCATCTATATAAACTCGAAAACTTGTGAACTTCTCCTTTAGTACATTCACTGAACACATTTATACTGTTTAACATTACTCTCAAATCATAACTGATTGAAATTTCTGATGGGGCACTTTCCCCCCGCAACCTTTTCACAGTAAGGCGAATTCGCTGATGTGTGTTGTCTCACCCATTATGTCCTCTCCCCCCTTTTCTTTTGCTTCAACAGTGACACAGTCCTTAATTTCCAGCATGGCTATCTGTGAGACCATATGCCCACAGCAGGAACCCTGAAGAGGCTGGCAGAGGGCCCACTCTCAACCAGCAAATAAATAATGGGCCATTATGTTCAATCATGCTGAGCTATAAAGGTCTAAAGCTAGGAGCTGCAGTATGCAGCATGCAGAGGGAAGAATGGAAAAGCACAGAATAGAAGGGTGTCATTTTAAAGGAGCTGTATGCCACATTTACAGCATATCTATGATCCAGCTCTCAACAAGGAGGTGGCTGAGATGGTGGCTAGCAGCTAATGGTGCTAACAGCGGGAGCACTGCTAACTGCAGCAACAGTGCTGACAGAGCTAACATTACTACGTGGGGAGGGGACTAGAGGGTGGGAGCTACACTTTGTCTACATTATCAGCAGTAACCACCAGTGATTAGTGATTAGCGGAATACACACATGGGGACTCACAGGCACTTAGGCGGAAGCTACAGCATAGGATCTGCGTCGACATGGAGCCTACGCTGTAACCTACCCCATAGCCTGATGTGCACCATCCCAGAAATGTAACCACACGTTGCAGCGACACAGACCTCCTGTCTATTTTTGTAAGCTGAAACCATTTCCCTCAGTAGAAATGAAGTTTTTATTTACTTTCATTTCACAGATAAGAACCACTGAATTGTGAAGACAGGAAAGCCTCCACTAAAATAGCATTTTAAGTCTTGTGTGTAATTTATCCTTCAGGGATTTATACTTTGGGATTTATCCTGGCTTCATATGAGCAGAGGAAATCTCCACTTATGACTAGGCTAAATTATACAATGTAAAATGCCAAAGGCTTGTGCTAATAATGTTAGCATGTTGTATTTGTTTGGAAAAGGTGCTTGGCATGACAGTTGTTTTGTTGGTGAACCTTGTGCATTGTAACGGAGCCAAATTATGTACCGTTACCTTTGTTAAATGTTGCTGTTGTCCCTGGTTTTATATGAGAAGTGGAAAATACCGCTAGCTGCTAGGTCAGTTTATACAATGTAAAATACCATAGGCTTGTGCTAATAATGTTAGCATGTTATATTTGTTTGGAAAACACATTTAGTATAAGACAGGTAGGATCTGCCGCACAAGTATAAGTCCTGCTTAACATACATGAATAGGCGGGCTATCTACCACAACAAAGAACAGAGAAACTATGATTACAACACATACAGGGGGGGCGTGACTTCATTCTCTGCTCAGGACACCATTTCTCCACTATATCTTTACATAGCAATTTTTTTTTTTTTGCTGTTTATGCTTTGAATGACATAAACAGCTCCTTTATTGCTGCTACGATACTACTATGAATAGCTCAAGTCCAAGTCCAAGTGGATGTTTGTGCCAAATTTGAAGCCATTTCCTCAAGTAATTCCTGAAATACTGGTTCATGAGAATGAGGCAGATGAAAGGTCACAGTGAACCTGACCTTTTACCACCAAATTCTGATCAGCTCGTCTTTGAGTCCATGTAGATGTTTGTGCAAAATTAGAGCAATTTCCTCTTTCTTGGGATACTGCCTTCATAAGAATGGGAAGGACAGACAACCCGAAAACATACTGCATTCTGCCTATGGCTGTCTCTGAGGCAGAGGACAGTCTCTGGGAACATACGATTGGTATTTTCCAATATATTCTGACATTGATAAACTAAGTGATCAGTCAGTTATTTCAACAAATAATTTATGGATTAAACAATAATGAAAGTCATAGTTGCAGCACTCTTGCAAACACACTTTTGCACTTAAACTAGGTTTGACCTTATTATTATTGGACACAATTGTGATATTCATGTGAAAAAAAAAATATTGCACAACATTTTGTAAATTGCGTTCCAGCACTGCACAAGAAAACACATTTAACATGTGTTTCTTTGGTGCACCACCGATCCTGTGCCATCACTACAGGAAAAGTAAGACATGCAATCCAGAGCAATCTTTGCTTCCTTTTATTTACATTTAAAAGCAGTGCATGCATATTCCAAATTCTCTCGTTCCTCCTGTATTTTTCTTCTCTACGACCAGTAGGTAGAAAACCCAGAGAGAGGCCTGAGGTCAAGGTAAAATAAGGTGTTTTTTTTTTTATTGGTGAAATCTACCGCAATGAGTGAAGAGAAATTATTTTGCCTTTCCCTGAAACAAAGGGTAATTGATGCTATCGCTTACCTTGCATGTTGAAGGGAGAAAACGGAACAACTCAAAGAGCATGCCATTGCCGTCTGTCTAATACAGCGGTGTATTGATGTGACTCTTTGAGCTGCAAATTAGTTGAAGTGACAGCATAATGGACCCAAGTGAAAGGAAAGGGAGAATTTGAGGTGAAAACAAAGGATCCGTTCATTCCTTTTATGCCCACCAGTGCTCTGTATCAATTATAGTTTCATATCAGGGAAATATAATCTATTTAGACTGGTTTGTTATGCAAATAACCCGAGGAGTTTGGGTGGTGAAGTGTTTTATAATGTGCAAGCCTTCTGCTTCTCTCGGCTGCTAAAATCAATTTACGCTTTTTTAAACATGTCAGCGATGGCAGCTGTGGAGGAGAAATAGTGATTGTAGTTAAATGTTTGTATTAAAGGTGCTTTAGATGCTGATTGACTGTTGTTGATATGAACGGTATATTCACTGAGCAGGTTGTATACAGAGGGGACGGCTCGTGTTGTTTCACAGCACTTTCTAGATGTCTATAAGCCTTTAGTATTCCCCTCAGAGGTCAGGCACCAGCACAGATTTTCCACGTCAAGCTTTAAGCTGCTATAATCCCCTCAGCTATACTGCGAAGTTTAGGGTCTCTCAGCTCATTGTTTTGGTTTGGTTTTGTTCTTCTTCAGCAAAAAGCCCTGATAAACCAACCATACATTACCTGCAGAGCACCAAATGACAGACAAAGTCAGCAACTCCAGTATCTGATGAACACTGTGGAGCGCTGAGAAGCTAAAAAGCCAGATATGGAGTAGAGCAGGAATGAGTCATATGAAAACCTGGAAATGAGTTAGCATTTTAGCAGTCCGGGTTCTCTCATCTCATAGTCAGTGGATCTTTTTAAAAAGGTTCTTGGTTACATGCCTGAAATAAGGTCTGTGTGTTTTGTTTTGTTTTTTCGATAAAATATGTTAGTAAAAACCTCACTCGTACATTTTGAAGCCTTTGGGTGTTTCAAAAAATACTGTTGCTAACAAGTGACTGAATGAGACCACAGAACGTCACTACACTGAACACAGCTTTACAGCCTTGTTGTGGTGGCAATGTCATGCGACGGTGGTGCAATTTGATTCTAGCCTAACGTTAGCTTTTTATTTATGGCTATTGCATTTACGCTTCAAAAATCATAAAAATTGTGTTTATTTATGGAAATGATCTTGATTTAAAAAAAAAAACAACAACTTTTGTTTGACACAGAGCTTATTTTCTGCATTAATACAGAGTCCAACGAAAAAATCCCAAATGGCTTTTTTGATGAGGGAACCAGGGCAACACTAACTTCCCTGTTGGCCTACAAATAAAGGTCATCACCACACCACTCCGTTTCCTTCAGGAGTTGGAGAGAGATCAAAAGGCAGCTTAAAGAAGCTTGAATATTGGACTCATATTCATCACTGTGCTATTGCACAATGGTGCATTCTCTGCATTTTAGGATCAATTAAGGGTTTGAAGAATTTAATATGATCTAAACATATAGCATCTATAAAATAATACTGTGCATGGGCATCTTCTAGCCTGGGACTCATTTACAATACTGCATGCACAAAATGCCATCTAAGGTCTGTGTGTATACTATATGTATGTAATTCAGTGGCACAGCGCTGGTTTTTGTCTGGAGGACTTGGCTGCCACGAGATGTTTACTTTTCAACTCTTACATTTTGAACTCACTTGGACAATGAAATATAAATAACACAGTGTCAGCCTGGCCTCGCATAGCCAGACAGCCTGAATATTTGATTATTTGGTCTATGCATTGCAGGGACTGTGTCTTAGTACTATTAATGTAGTGCTGAAAGGAAAATGTTCAGACGCTGTGAAACTTGAATGGACTCCGAGACTTAAGGACTGGCATCTAGACTTGTGATTTGCAAATGAGGACTTGGTTGACTTAAGGCCATGACATTTTACATACCAAAGATCTAGTGGCAACAAAGGCCGACTGTTGGGTCACCGTCACCTCACATTGCCTGTGTCTCCGCCAAAAAGTTCACTTGATGACTCGACATAGTCAACAGCCGATGACCAACTAGCACACACGTTCTGTGCTTGTGTGAGAGGAAATAACTCTCCATACGAGCTGTGTTAGTCTGTATTCGTCATTCAAAAAGTGGACACAGGAGACAGACATTGTAGTTTTAAGATGCTAGTTAGCACATTAACAACATAACCTGATGTTTAAAGAACAATTGATATTTATCATGCGCTAGCAAATAAAACAATTAACCATTAGTGCTGAAGAGCTCAATGGCTCAAGAAATAATCTTACCTAATATAACAAGTTTGTCTCGATCTCACACCTTCTTCTTCCGATTCAACACTCTGAATCGGCTGAAAAAAGCCGACAAGGGCCGACTAGTGCCAACACCATAACAAAAACTAGGGTGACAGAAACTCACCGACAGCCCAACATGGCCCTTTGTCTTGCCAGAAAGGACTTGAGACTAGACTTGGGTCTTCTAGACTAATCTTTTAAAAACACTTAAAAGATTAGCTACAGCTACAGTTACAGTGTAAATTATTTTAGATCTTGTTGAACAGAAATGCAGCCAAATGTATGCATTTAAAAAATTATATTCTTCCTCCGTAACTGGCGTGACTCATCACAACAAGTTCTTCCTTGAATATAAGAAGAGGATTGTTGAGTTGTGTGAAAATTCACAGCCAAGGTGTGAAGATTCATAGTTAAGGATATATTTTCACACTAATAGAAGTTATTAAACACATCTCAGTAAACATTGAGCATGTTTTGGTGGAAATGACTTCCTGAACCACTGAAAGCTGTGATATTGAAGTCTGATAGCCTGTGGGTATAGAGAAAGCATAGTATCTAATACCAGAGTGACTGATCTGAAATTGCCTCTTGATGCCCAATTCGCCGTGGGAAACACAGCACCAAAGCCCAGGACTCTGAGCGTCACAGCAAAAGGTAAATATTCCCACAGGTTCCAAGCACCTTACGGAGGAAAATTTATTCTGAAACAATTTGAATGCTACGTGGAAATAAATATTTTATACTGAAGGGAGGCCCTGAGGAAAAATAGACTGGGAAACACTGGAGTAAAAGCCTCAGGACCGGTGAGAAGGATCTTCTTCCAGGCTCCTACTTTTCCCCAGTTCAACTATCTGTCTGTCACATTGATAACCTGTCACCAGATGAATATAGAAACCACATCTTTAAAACATGAGCTTGCAGAGCATGGTGCAGGGTACAGTATATATGTGTGGCGGCAGCGCTGTGTACGTGCAGTGTGTCATCTATAGCAATAAGTGTGTGATGGGTTTCCCTGAGGAGATCATTTGTTCATCATTAGTTGCACACACACACACAAACACATTTTGCATACAACAAAGTCACAAATTACTGCTTGTCATGTTTAGACCAGCATCTAAAAACAGGATCTACGATGTTTAACCTTTAGCATTCCCACAGGATGACAGATGGGGCATGGCACGTATGTGTTTAGGCTCCAGGGAAAAGGACCAAAATAGTTTGCGTGTAGGAGCAGAAATGATATGTACAGTGCATATTGTACATGTAGCCACGCCTAAGCAGCACACAAATTCAGGATTTCTAAATTAGGCTCCAACAACAGTCGCAGCTCTTGCATGAAAAGTCGAAAGAAATTAACTCCTCGACCCCTCGACACTCAACACTGACACAAATCAGCAATTTCAAGTGACAGAGCCTGCTGCTGACTGGGCGTTTGGTTCAGGCACAGATGACTTTGCCACCCCTCCCAAGGCTTGTTTGTGGGATATGTAGCACTTATACCCAACAATATCCGCTGGGTCAGGGTTTGCACTGACTTTCAAAATTACAGGGTCAAATGCTGGATTACTGTACCGCATTTCAGGCTTTCTGAAAAGGTGTAAATCCTGAGGGAATGTAAAGGTCACTGTATTTGTGCAGCAATTTCAGGCTACATAGAAGACAGCAAACAGCCAGAGTCAGAGTGATGTATTCCCTATACACTCATGAGAGCAGACTTTTCTAGTATTTTGGCCCAAATCTGCAAAGACTGCCCGGATGTACGCTTTCAAAAAGCTTCTGATGGGTACTTTTGTAAACAACCAATGTGATCAAGACAAAAATATTTCAAATCTAGCAACGTACTCACTTCACACAGAGCAATCGGCAGGGTTTGGGGGGAAAAAAAATTTCAAAAGAAACTGAAAAACGCAGAAAGAGAAAGAACAAACACTTAAGCCTGACTGATGCTTACTTAAAATGGAAGGTACTGTTATTATGGATTTGTAAATATGAAATCATACATTAACTGATATTCATATTTTAACATAAACAAATAATTTTTGAAAAGAATTGAGAATTGAGTGAAACTTTAAAGCAGCTATGTACGACATTCAGAATCTGGGCCGGGATTGCCTGCACATGGTTCTCACCTCTAATGTCATAAGCAAACACGGAGGTGGCTGAGCTATAATGCCGGTGGCTTGCACTTGTCGCACTAGTGGTGCAAACAGCGCTAACAAAGGCATCAATATCACTTAATGACACAAGAAAAATAGGCTGCATCTAACTAAACTGAATTTACAAACTAACAAACTATAGCCTACTGAAGCAGAGCTGAAACGATTACTCAAAGCAGAAAAACAAAATTAAAAAAACAAACAGGAAATTAATCTGCAACCACTTTGATAACTGATTGTTTAATAATTGATCAATGATTTCAGTCATTTTTCAGCAAAAATGCTCTGGATCCAGCTCTCCAAATATGAGGATTTGCTGCTTTACTTTACAGTCACATGCAACAGGAAACTGAAAATCTTTGGGTTTTGGAAGGATGTTTGAATAAATAATATGAAGACACCTTCTTCAGATCTGGGAAGTTATAACTGGTATTTTTCAGACATGTCGTTATTTGATGAATCAAAAATTAAAAATCAGATTAACTGATAATGAACATGTTTGTTAGTTGCGGCCCAATACTTAACAATTACAAACATTAAATGAAGTTGTGTGATTTGGACAAGCCTGTTTATGTACATAATGAGTTTTTGATTAGAGTACAAATAGCCTGTCATTAGTAATTTATCATTATCTATTAAATCACACTTGATTTCACAACTTTGGTTTCTTCGTGTGCAATGACAGCTACAGGGAGGCTTTCTTCCAACCATTACATGCTGTAGTCTACAGAATAGAGCTGAAACTATTAGTTGATGAATCAATTAGTCAGTGGATGGAAATTACCAGGTCTCCCACACCTTCTTAGACATTAAATTCAAGGTCTATTCAAGGACTTTCCAGGCCCGATTCCTTAAATGTAAGGAAACTACTGTTAACTACTTTTGCAACACTGAGAATTTTTATGGGACCTAGCAGGATTTACAGAAGCTTGCGGGCAACAAAGATATGTAGAAATTCAAGCACTTTCAATGAACCATGTCTATTTTCAAAAAAGTTCAAGGCCTTGAATTTAACCTCAAGTTCACAAACTTTGAAGGATTGCAAGGGTCCATAGGAATCCTAAACTAATCCTAAACTGTATATCAGGCATAGAAACTATATGATTAAGTCAACTTACATTCTTTGAAAGGGTTAAAAGCATTTTTCCCAGTTCTATGCTATTCTGTTAAACAAACAATTAATCTATTTAACACCCTGTGGGTAGAATTTAGGGAATTGGCAGAAATAGTATACAATATCCATGACTATGTTTTCATTTGTTTATAATCACCTGAAAATAAGAATGGTTGTGTTTTTGTAACCTTAGAATGATCCGTTTGTGTCTACACACATGGTGCTTCTCAAAGACAAGGATGCTTCCTTAGAAGAACGGGTCCTTCCAAGTTCGGTCCAAGAAAGACTCGGAAAAACTCCTTCATAGCATGCGGTGAACATTGGAACAGGCCAACTGTGTCCAAAGAATTGTGGGTACTTCATGCCCACTTAAGGATATGTACATGCATCCTTGAACATTCTCTGAAGGAAGGACTCAGTCCATGGTAGAATTCAAAGGATCCTTGACACTGCAACAGTCTTTTGGCTGGATTGAATGATGTAGCCTATGAAGGATCCTTCCTTGACTTTAAGAAGCACCAACAGAGCGGTCTCTCTTCCACTGCGTCCACCATGTTGTTTCAACAGTAGCCCAGGATGGAAAAACCAAACACTGGCTATTAACAGTGCCATTCATTCAAGAAAATAATGTGCAGCAGAGCATGTAAGCAGAGCGTGGCAAGCTTGAATGACAGATTCTGGACAGGGCATGGATTGGATTTTTTAAAAAGTGGAAGCATCCGCTTCATTCTCCAGCTCGATCCCACTCTAATTTTTTTCTCCGGTGCCACTCAAACCAGAGGTCAAAGCACGGCAAACTCAAAATGCATGTGTGCATTGAGCACACCCAATATTTTCTGTAACAAATCAGCTGGAAAGAGCTCAACAATGGAGCTAACAAAGTCCTTTCAAAAGAAAACAGAGCTCACTCAGAGCAGGTGACTCCAATCAAAAATGTGAAACTGTGCTACAGTTTCTTGTTACTTAAAGGCCAACATATATGCTGATATTAATATATCTGTAAGAAGTAGGGCTACAACAGTTTGATACGACACAGTAGCATCACACTTCAGTATGTTTTTGATGCAGCAAAAAAAAGCAGAAATGTCAGAAAGATTTCCTTGATTTTTTTAAAATGTTATATGTATGAAAACTAACATAACTTGGGCTTTTTTGTACAAAGCAGGAAGTATAGTCTGGCTGAAAAGGGCTCCTTAAAGTCTGGATGAAACAAAATAAGTGATTTCTTTCTAAATACATTATAAATGTTAGACAATACTTGTTGAAATCATGTAAAATAACTGCTTTTCATCATTTCTGTATTCAGGATTTTTTGGGTTGACCTAAAAGCATGCTTGATGATGCACTGGAGTCATCATTACCATGTTACTAGTAACATTCGAGTGCATAGCATCAGTGTTGTTTCAATTGCCCACTGTGTGTGAGCAGCGAGTTCCCTCTGTCCCACAAGCTCTAGCTCTTCCTGTCTAACAAATACATGAATAAACGTCTTTAATGCTACAGTTGTATCAACACAAGCTAAACAGCTGTCACTAATGTACCTGTCAGTCTTTCTGACCCAATTTTCTACCCGACCCGACAGCAGTTGGGTGTGTACTTTGTGATAACGTAAGCTGCTGCTGAGAGGCTATAGCCCAGGCCTCCAGGAAGTGCGTGTTTGGCTTTGAAGCCAATTTAGTGGCCAAACAGTGGTACTGCAATTTCAGGGGTCTGTCACATGATGCCCTGCGGCCAAAAAAGACTTTTTCCATTGAATAACATGGTGAAATAGCTGGCTGTAAATTAGTGGATACATTTTTTTTTTTTAGTCTCATAACCGCAGTGAAATGACTTGTTTCATTACCTGGATTTGATCCATTTGGTCCAATAACATTTGGAAAGTCTAGAAGAGCTGCAAGATCAAATCTTTTATCCCCACTGAATTTAGCGGAGTGCTAAAACAAAAGTTAGCTGTTTGGCCAGCAGAAGTTAGCTGCTTAAGAGAGTCTGTTCCTGTGCAGCGGCTCCAACTTCAGCTTGGGGTTGGTGTACGTTACTGTGCAACTGGGTCAGCTTCTAAGAGAGAGTCTGTAGCTGTTTGGTGGCTTGTTCTTTGGATTGCTGTTTTTTTATCCACCACTCTCTCTCGCCATCTCCCTCATAATTCACAGCGAAACAGAAGTGGCTCCAAACACCAGAACTGTGGATTATCGAAAGATCTTCTATTTCTGGTCTGTTGATGGTGCTACTTACCATCTTGCAATGAGCTAGCTTAGCATAGTGTGCCTCCCAGTGTGTCTCACTGGAGTTGAATGTTTTGGTTTGAGAGTGAGACGGGCAGATAGCACATTGTTCCGTCGTGTGGTCTACCTTGTTGAGCACAGCAGCAATGAGAACATACTACTAAACATGGTTTAAGTTGTATATTTTACTTTCCAAATGTAACCGGATAGTTCAACGAATCATTTGGTTTGAAATATATATCGAACCGAAGTCTCGTACCAAAAGGTTCAATACGAATACCTCTATTGCAACACCCCGAGTGAGAAGCAATATCGCAATGTATCGGTCAGGCTCTAGAAAAAAAAAAAAAGTCTCAAAGTTTACAGAGAAGAAGTGTGATGGTGTACACAGAGAAGAGATAATAGCAGTGACTGTGTCAGCAGTGGGTCTATTTTACACCAACAGACTCAGATCAGCTTATATCAGTTCATTAAGCACCTACTTACCATGAAAAGGCCACCGTGACCACAAAACAACCCACCACCCACACTGTACCTATTTGTCTCTCCTCTCCATCTTAACCTCCTACCTCTCCCTCTCTCCCACACACACACACACACACACACAGTTCTGTTTAATCAAAATAGACCTGCCCTTCAACACATTTACATGTCTCATAATGGGGGAGACTCACTACGGAGCCCGTCATTACGCGCACCATTAAAACACAGCAGTAGACTAATCTAGCGCTTCCATACGGGACAGCAGCAGCAGCAGGAGGAGGAGGAACAGGAGGAGACGCGGTAGAGGACATGGGAGTAGAGGCTGATGGAGAGAATCTGTAGGAGGAGCAGGAGAGGCAGCAAAAGGGAGTTGAAGAAGAGAAAGCCAGAGAGGTGGAGGACTTGGCAGAAGATGAAGGAGAATAACAAGAGGAGAAGGAGAAGGGGGGTCTTGAGGAGCAGCAGCAGTGGCAAGAGCAGTAGGAGATGCTTGGGGAGAAGTAGCAAGAAGAACAGGAAGGAGGGATGTCAGAGCCATAGGAGCAAGGGATGCAGCAGGTGGAGCAGGAAGTGATGCATGGGGAGAAACAGCAGGAGGAGATACTTAGAGAGGGGAAGAAAATGGAGCAAGGAGGTCATGCTCGGAGAGGAAGTGATGCTTGAGGAAGAGCAGCAGGAGTAGAATTTCATGCTACAGTTGTAGAGGTGCAGTATTAGTGGGTGATGTGTGGGGAGGAGAGGAAAAAGCAGCAGGGGGCCATGCTTGAAGAGGAAGAGGAGGAAGCGGGAGAGGTGCAGTACCAGTAGTTGATGTTTGGGAGTAATGTATAGGGGGATACAATAAATGAACACCAGAAGGATCAGTTGGCAATGCTCAAAGAGGAGCAGCAGGAGGTAACATTTGTGGAGAGACAACAAGAGATTCTTGGGGACGAGCAGTAAGGCCGCCAGCAGGAGACGCTTGGGGAGGAGCAACAAGAGAGGCAGTAAGTTATGCTTGGGGAGGAGTACAAGGCAGAGCAGTCGTGTTTAGCATGTGTATCTTAAGAAAGAGGAGAAGTAGAAGAGCAGGAGTAGGATTTGATGCTTGGAAAGGAGGAGAAGGAGGTGGTGCTTGGGAAGAAGCAGCAGCAGAAAGGGCGATAGGTAATTGGCTTGGGGAGGAACAGCAGCAGATACAGCAGTCAGAAAGAGAGCAGCAGGAGGTGATGCATGTGGAGGAGAAGGGGCTGACTCTGTGTGAGGAGCATTAGGTGGTAATGCATTGGGAGATGCAGCAGGAGGTCATACTCATACATGTGGTGAGGTGCAGCAAGAGAGGCAGGAGGCGGTGTTTGGGGAGAGGCAAAGGAGGAGGGGGAGGAGAGCGAGCAGAGAGAGCAGCAGGAGTAAAATCTGATGCTTGGAGAGGAGCAGTGCCACCGGAGGACGCTTAAAGACAGATTAAGAGGAGGAGCAACGGGTAATACTCGGGGAGAAGCAGCAGCAGTAACATGCTCAGAGAAGAGGAGAAGCAGCAGGTGATGCTTGTGGAGAAGCAGGGGCTGAATCTGCGTGAGGAGCAGCAGGAGCATCAGCTGGTAATGCTTTGGGAGAGGTAGCAGGAGATCATTCTCGGAGAGGTGCGACAAAAGAGGCAGAAGGTGGCGTTTGGAACGGAGTGTGGGGGAAATGATGCTTCAGGAGGGGAAACAGCAGGAGGAGCAGGAGGTGATGTTGGGGAGGAGCAGGAGGTGGGGAAGCAGGGGAGGTGGCAGCAGCTACATGAAGTGACTGGGCACCTGCGAGCTATAATTATGATTCACTTTGCCGCTCCAGGTGAGCACCAGCGAGTGTGTTAATGGCATTACTACAGTGCACTCAGGAGGGAGAAACACATTCATGTTTGGTACTAAACACCAAACAATACAGGATACAGCGTGTACACATCATAGGACACTGCAAAGCTTTCAGTGCAATTCATAGGTGAATAGCCTCTATCATCATAATATTACAGTGCTCTTTGATTAAACAATGGAACTGGAATAAACACGACCATGTTATTTCATGCCTGGCAGAATTTTGCATGCATATTATTGATATTACATTATTGTATTTTTCAGAAGCACAGAAGCACAAAGCCTGCAGGATATTTTTTCTGCTATTTCTTATTTTGTATATGTGGGCTGTGACACCTGAGCAGGAGACATTATCTTTAACCTCCAAAAAGGCTCAGCTGCATTCCTGTTCTGTCCAAAAATCCACTGCTGAAATGTTAATTAACTCTCATATTAAACCCCAAACACTAGCTGACAAACAGAAACTTGCTGAGAAATCCTAAAGCTTTAAAAATCACTTAAATATCACAGTTTAAGTTTCTGTCAGAAAGCTGTTTAAAGCTCTACACAAAGTTAAACTGTAAGTCTAAAAGATTATTACAGGGATAATAAAAAGCAGGTCATCTGACAGGAGCTTTTACCACATGAATTCAAGCTCTCACCCTGCACCACCGGCACAGTGCAAAACGTCCCCCTCTTTGCAATCCTACCTTCCACTGCGCACACCGGAGTAACCACACAGAGAAGCACCGCAGCCCAAGTGGCCCGCATGGCCACACTGACTCCCCGCCTGTCCGCTCCCATTATCCGGCTGACAGTGTAAAAAAAAATCCCACAGAAACACGCTGTATTCCTCTGGTAAACAGTCACATCTCAGCACTTCAGTTTGTGTGTGAGTGTGTGTGTGTGAGTGAGTGTGTGTGCTGCACCGGCACAGTCAGCGGGGACTGAAGCGGATACACTGCTGGTGGATCTCCGCTCTCTCGCCTCTCACACCTTTCTGTCCAATCAGGGAGGAGGATGGCGGATCGTAAACCAATCACCCGTTCTTTTCCACCTGACCCAAGCTGAATGCCCAATGGTCAGGTCTCCCCACCGCCCTCCCCGGGATGGTGGCTAGTGTGACGGGACAGTGACACCCAGCGGTCACATTGCAGTATAACAACTAAACTGTTACTTAGAGAGAGGCTGATGCTGATCCCCTCAGGGGCAGGTGCAGGTGTGCAAGGCTCGTGCCTCTTAATGACAGGATGGGAAGGAGCTGTGAACTTTAAGCATAGGCGTTTCTAGCCCATTTTTGGGGGTGCTGAAGCACCCCTAAATTGAATCCCAGCACCCCTAATATTTGAGAGTTTTATTTATTTATTTATTTATTTATTTATTTTACTGTATGTCCTTCTTTAACAAGCTAGAAAAGTGTCAAAACCATACAGTACTTGGTTGAAACGTAATATTTTAACAACAAAAATACAGGGGGGGGGGGGGATATACAGTACCTGTCTGAAACCAGGATATGTGGCACATTTCTTAACTTCTACCACTCAATACCAACACGTTATTATCATTACCAGTCCTCATTTTTGCTGCATTTAATCGTAGGTCACTGTTTATGTTGTTAGGTAGGAGTTAGCTGACGTTTCTTCTAGCTAGGAAACGTTACAGGTGGTCAGTACCACTGTCCTCTGTTTGAATTGGAATGAGAGAAGCTAGTTGTTGTGTCAGGCCAAAACACACCGGCGGCGTCATATGACGGCGGCGTCATTGACGCGAGTCAAGTGCCGCCTCCAGCACACACAAAAAGCGTCGCGCTGCGGGGCGTCAACCAGATTTCCAGTCCGCCCCCATTATTTTCTGTTTACAAACCCACACCGGCGCCGCGGCACTTTACGCTATTGTCCTATTTTTCCAGCGTCGCCGCCCTTAAAAAAGCGCTATTTTGTACTTCCCAGCTCCCGTGCAATAGAAATCCGGTTGACGCCCCGCAGCGCGACGCTTTTTGTGTGTTCTTGACTCGCGTCAGTGACGCCGCCGGTGTGTTTTGGCCTTGGGCTCACATGTGCATGTGTTAATATTAAAGCCAAGGTGCTACTGACTAGCTAACTGACTGGATGCCCATTAACATTATAACTCCTATTGTGTGTGTGTGTGTGTGTGTGTGTGTGTGTGCGCGCGCGCGCGCGCGCGTGTGTACCGACAGACAGACAGCCTCATCATGGATATAACATTGTTTTTTCAAAAAAAAAAAAAAAAAAGAGCCAGGTTCAGGTAAGAGTGTGTGGTCTGTCTATCTAGAATGATGTTGTAAGTTGGATCAATGTATCAGTTTATCTCTTATTAGATTTAAAATGCATTGTTTGGTTATTTGCCTTTTGGTTGACAGTACAAAGAGAGAGAGAGGAGCAGAGAGAGGACTTTATTTATTAATGTTCTTACTAGTATTTTTGGTATTTTTGGTACTCACTATAGGGGGCTGGTTTACTCCAGAAACATACATACTGTTTATGTGTATGTTGAGGAGCTGCTGTATCAAAATGAGTTGTCTTCCCCCAGAAATTAGGGTTACGATATGTTTCTTTTATGATTCCAATCCATTCCTCTTTTGCTGTGGCTCAGCATTTAAATAACCTTTATCAGATTTGATGGTTTAGTCACAGACTTTCCCAAAAAGTGTTGTGCTTTTCTTTCACAAATGTGGGAATGAAATTGTGTTAAAATGTACAAAACAGTGAAATTTATCTTGCCTGGCCGGGCAGCTCTCTGGGTGCTCAGCACCCCTAAACCTCTGATCCTAGAATCGCCCCTGACTTTAAGCATGGTGGCAGTGGCAATAAGACCTACATACAAGAGGTAAACAGCAGAGGTGTGTACTCGAGGCACATGACATGGATTTGAGTCAGACTGGAGTCACAGATTTAATGACTTTTGACCACACAACTTGACTTGCACCTAAACACTAATGACTTGTGACTTCACTTGGACTTGAGCCTTTCGACTTAAAAATACTGGATACATTCCCCCAAGCCCACAGATTGAAAAGTATGTTGTTTAAAAAGTGTAAAATGAATCAATTCATTTCCTGAGTCATCTAATGTTAATGCTATTCATTGCCAGCAAGTCAACATAATGTGCAAAATGTACAAATTACAAAACTTCCACGAAACTTGTTTTAACAAATTTAGAAAGCATTTATGATTTTTGTAAATTTAATATATGATCACTCTGTTGTTCAAATTGCAATATCATTGGTGAGGAGCCTTTTATGACCTGTTTAGGACTCAAAACTCCAAGTTTAGGACTTGGCACTTCTCAGTCTTGACTTGGGACTTGACTCAGGACTTGAGAACAAAGACTTGAGACTTACTTGTGACCTGCAAAACAATGAAATGGTCCCACCTGTGGTAAACTGACAAGTTAAATACTAATTCAGAACTTCAGTGAACTTGCTACAAAAGTCCTTTACAATAAAAGCACCATAAGAGTTCTACACCTCTTTGGTACAGTACGTTTTATCAGACATTTTGGGCTGTCTTCCCTTTACCGGAGTTAAGGTTTTTCCAGTTTCCTAACTAATATATGGCAGAGGCAATCAATGTGTCAATGTGTTCAGCTGCCCGTATTATCACCCAAACTCCCTCCATAGAGCACATCACTCCTGTTCTTCAACATCTTCACTGGCTCCCTGTCAAACAACGTATCGACTTCAAGATTTTGCTGCTCACCTTTGAGGCCCTTCATAGCCTAGCCCCATTGTATCTTTCTGAACTCCTTCATATTCACACTCCTTCCCGTACTCTAAGATCCTCTTCCGCTATCCAACTCGCCACACCATCTGCTCGCTTGTCCACCATGGGAGCTAGAGCCTTCAGCTGCTCCGGCCCCGACTTTGGAACTCTCTCCCACAAGATATCCGCAATATTGACTCTCTCTCCACCTTCAAATCCCATCTTAAAACACATTTATTTATTTTGTCTCCTAATATTTATTTTGTCTTGCCTGTTGTTGTTGTCGTTATTTTTTGTATTGCTTGTTTTTAAACTGTGAGTGTAAGGTGTCCTTGAGTGCTTTGAAAGGCACCTTTAAATAAAATTCATTATTATTATTATTATTATTATTATTATTATATTGTGACTGACTGATCACCATAGGCAATAAATGCACAAAATATCACTACCACATCAAATATTCTATTTTGTTTCTATATATATATATATATATTATATAGCTAGTATCTATTAATCAATGAATCAATGGACTGAAAACACTTAAACGAAACATGTAATAACTTCAGGCACCATCCCAATAGTGGCAAGGTAGAAGAAAATTTCCAAGAAAATGGAAAGTGTTGCTTGGGAAAGGGATGTCTGAAGTGCCTTGCTTGGCCTGCTGCCCCTGTGACCTAGTCCCAGATAAGCGGATGAAAATGGATGGATGGATGAAATGACTAAACTTGACCAGTCACTGCAAATGAATCAACCAGTGTTACTGTAATAGGCTTCGGCTGATCAATATTATTGTAACTCTTTATTTTGCTAAGTGCAGTACTCCACGGGTGTTTTCAGTATTTGGGGCTGATTAGACCTCCGATCAGGTTGAAGGTGGGTGATTATGGTGAGGTCATCAGAATTCATCTCCAAGTAAAATGACACAGGTGCACATAATCCCACCGAAACACGCCAAACACGTCGATGAAATCTGTACATGCCTGCAAGGTCCTGAACAGGCAAAATAAGTGAGGACACCTGTTCAGATGCATCATGGGTGTGCTGAGATTCTAAAGGCTTTTTGAAACAGAGCAGGACATCCTATGTACTGTACAGTATTGCAAATAATTAAACAGAGACTAACCAGTCATCGCTCATGCAGAGAGACACTGCAACACTCCAGATTAGATTCTTTGTATTTTCGGACTTTCATCTGTGCAAGTTTATCACTTAGATCTTATTGTTCATGTTCCCCACAGGCATATAAAGCTCCTACACACCTATGGTCCACCCAAACAAATGTTTTCACTTATTCTGACTATAAAGACCTCTTGTCAGATCTGTATGTGCAGGCCGTGCTTGATTGACTTCAGGTAGTTCTGCAGTACCCATTTGAATGAGACAGCTTAATTACTTTTAGTGGCCTTTAGCACAGCCGCTACTTTGATACATCATAATGAGAAAAACATTGGCGTAATAAACAACATTAATAATAGCTGCAATCTATTTAGCTTCACCTTTGATGACTTCAGCACGACTCCGCCAAACTTCAACCTGAGAGTTCTAATCAGCCACTGCAAGGGAAAACACCTGTGTGTGTGTGCTGGGTCTTTAGTTATGTAACCTCCCACTCTGTGTGAAACATTTTAACCTTTAACACTCATTACCTGTTTGGAGTCAGTCCACCTGAATAAAAGAATGAACTATTTTCGATCAGGAAACTCTTGTGATTCATTTTGACATTAAGTTTTTAACAATTTTTTTTTTACTTCAGATTGGTAGCTCTTTTTGAAAGTGATTACAATAACCCCCCAAAAGATCCATCACTACACATAATACATGTTAATTTCTATGTAACTTTTAAAACCCCTTGCAGTCACTGAAAGTTCTCCATATTCCCAGCACCCCACAGGCAGAACAGTGGGTGCTGGCA
The DNA here is from genome assembly GCF_006386435.1 of Epinephelus moara. Classification (NCBI taxonomy): domain Eukaryota; kingdom Metazoa; phylum Chordata; class Actinopteri; order Perciformes; family Serranidae; genus Epinephelus; species Epinephelus moara. Next base: position 27,315,442 of record NC_065515.1, read on the forward strand.
AAAGGTTAATTACTGAAACACAGCAGTATTTCCTCCTAGGTGACATTAAATACGGTTTCTTTATGGGTGTCATTATAAAAATTGAATGTTTCCAGTAAGTTACACTCATTCTGTCACGACTGACTCAGCTTTTAGAGCCACAGACAATCCCTGGCTTCATGTCACCTTACATAAAAAAAGATTTCAATGGGTTTCCACATAGTGAGGTATTCAGATTTTAAATTCGGGATAAAATGCATCTGTATTAAATTGGTACTCAGCACTAGCAGGGAGAAAAAGTTGGATAGGTGCCTTCATTGTAGCAGTATTATGGAGCAAGTGAATAGGAGGCACCAAAAAAGTTTTTTTGGCCCTCTGCAACAACAGTCTAAAAGTTTTAATGACAACTGCAGTTTGAAAACTCAGATACATTTCAGCCCCCGATGGCCTTGGATCAATTTTCTCTTGAAGTTTCTGTCCTGTCTCCCGCCTCCTTCATCTCATGCTGCTTCCTGTCTCTTACTCTGTCTGTATAAAGGGGAAAAAAGCTGCTCGACAACACGACAGGACAGATCATTGCTGTGACACTGCAGTTTCCAGCCCTGACAGTCAATTTGCAGTCCCTCAACATGACATTTAAATTGTCCATAGCTTTCATGACACCAAACCATGTACCACAACGACAGTCACCTTTATTCAGTGGCTCTTGCATCCCTGTGCACATTATCTTAAATAGTTGTGTATATGTCGGTGTGTAGGTGAAAAGCAGACAAAGAGAGGCTGATGCTTCTTATCTTAAAGCCAGCAGTTGAAGGCATTTAGTAAAAGCAGCCACATCTCCAAGTAAGCACATTAGCACTGTGTCTGTTTGTTTTTAAATCACAGGTGAAGACTCAGAAATCGATTGCGGCCCTGCTGGCTGCCACATGAGCACAACAATTATGTTTAAGCTGTCCCCAGAGTTAAGTTACATTTCTTAAATTTGTGCAGCAAGAGTTGTGACACCTTTTATTCAGAGGTAACTCTCACCTGGGGGACTCAAAATGGTGGTCATGGACAGGCAGCTCGGCTCAGAGTGCCTCGAGTGTCGATAAATCTCCTTCATGTCTAGACAAGTAAAATCAACAGTGCAGTAGACTGTGGCTGCTACAAGTGCCCTACTACATCTCAGTGAAACTCAGATTTTGCCTTCACCTCCACATCATTCACAATTACAGGACGAGACACGTGATGCAGAAAGAGGACAGATGTTCAGATCAGGATACTGATGCTGAGAAATGAAATGTGAACCCTGTACTGAAACATTCAAGACTTCTCCATCATTTAAAGACAGAAACTTGAAGTGAACTCTTTGTATATGTGCCGGCTGCTCTGCTTCATATGCATCAGGAAAATAAATCATTCATTAACTCCAAACCCCCTGACTGGTGCAGGATTGTCATCCCCACACACAGCACGTGGCCCCCTTTTTCTCCAGCAGGGCAACATGAGGCTTTGCAGCGCCTGTTACAAAGACATATAACTCTATTTATAGCTGTAGTGCAGCTGGCAAGTTGAGCGTTTCTGGAAAAACAACGGGGACATCACATAAGTCATTGGGATTCATCCTCTGGGGAACATGAATGTCTGTACCAAATTCAGTCCAGCAGTTGTTGAGATGTTTCAGTCTGGATCAAAGTTGTGAACCAACCGACAGACACTTCCCTAGTGTAGCTAAAATGATCAAAATTGAAGTTGCAGAGGCAGAGATGCGCCAACTTTTAATCCCTAGTATGGGTTGAGCTCCATAAACTCTTGAACCTACATTTGCTGTTATGCAACTTAATAGAATAAATTTGTTTGACCTTCCTTTTCAGGTAAAAACCAACATGTTTCAAACTTGATACCCCCAGTTTGTAACCTACACTTTCTGCTCTAAATGTTTTGCCTCCAATCCCAAGCTCATGACTTCCCTATGACATCTTCTGGCTTGTTTTCTTGAACTTCAGAAAACTCCACCCAGCAGCCCAGCCACCAGAAGAAAATGTTGGCATTGTTTGTTTCTGCATAGCACAAATATATTGCATTTGCATATGTAACATTACTTAAGTGACACAGTATATGAGCTGACTTTGTCATCAGGAGGTGGAGGGCATGTTGGATAGGCAATGGGGGACAGCATGATAAGCTGCAGACAACTGTTTAAGACCAACAAACAACAAAAAACGGTTGTGATTTAGTGAGGCATTGCTGTGCTTCCAGTGGCATTTTAGGCAACCCATCGTTGTCTTTCCAGCGTTTGTTTTTTACCAAGACATTACTGCTTGTTCTGCCAGGACTGTGCCCCCAAACTGGGTATTTCAAGCCAAAACGTGATCTTTCCTAACCATAACCAAGTGGTTTTTGTGCTGAAATCTACCACTTGTTAACCACAGAAAATATCAGCTATCTACTACATAATAACATGTAAATGTAACATATCTGTGGTTTGCAGAATTGCACAATGGCAGCATTTTTTTCCTGTTGAGTGGGTTGCATTCAGAGCTACAAAAAAAAGTACACAATTTTGACCTTTGTGTGCATAATCAAAATGTACATGGCAAAATCAAATGCTACAATCAGACAGAGTTTAATGAATGAAACGTGTCATTAAATACACTTATGGACAAAAATCAGCTTAATACACAACCCCAGTGTGTGTAAAATGTGTGTATGTGCAAGAGACTTGTGTGAATCAGGAATCCCATATGTACCAGAGTAGTAGTGTAGACTGAAGGAAAGGCATGCCGAGTAAATTATGCATCACCAGGCAAACGTATACATGTTGTCAATATTCTGCACACATCCTGAACTGTATGTACAAAAACCTTTTGTTTTCTTAGTGATGCTTTTTTTTTTCTTTAACATAATGCAGTTACAAAACCTGGTGAGAGGGTTGTCACAAATGTCCAACATAGTTGGGGCAACATCTGCTGTCAAAAAATGTAAAAAAGTGTTAAGTTTCATAAGTGCTTTGGTTTTTACCTACTTTATATCTGCCACTGCGTTGCTTCTAAGACTTCATTTTAAGTTACATAACGCACGTGTGCATTCAACAAGGAGTCCTCTCTTGCATTACTGCATCATGAAATGTTCTTTGTGGGGATTTTTGTGGTTATTGTAACCAGACGTGTCAGAATAATGTGCAGATTTCCATCTTCATTGCAGGAGAAAACTAACAGGACCTAAGGAAACGGCTTGTCGGTGCTTGTTTTCAATTCAAGGGTGATGAGTTGTTAAAGTATTGCATCCCTTTTTTCCTGAAAATGGTTGGGAAAACACTAAAAGTGAGGTAAAATCTTGCAATCACATCTCATACATTTCAGGAGTGTGATAATTTATCTGCAACATGTCAAACAAATCCTACTGAATGTATCCATTTATGCCAACACACGCCAAAACGTCTGGACGACTACATCACAGATTATGGGGGAATTCATTGCCATTATAGTATTATACTGTACATTCATGGCTCAATATGGTGCCAGACTTTTAGCTAATGTACACAAACATTTACAACTTACACAATGTTTGTTAAGGTAGACAACCTTGAGTTAAAAAAAAAAAAATCAAATTAAAAAAAGCCTTGTTGAACGCACCACATATCAGGGCACTAAACATTTTTTTCGCTGATCTGCCGCCTGCTGACTGGAAACTGGAGCTAAATAGACCTGATGGAGTGTCAGTAAACCATTATCAATATCCCCATCATCTTCATCATCAACAGCCATCACTCTCTTTGTCATCTTCACCTTTCACATCTCGGTCTTCTTCCAACAATCCATTGAAACCAGCTCAACAAACTGAATCACACCCAAACTAAGACATTATAATTGAGCAAAACTAAATAAAGAATATTGTCACTGTCAATTTTTGCTCTTCTCAGTTAAAGAAAAACGTCGTCCATTCATTTCCCCAAATGTCTTTTTCATTTTTTGGCAAGATTACGTTCCAATCTTTCTCCCCCAAGCAAACCCCTTTTTGTCCATCCCATGGTTCAGCCCTCCTCTAGACCTCAGAGTCTGATTTGAGTCGATGGCGGTCCATCATCGCTGAAGCAGCAGGATGACCGGTGGGAACAGGAGTAGGAAGCCACAGAGGCGGGTTCGAGACGCGGCTGCGCCTCTGACTCGGTTGTTGTCTGGCGAGTAGGCATACAATCCTGGTCTGTTCCGAGAACAATGACCACTCACGCACATCCCGCTTCCTGAGCCGCTGATGTCATCGCCTAGGGAGATAAAAACATTTTTATTGGGAAATGGTTAATTACTTTATGTTTTTAAAAACATGAGAAAGAGATGCCTTTCTCTTTCATTGTCAAGAAAGTTGTCAACTTCAATTGCTTCTGATAAGCAACCACTTTTCAGTTTGTAAGCAGTAATTACTGAGTGGAGAACATCTGACCTTCATGAATAAAATCAATGCTTTAATTAAGTTTATTAGTCATTAGGTGGGAGTATGGGGTCTGGTTTAACATGGGGAATCAGACCATTACATTACTGTATGTGTGAGGCTGAACAGTTTTTTAGAGGCAGACACTGACCATGTATACAATATTAACACTGGAAAGTACTTTGTACACTACAAATCTTAGAGAGGTACCTACTTGCATCCTGGAAGTCCACATCATTGCCATCCAGTGCGTTTTTCAGCCTGTTGCTCATGATTTTGAGTTGCATGATCTGCTGCCGGATAGTCATGTCTGGCTTTGTGATGTCAAGCTCCACCTCAGGGTTGTTAATCTGATTGGCCAAGCCGTCACCCATCACCTCTGGAAGGTACCTGATTGGAGACAGGAGAGGAAGAATGTGTGGCAACATCATCATGGTAGTTTTGGTTTGAAAAAAAAAAATCGTTATGGGTATAAGGGAGACGATCTGGTTAATGAAAGGGTAATTTTGGGAATATTTTGTTTACTTGAAAACACATGCAAGCGGCACTCTCTCAGTGAATCTGCACAGCTGTGCTCAATTTTGTAAATTAGATGTGGCATTTTGTGCTGACAGCGCCTGGTCAGCAGATGAGTACACAAACACAACTCACACAAGCAAACAAACACCCACGTGCTTGTGCTTCCGCTCTTGTGAGGACCCTCAGTGACAACAGTACTCTGCCTACTTTTTCTTTCCCATAGCATGGTTGGAGTTATGATGGACACTTTAAAAAAACAAAACAAGGATCAACGCTGATGCAGCAGAAGCAGACCTATTTGGTGAGTTCCACTACCTATACTATTGTAGTTCAAGGGTCAAAGTTCAAGGTGCAATGTTATGACAAAGTAGTATATCTCAATTATATGCATACTCCATGCAACAAATACTTTATAAGGGCAGCTGCAGTACCTATTGAAAGCAAAAAGAAAAGGTATGCTTTGTTCATTTCATGCTTTCTTCTCTCTTGTCAAACCAACAGTTCCATTAGAGAGTCAGGTGTCTTATGCTAGTGACAGCTGTAGCAGCCTCGAGCTGCTAACCTCAAGCACAGGCGAGGATCGGGCTGTCGGCTTTTTACTGCCTGAAACTTTGAATGGTTGAAATACTACCACCTCACTAGTATTACTCAAAGTGCTTTTACACTGCTTCAGTCACCCATTTACTGTACACACTGGTGGCTGAGGATACCATACAAGGTGCCACCTGCTTTTCAGTAAATCATTTAAATGCACTCACACACTGGGAGCAATCTGGGGTTCAGTATCTGATAACTGGATGACCCACTCTATCTCCTGAGCTACAGCCACCAACACCAATTCTGTCTCACAAAACTATTTACACAAAAAACTTTGTCACTTTGTCAGTACTATGTCATCATATCAGAATGATACAGTTTCACTGAGAGTAAAAAATACAATATCTTTTAATTATTGCTCAGCCCTATTCTTCCTCTAACCTTGACCACCCTCATTTAATTCCAACGTCAATCCTAAAACCAGGTCTAAAAGGACAAGTGGAAGTTTTTTCCATAATATGGTGCCGACATGAACTTTGAAAGTATTGTTGCTTGCTGTAATAATTCCTTCTGTTATACTGGTAAGTAGAAATCCCTTCCTAGCATGCTTCCAGTGGAAGAGATGGGAAACAAAACGCACGGTACTTGAAGTGCAACAATATCTTTAGCGGAATTTAACATTCGACCTCAGCAGTCTGAGGTAGTCAGATCAGGTGGGTATCTTCCAAAGTGTCTGTCTTTTTAGTATGAATGTTTGAAAATGCATCAGAAAAGGATCTCCTTATGGTAAATATGAACAGGTGGAATGATTACAACAAGCAAGACCTGTCATATGACCATGTGACAATTCCCAGGGAATGTGTTAACTCCCAAATGTCCCTTTTAAAAAGTGAAAAGTGAAGGAGGAGAGAAGTGAGGTGTGAGGAGCCAAAATGACCTCAGATTTGAAAACGCTTTGTTCTCACAAAGATAGAGGTACACAAACACACACACACACCATGTGCTTAGTGGTGGGATTTAATTTATGCTCTTGCAGCTGCTTCAAAATTCAAATAACCCTATTTGAGTTCTATACTTCAACACTATATCTCATCTCCCAATCTGAGAATTTATTGGAGTTATCATTTTTTGTGACATTTTGTGAGGTCTCCAGAAATCCACAAGATGTCGCTGTGGAGTTTCAAACTGTTATAATTCACCCTCTGTGCCACACCGACAAACATCCATTTCATATTTCCTTAATCTGTCACACGCAGTCAGTGGTTCATCTATATTTCATGGCCTTTCTCACTTCTCTCTCTCTCTCTCTCTCTCTCTCTCTCTCTCTCTCTCTCTCTCTCTCACACACACACACACACACACACATATCTATATATAATTCATGCCTTTTTACTGTCATATATTTCTTAGTGTTCTGCTCAGCACAAATCTCATCAGTTGGCTGCAATCCAACCACTTTAAAGGATGCAAGGTGTGTGTATGTGTGTGTATGAGTGTGTTTGTATGTGTGGAAGCGGGGGGGCATACATATCAACATGGCATCAAATTGTTCTATAATCCATTTACACATGGATTAAGGGAGGCTGGAGGGTGGTCATGATTGCATGTGGTGCACAATGTGAATCTCTGCAGGCTCTGGCTGTATGTGGAAGAGATGTCAGTTTATAACATCTTCAAATGAATTACCATTAACCACTGTTTACAGTCAGTATGAGAAGAAACAGCTTGTTGCCTCTTTTATTATGACAAAAAGGACACAAATGGCCTTCAATGAGAAGAGAACAGGCCTGTGTCATACTGTAGCAACTTTATCAGAAGCTTGTCGCCTCCTCTCCTTGCTTTATAATCCTGACCCAAGAAGTCTCTTTAAGCTTTTAAGCACTGAAGAACACACAACAGTCCGTAACGCATCTTGTTTGTGCAGCTGCATGAGTTAAACTTGTGCTGAACAGATTTCAGACCTTGAAAGCGTTTTATTCAACACTCTGCAATACAGTTTTCTCTTGGATGATGGGGGTGTTGTTGGTTTAAAAACTTAGTTGCAGAAAAACAGTCAATGTCTATGAAAGAATGAATGCACACATCATGCATCAGGGATCACATCTCACAAAAGTCATCTGAGGTGAACAGAAATATAACTGAAAAAATAATCAGACACTAAAATAATGGAAAAAACCTCGGAAGAAATATCTTCATGTTGAGGTCAAAGACAATTAATTGAACTGTATCTAGACATAGTCTGGATTTGAAGGACATTTGGGAGCCACAGGCGAGCTGGGTGTAGTCATGCTTGAAGTCATATTTAAACAAACAAGCTTTTGATTGGTCGGTGACAGGTGACATTTTCCTGGAGCTGGGGCATCCTCAGTCTGAAAAGGGTGTGCACCATGTTTCTAGGTTAAAAGACATGCTTACTTGGTGTAAAAAGGTGTGCAACTGGCATTAAGATACATTTCCTCTAGTTTGGTGGGGAGAGATGAGAGAGAGATGTTACGCAATCAGCAGCGAACATATGGTTCCCATGCAAATTAAGTTCATTTAAAATCTATTGAATTAAAATCCACCATATTAAAAACAGTGTGCTGTGTAACACAACAGGACGTTCAACACATCACTGTTTCTGTTTATAAACAGTTTGATATGTTTTGTCAGAGCTGGACGCAGCCCAGGTTGCTTCCTCACCTGGCTTTAGTCATGCCGTTCCAGCATTTATCCTGACCGGCGCCTCCTGCTGCCAATTTGCTGCAAAGTGCCACAGGGAGCTGGACCCAGTACTGCCGCATCTCCCTCAGCTTACTGGACAGATCTGACACCTGAGGACAGAGACAACATTTTAGTTTCACAAGTCCAAGTCCTATGGTATGGGTATAGAATCCAAAACAAGTCATAATAGGTTTTAAATCACATCACAATCTGTGCTGCTTAAAATAAATGTACATCGTGACTTCCATTGAAATCCACTGTAATACATGGGTGGATTTGACAAAGGCACTCAAATCAAACATATACAAAAACAACCTGGGATGTAGCCTGCACATAAGAAAATAAGTGGCACAAGCAAAGCCAGTAATTTCATGCTCTCGATAAAAGAATGCATCTTTTCATAAACAAAAAAATGAATGCTACAACTAAAATAACCATTTCCTTTTCATAACCATTTCCTACATGTTTACCTTGACCATCAAAGAGAAATCCTGCTGCAAATGTCATTCATGTGAAATCTCATTAAAACAAGTGCTGACTGTTCCAGGTGGATAGATACTTTCTCACATCCACATGTCCACTCTTCTTTTTTCCTGCGCCTTTAAATGAACTCTGTCCATTCATAGAGTAAACATGCAGTATAGATATACATGCACATGCACATACCTGCATCTCCAGTCTGAGCCCAGCGGTTGGAGAGGGTTTGTACTCTGATGCAGTCAGGGAGCCGCTCTTCTTCCTCTGCTCATTAAGGGTCGGACTTCCTGTTCCTGGTTCACCTGGAGTTCCACATGTCTGGTACACCTGCATTTACAAGTTTTACATGTGAGATCACACAGCTATAGAAACCACTGTTCAGTCTGTATCGCAACATTTTGTGAGAACTAAAAAATACCACTAGATGTCGCTGCAGACACGTGTTTCAAACTGTGAGGATGCTCGGCCGCTAGTTGCCACAAATGGGTGTATTGACCACATTTGTTTTTTAAGCCCATGGCCTATGTGTTCAAGACCATAGCAGTGATATTGTCTGCAGTGACAAGTGTTTAAGAGTCAGATAGAAATAGATACATTAAACTGCATTTTATATTAGCGATTTATATGCAAGAGCTTGAAAATAAATTGCACTTAACAAAGTGAAAGAGTGAAGCAGCTTGGCATTGTAAACAAGGCCAAAACTATTCATAGCTGCACTCTCTGCTTGTCCAATAAATGAACATTGATATATACATCAGGTAAATTATTGGAGGCAAGCAATTTAATAATGCTGCCAAACCTTATTTGAAGGATACATCTATAAAACCAATAAAAGGTAGGGGTGAGAGGTTCGGAACATTGCTGCTGGAGCACATTGTTGAGCTTTACATCAAGTATCCTCAAGGTAAGCACTCTGTGAGGATAATAACTTTGCTTCTGCACACTCCTTAATGATATTTGACCTGAGAACACTGATAAAGAGTGGACACGTTCTAACAGTGCAGGACTGCAGATGTTAGCTGGCATCTGACTGGAAATAAAATGCTCCAAGGGATATTTTAAAGTGACAAGATGAGGTGAGACCTCTTACTTTTGCTGTGAAAGTGTCCATGTTTTCCTGCAGGTAGTGAACAGCCTCGTAGATCCGAGCAGGGATGGAAGAGAGGACCACATCGAGACTGGGCTCCGTGCTGAAACTAGAGGCCACCTGGATCATGGTGTCTGAATGAAGAAAGAAGCAAAAAGAGAAGAGAAAAAAATTTGGATAAATTTGACAAAACCTGATTTGCTACCAAGCCACTAAATCATAATTTACCAGCATATATCCAGTGTTGGGAATGTTACTTGTGAAATGTAACAGGTTACAGATTACAAGTAACCCTGTTTAAAATGTCGTAAGTAATGTAACTATTTAATTACTTCATCAAAGTTATTCTATTTAATTACATTTTTATTATTTTTCTATCAAACGTTTTAAACTGGTCCAGGGGCGATTCTAGGATCAGAGGTTTAGGGGTGCTGAGCACCCAGAGAGCTGCCCGGCCAGGCAAGATAAATTTCACTGTTTTGTACATTTTAACACAATTTCATTCCCACATTTGTGAAAGAAAAGCACAACACTTTTTGGGAAAGTCTGTGACTAAACCATCAAATCTGATAAAGGTTATTTAAATGCTGAGCCACAGCAAAAGAGGAATGGATTGGAATCATAAAAGAAACATATCGTAACCCTAATTTCTGGGGGAAGACGACTCATTTTGATACAGCAGCTCCTCAACATACACATAAACAGTATGTATGTTTCTGGAGTAAACCAGCCCCCTATAGTGAGTACCAAAAATACCAAAAATACTAGTAAGAACATTAATAAATAAAGTCCTCTCTCTGCTCCTCTCTCTCTCTTTGTACTGTCAACCAAAAGGCAAATAACCAAACAATGCATTTTAAATCTAATAAGAGATAAACTGATACATTGATCCAATTTACAACATCATTCTAGATAGACAGACCACACACTCTTACCTGAACCTGGCTCTTTTTTTTTTTTTTTTTTTTTTTTTTTTTTTTGAAAAAACAATGTTATATCCATGATGAGGCTGTCTGTCTGTCTGTACACACGAGCTTGGAAGTACAAAATAGCGCTTTTTCAAGGGCGGCGACGCTGGCAAAATAGGACAATAGCGTAAAGTGCCACGGCGCCGGTGTGGGTTTGTAAACAGAAAATAATGGGGGCGGCTGTTTTGACGCGCGTCGTACGCCGCCGGTTACTTCCCAGCCTAGCGGACTGGAAATCTGGTTGACGCCCCGCAGCGCGACGCTTTTTGTGTGTGTTGGAGGCGGCACTTGACTCGCGTCAATGACGCCGCCGTCATATGACGCCGCCGGTGTGTTTTGGCCTGACACGACAGCTAGCTTCTCTCATTCCAATTCAAACAGAGGACAGTGGTACTGACCACCTGTAACGTTTCCTAGCTAGAAAAAACGTCAGGAGGACTGGTAATGATAATAACGTGTTGGTATTGAGTGGTAGAAGTTTAGAAATGTGTCACATATCCTGGTTTCAGCCAGGTACTGTATATCCCCCACTCTAGAAGGCAGCGCTTGCAGTGCAGATTGACCGCTCAGAGACCGGGGTCGGGGAAAGGTGGGAGGGATGGGGAGGGATGGGGTGGATCAAACCATTTTTGAGGCAAGGGGTTAAAATGTTGTTAAAATATTACGTTTCAACCAAGTACTGTATGGTTTTGACACTTTTCTAGCTTGTTAAAAAAGGACATACAGTAAAATAAATAAATAAAAATCTCTCAAATATTAGGGGTGCTGGGATTCAATTTAGGGGTGCTAAAAATGGGCTAGAAACGCCTATGAACTGGTCAATAAAGCTAAAATAATGACTGGAAATGGGCTTTGCCAAAAAAGGCTTTCTGCAGGGTAAAAATATGCAAAGCAACAGAATGAATGCTATATTCCACATACTGAAAATAATATATTTGGATCCAACCCCTTTGTATTCACCAACATTTTGATTATTAACTGTTATTTAATTACATAATTTTCCCAGTATCTGTAACTCAGTACAATTACATTTATTTCTGTAATTTCATCACATGTAACTAGTTGATCCCTGATACTGCACATATCAGATACATTTATATGCACAGCAATTAAATGCATGTTGGATTAATCTTGCCCATATGCTTATATCAGTCTTTTTATCGGCAGTTGCATTGTCAAACTCAGTGGACCTCATGCAATAACAACTGTGTATTCTCAGCCTAAATCTCTCTTACCTTTTTCTGAGTATTGTGGCTTGGATTCACAAAACTTGTCATAAAGCTCTTGTTTCAGCCTGATGAATGGTACCTGTTCAACCTAATGAAAACACCCTATAATAAGACTAGCTGTTCTTTTCCCACTCAATTTATGGACAAGTTTCATTCATAAAAATGTTACCAAAGAGTAAAAGGAAGCATTTTGACACTGCCGAGCTTCAGTCAGAAATTTAACAGTGTCAGTGTAGATTAGAGGAGCCAAACATATTAGAAAATATTAACAGTAAACAGTATCTGTCGACAACATGCCATCAGAGCAGCGTTGCACTGTGACAGAGTGTCAGGACAGAGCTCATAGGCCATGACAAATATGGGAGACACACACGGTATCAACTGAGAAGTGCACACAGGTATTGTTTAACAAAAGGTAATTGCAAAAGCATAATTAAGTTATGAAATGTGTGAATATGTGTTTCAGTTTGTTGGCAGGGTGAATGGGTGATTGAGTAATGTATGCAGGGTGTCATATGGTGTTGAACACAAATTGAAAACCAGGCCGAAGCCAACGAAACAAAACTATGGTGCCGAATGAGGGGAAGAGAGCGAACTGATTGAACAGCCAGCTTAAGTAAGCTGCCGCTAGGAGACTGGCCAGGTGCTCCCAGTTGCAGCTACTCAGCCCCGCCCACCAGGACCTGCAAAACACAGCAACAGACAGACAGACAGGGGAAAACACACACAGCAGGCCCCACTGAAGCAGGAGGCCGTCACACAGACATAAAGAGGGAGTGGTTTGGATGGGGTGATATTATAGCCTAGGTGATGTTACACTGCTGGAGCAACATTCAACGACAGTGACCTGCATAGGGCAGCTGCTGGAGTGCCAGAAAATATATTTTGAACTAAGTTTGCCTTAATTACTGTGTATATTTTATTTCAGTTCATGTCTGTATCATATTCTAACTATAAATTCATTCAGATTAAGCTGTTAATGTTTTTAGGATCTAATATATGTGTGTGTCCCCTGTGGAGAAAGGTAGACTGTAAAAGGAAACCTAGTATGGGTAGTGTTGGTACATGCCACAAATTCTCGTAAATCATTTGTGTGTGCCACATAAGGACAAATGAGTCCCAGGCATCAACTCAGCCTTCTAAGAAAATCTGGATTATCCCTAGCTTTACTCCACAGTGTCTTACTTTAATGACTGAATCTCACCTATAAGGTTCTGCCACTCGGGGTCCAGGTCAGCTTGGTTAGCCAGGCAGCCCTTCATCACGTTGGAACAGTAGTTGGAGCAGGGTTTGACAGAGGCTATGCCGCGACAGTGGGGGCAGTAAACCAGCTTCATCAGGGCTTTGGTACACTCTGGACTCAGATGAACCTGTGGAGGTTTGACAGCACAGTTAGCATCACAATCCTCAGGGCCAGCTCTGAAAGAAGACATTTAATAGTGCAAGGGTATATTTATATTAGTCCAGTTTCTTCCTCTCACCTAATTGAACTGTTGTGGGAAAAGTAATTGTTCATAATTTAAATGTGCTTTGTGTATTGGCTGCTTAGCTCTTTTTAATAGGTCATTTACTCTATGACTGCCGTGCAGTACAAAAAGCTCGAGGAGGGAATAAACAGTAGAGGGCGGTGTTACAACATTATAAGAGACCGAGCCTGAACAAGAAAGCCACGATGGCCCTCCTCCTCTGTCTTTATACAGTACATGGTTTCTGTTACACTGTCAGCCTCTTGTGTATGTAAGTCATGAAAGGTGTCCAGTTCCACAGTGGAGTTATTTTACCACTACCCTGCACAGATGACAGACCAGACCAGTGTATTTCCAAGATCATTTTTGCTGACTATTTTTAATTGCATGGTATACAGTTTTAGATTTTCCAGTCGGTTATCATGCATTTATTTATGTGCAGTATGAAAATCAGCCCACAGCCTTTTAAAAGTTGCTTGAGTTGTATACAATCCATCACTGTCAACGTCAAGTCTGCATTAATTTGTGTCAATGTTACATTATCGCAGTGTGGTAATGTGGTTGAAGTGCTGATGGGAAAAGCTCTGCACTCCTAACGATAATGTAGCTTTGACAAAAATGGAAGCAGACACAATGATCGCTGTGATAGATTACACAACGCAAGTTAGTTTCAAGATCATCTCTGATTATGACATCAACTGGAAGGGAAAAGAAGCTAATACATGCCTGGAACTGTATGGAAAAATACATTCAAATGTCAGCAGAATATTTTGCTAAATGATTCGCTACATAGGTTAAAACATTAAAAAAATCACTGGTGTGGTCTATTAAATTGCAGAATTGAGATGAAGTTTGTACAGTAAATCTATCTTACAGGGGATGAATGAAGAAAGAAGGGTGTAAAAAGTGTCGTTGTGACCGTATGAGCTACGTCAAACATTAACAACAGACCTAACAACAGTACACAGAAGAAAACAATCACACAGTCACATCAGACAACGCTGCCTCTCTGAGTGTTGGGAAAAAAACTGCACCGAGACTTGAAAAAAAAAAATCATCACACCCATAATTTGACAAGACTGTTGTCATCCGTCCAAATGGGAGCTTTGTTCTGATGGCAGTCTGACGCTTCATTTTTGATGATCTTTGTTTTTTTCATTTTTTTTGGGTGGAGACGTTTTCTCTGACAGTTAGGGTGTGACGACCACGCATCCATCATATCTGCTTTCCTGGGACTCAGCCCAGCAGGCCTCCGTTTCACACAGACACACACACATACACACACACACACACACACACACGATTTTCTCACTGAGACACAAACAGTGACTCTTGAACTCTCAGTTTTTCTCACACCACCAACTGTCTCTCTCTGTCTGACTCACTGTGTCTCTCCTGTTATGTCTCATATACACACACAAACACACACACACACACACACACACACACACACAAACACACACACACACCGCACACTCACCTGTGAGACCTTCCTGACCACATCTGCGCTGACTATCAGCCCCTGGACAAACGACCTGGCTGTGACAAAAGCCCGGATCAGCTTCACCTTCATGTCCCGTGGGACGTCTCCAAATGGCCGCAGCGTCTCTTGTTGCTTGGCAACACATTCAAGGTAGTCTTCTGACAGGTTGACCTGCCAGACAGAGGTGACAGGGGAAATGGGAAGGATAACTTTGTTATTGTTAGTGATTTTATTGACATTTTTCCCTTTCTAAAATAGCATGCAGTGTAGAGCTGGCAGTGAGTGAGGCAAGAGCGGAAAAGACAGGAGATGGCGTGCAACACTGGTCTCAGGCCAGACTCATGTCCAGGAAACATGATCAGCCTCCCGGACACTCTTAAGAAGTATGTTATCATGACAGATTTAAACATGCTTCTACCTCTACTTCATATTCATAGAACACAAATAAGCTCTGGTTATGCATTTAAGAGCAACAATAGATCAAAACAGTGCAGGTGACGTACCTAAAAATAGAAATATTGCAAATGTTTATTCTATTTCTGAGCCAGAACAGAAGCAGGAACTGAAGAGAGGCAGTTCAGCCAACAGCTGAATGGATCAGGAGAACTAGTTCACAAAATCCTTCAATCGTGTCGATTCACATTCCAACACTGTAAAATCTGACAAGTGGAACTTACTTTGAAAAATCTAGGAAAGTAAGTGAACATAACTACAGTCTTAAGTTATGTTCACTTTATAGGTGAACATACTTACGTTTTTCGAGGCAATCCCTTTCCTAGATTTTTTTAAGGTGAGATCATCACGTCAGATTTTACAGTGAAGTATTTCCATTCAAATAACTTTCAGTATCATTAATATGATTGTAACCTGGGTATTTTTAAACATTTAAAATGTGACTGAGACTGTAATAATGTGACATACCATCTCCTCTGTAATCTCAGTTATTTAATCAGTGCCCTGGTTTCTGTCTTACTATTTTAATAACTATCCTTTCATCATTTTGTACACCATTGTCTCCCATTCAAAAGTCTTCCAGTTGAACTTCTTCACTCACATCTGTGGGGGCAGAGATTTTAAAGGTGCGCTCCAGGAGGCGGGACCAGAACTCAGACAGGGTCTCGTCCAGGTTGAGAGCGGAGCCCCGGTAGTACTGTCGCAGGTCGACGTACAGATCTCCGTAGAGGCGAGTGTTCTGGGAGTACAGGGGCCCGAGTGGAGACAGCGCCTCCTGAAGAGAGCGCTCAGAGCGACTGTGCAGCTCAGTGAAATAAGCTGAGGGGGAAAAGGAGAGGAGAGAAAAGGCGGAACAATTAAAATGGGAACGTGAACAAATATAAAGTGTACCAATCATGTTGTCTTTTGTGTCATTTAATAAGTTGATAGAACAGAATAATGAGAGATATAAAAGAGTCAATCTGTTTCAGCTGAAGGGTCAGAGCTCCGAAACCTGTGTGAGTGTCCTCTGTAGGTCTGACAAAGAATCACATTTAGTCACAAAATATATTTAAACTTAGAAGTGCACGCAAAAAGGAGGCCTCCAGTTAACTGATAACTGTCATGACAACAGCTACAAAACAAAACTCTCCACAGTTTACTTCAGGTACAATAAAGCCATATACACATGGAAAGCAAAAATAATATAAATAAATAAAAAATAGCTGCCTAAAGCCTCTGTGAATGTCTCTAATGAAAGCAGAGAGACCATAAAACCCAAACTAAAACGCTCTGTAGAGCTGAGGGGAGCTGCAGAGTCAGGTGATAATCCTCTGTGGGTTTGTCACCTTTCACATCACACACAGTCATCTAGATCCCTTGTTTAGTTAGAAATATTAATAAGTGCAGCTTTGAGTTTGATTTTATTTTAATAAGAAAATTACCAAGTATATAGCAATTGAAATACTTTTGAAGAATAAAGAAATAAGGAATGTGATGGCTCCTCAGGTCAAGCATATCAATGGACAATGACCTTGGATGTAAAAATTTCTACCAATTTATTTAACATTTTTAAAGGTTCCTTTGAAATTTGCTTGCAGCCAGATGGATACAAAGCGACACAGAGGTCAAACAGAAAGAATAAGAGAGTCAGCTCGCTGTCTCTGCAGTATATTGGTCTGGGCTTTTCCCTCATGCTTCAAAGGCTGTGGACCAGTGCCAGCCTGTTCTAACCACAACCAGATGGGCGGCCACATTAACTGCTACTGAGGTGGCCTGCTGCCTTGAGACTAATAATACTGTCCTCCTCCTCCTCCACCTCCTCCTCCTCCTCCTCCTCCTTCTCCTTCTTCTCTGACTAGTCCTCCTCCTTGTTCTCTGAGTAGTCCTCCTCCTGCTCCCTATTTCTTCTTTCCTCATTTTTTATTTTGACTCACTTTCTACCTTCCTAATGACACATTTCTCACGTCTCCCTATTGTTAGCGGTGGCACTTCTCAGTCTTTCCTTCTTTTCCTCCTCCCTCCATCCCTCTCTTTCTCTGATGTGCAGTGATCTGCAGCCGCAGCTCCTCAGTGGGTCAACTGCTCATTAGCTGAACCAGCCACTGCCCCGGGGGACACCCCTCTGTTTGTGTGTGTGTGTGTGTGTGTGTGCCCCTTCGAGATCAGGGGATCGGCTTATCACGTTTCATTGTGTCTGGCTGACTCTGCTCTCATTATAACACCCAGTCAGGGGTCCCCTTGATGCACAGGACACAAACACATCCTCCCTCACACACGCACACACAGAAAAAAAACCCAACCATCCCTGGGAAGCTGCATTATCGAGCGCTGAGCACAGTCAGAGCTTGTACCAAACACAAATTCACAAATAGACAACATACTATTGTCATACTCCTCTGGGCCCGTCGCTGAAGCTTTGGTATTGAGCTCAGCCAGTAATGAGCATCTATCCTGCAAACACACACACACACAGATACACACAAAGACACACCCTACTTACTGTCGAAGCTCCTGTGGAGAGCGTTGAAGGCAGACTGCAGCGATCTGCCAGCCTCTCTGATCAGTCCCTCGGTCTCTTGTGTGCTCAGACTGCCCAGGTTCTCCTCCATGGCGCTGGTACAACAGGTTGGACCCTGAGGACACATCCTCAGATGTTCACCTGCGTGGTGGGGAAGACACAGAGTCAGAGTTAATTGCTTTAATTGTTTTATAACTATTTAATTTAATCACTGCATATGTCAGCTCTTTAACATATCCATTTACTATCAAATTAGCCTCAAGATCAGACTAAGTAAATGGAAATACAGGTGTATAATCTTTATTAACGACACTTGTGATATGGCTCTATGGCAAAAAACTACTGGATGAATTGCCATGAAATTCTTAACAGACATCCATAGTTCCCAGACTTAATTGATCGTCTGACTTTTGGTCTAGCAGGAGGTTGACATTTGGGGTTCTGCGAGAAATGTCTTGACAATATTTGCATTGACTGCTGTGATTTGCTTTTTTCAGACATTCATGTCCCCCTTACTGCCCTCAGGTTGAAAAACTTGGTTTATTTCCTAGTAACTGAGTCTAACAACTTACCTTCAGGTAAAAAAATTTAAGGTGTCCTGTACTTTAGTTTATGACCAAATCCTAAACCAATGCCATTGCAATCACTCCAAGCTGTACTTTGTGTGTTGGTAATTAGTAAAATGGTAAACATGGTAAAGATTATATAGTGCCTGCTAAACATTAGCATGTTAGCATTCTCACTTTCTGAGCTCAAAGCACTGCTGTGCCTGTAAGATGCACTATATGACAATGAACAACTGGTTACTGGATCTGCATACAGGTGCTCCACCAAATTCATGCCTCCATCTGATGGTCTGTACATGATATGACAGATTATCAATGTAACAATAATGTCCATCAATTATTCAGCACTATAAATGAACCAGTATTAATTATGAGCACTTTTACTTCAGATATTAGTGTATATTATTCTGCCAATAGTTATTTCCCTTTACCTAATTACAATCTGGACTGGAGTGTTTTTCCAGTGTGTTTCTGCTACTTTTACTAAAGTAATGGATTTGAGTGCCTCTCAGTCCACTGCATTAATCATTTATTAGAATCCTTTTATTTATACAGTAGTTTCCGACCAGAAAAGCACTCTGTACAGTAAATACAGTACACTTGATCTATATATAGCAACCATGTTTTTTTTTCAGCTGTTTGTCTCTTTTCTATGCACTGGATGTTCTGAAGCTGTGTGTTTGTGTTATTGTACATTTGCTTAGGCCAGTATGTTGGTAGACTAACAACTAACTGATTGAAATTCATTGTATTCCAATACATGTCATTGATAAACCTAAGTTAGCATTTTGCAGACGCCACTGGTGTGAACCAGAGGGCCAGGGACCTTTATTACATGTTATTCCTCATTTCCTGCCCCCTCTTCAGTGGTGGAAGAAGTACTGAGATGTTTTACTTAAATAAAAGTAGCAACACCAAGTAATTAAAATACTCCATTACAAGTTGAAGTCGTAAAGTAGAAAAGTACAGAAATACTGGAAGCAAAACACTGTTGGATATTTTTTCTATAACAATCTATCACATTTTATAAAATAATCTTATATTTTAGATCAATAGATAAGATAAGATAAAGAAAGGTTAAAAAACAAACGAAAATAAAACTACTTTAACCTTTTTCAAACGTATCATGTTTCAGCTTACAGGACAAAATGTTAGTTTGACCAGAGCTGAAATACTGAATAATGAACGACTGATAATAAATAATAATAATAATGATAACAATAATATCATTTGTATAGCACTTTAAAGGTACTCAAAGGCACATGACATGGCAATAAAGCATGATAATTGCTGAGAATAATGAAACCGAAAATGTAAAATGCAGAATAGGAGTCTAGAAAATTGCTCGCCTTCAACATTTGTTGTCTATGCTTATGGGGATGCTCCCACAGGGGAGAATAAAAATAAAGATCTTTTTCCAAAACACCTACACACACACACACACACGCACGCACAAACACGCACATACACATTCAAATATACTTGTACACACACACACACACACACAGAGTCTACCAGACAGCCTAGAAAGCAGTCTGCCGCATCAGTCTCTTGACAGACTGTGTGTGTGTGTGTGTGTGTGTGTGTGTGTTTGTGCCCACGCCTGGAAAGGTTAAGGGTGAGTAAGTACCCCACAGCTGTGTGCATCACTGCTCCCGCTCTTCTTAACAGGTCCTGGGTTTGGGTGTGTGTGTGTGTGTGTGTGTGTGTGTGTGTGTGTGTGTGTGTGTGTGTGTGTGTGTGTGGATGTGTGTGTGGGTGTATGTGTGGGTTGGGGGCAGAATTTGTCCACCAGGGTAAGTGGAGCAGAAGAGGAGACGCCTTAATCATCACTCCTCCATGAATCTTTCATTGGCACTGGCTGGTGTGTGTAAGTGTGTGTGTGTGTGAGTGTGTGTGTGAGTGTGTGTGAGTGTGTGTGTGGGTGAGAAACAGAGACTGGCAGCCGTACTACGGGAAATAGCAGTTTATGTACCACCTTACGTCTTTTCCCACTTCCCTTTTTTGGGTATTTTGAGAATTTTTTTGTTTTGTTTTGTTTTGTTTGCTTTATCCAAGAGGAAAGTGTAAGAGGAGCACAAGTCTGGAGCTGGAGCTGCAAACACTCACTCCACAGATCAGCCACGACACTCATTTATTATTCCCATTCCTTCAGTAATCCTCAAGTGTCAAGTGCAGGTCAGTCAGTCTGAGATGAGACGCTTCACTCTTCTGAACCCAAACAGCATCAAACAAAATCACTTCCCCACTAATCACACCTGTTCTCTCTACTGAGCTGTGTGTGTCTGATTGTTGAAAGTTGGAAAAAGCTTTTGAAAACGCATCCTCACACTTCAGCTGCGAATTTTCACACAACTCCCACAATCCTGTCAATCTAGTTTACAGAGAGAACTTGTGCATCACCTCCACCTCTTTGTGTTCAGCACTGACTGCTCGTGTCAACACCTGAGGAAAGTCTTTTGTTTTAAATAGATGCTATTGGACATGAAAAGCAGCATCTGCACAATCAAATACGACCGCCAATAATTTTGTCCCCAGCCAGGTGTTAGGTTCAAATTTAAATTCACTTTAAGAAAGAAACAAATAATCAGTCCATGTATCCTGGGCATTTATTTTGATTTGTGTTCTTATCTGGTCAAAAAAGACTTGTATTTGTCTTTCTGCATTGATACCCCACATTAGTGTTCTCCAGGGTACCAATTAACTTAGTGCCGTTATCGTGATTTGTAGGGCTGGAGGAAAATATTGATTCACATGAGAATCATAGTCTTTGTCGTCTATGATTCCAGTTTGATTCACAGAATAAAAAATAGGTTTTGTGCCTTGTTAATGACTTTTTGCTGGCAGATCAAAAAACGGCAGAACTCAACTGTAGCGGTACACAGCGTGCAAACCCCTGAGTCATCTAGTACTCCATTTTTGGCATATTTTGGATGTAATACTTTAAGTAATACTTTGCAAATTTTCAACCAGCTTTGTTTGTGGGTAGGATGTGTTAATAAAATGCAGTAAACTTCCCTCCATCCTACCAGTGTTCAGATCTGCCTGCTCATCTCTCAGCTCAAATGCTGCATTTTGCATCATCCAGCAGATTTTCACTGACTCTTGGGCCATTGCTTCAACTTCAGATTGTACATCCTCATGTTGAATCACCGCCACCACGGACACAAAGAGACCTGCCCCTCTCTCTGTCTCAAACTCGAGGCAGTGCTGATCAAATATAAACCAAGATTCAGTTACTGTATTGCCCATTCCTTACCTAAATGTCTTAAGAAACACATTTTAGTGCACTGTTTGGCTGTAATAGGAGAATTTCTGAGCAGGAAGCAGGCACCGTAATGTGTCCTGTATTGTAAAACACAGGGGCTGAAAATACTGACTAAGCAGTGCTGATAAAATATGAATACATATTCAGTAACTGCATTGCCTACTTAAAATGTTTTCAGGAACTGTCATTTTAATAACAGTTTATCTGTAATTCAAGATAGCTTGTTACCAGTCATCCACCATATTGTTTCATGTGGAAAAATGGCCAAGCTTGCATTGCGTCACCCACCAGAGGAAGTATTTATTGTGACGTTGCGGAACAGTGCATTGTGGTAATTGTGGGTTTTCTACCTTTGTGCAAAAATAAATGCCACTGCGAAGACAGCCTAGTTTTGTGAAAAAGACCATAATTCAAGATGACTGAAATATCAGCTTCAAACTGAACTAAATTCAAAAACTAATATAACAATCTAAATCTAAATCTATATACCCATACATTTTGACACAGGGTTATTGACAGGATTGTTAATCAAATGATCAAAGTCCAACTGACAAACATTGGGGCCCTTCGGCAGTTGCCCAATAGATAATCCAGCCTTGGTGCATCTTGTTGCAACACCAGCCATAAAATGTCAGTCAGCCACTACCATAGAAAACATCTAAATTCCACAGATATGTTAAAAATATCTTGATCAATAGCCACAGTATCATAATCAGATTACATTTCAAATTTCAGCTTGACATCAGTCAACAACACATTGACACATTCCCTACAAAAACTGAGCATTATAAGCTACAGAAGAGGGGAGAGAAGAGGAGAGGAGAGACACAGCCGAGGTCTGAGGTATCAATCAATGTCATTTTCAGTACTCAGGTCACCTTTCTAAAAAACATCTTAGAGGGCTCTACAGTCAGGCAGAATAAGTACAGATAATTCCTCTGCGGGGTTTAAAACCATCAGTGTTACACATGTGGGTCGGAGACAGCACACACCATCTTTGTGCACTCATGTGCTGCAGCTAATGTTAGCATTTAGTTGTTGGTTTGCTTACCAACCTAAACGACGCAGGGCGTTTACCACAGACACATATGCTTTACTGCATTCCTGGGTTGCTGGGTAATGGAAGCAGCTGGTATCCTGCTATAAAAACTTAATTTACTTGGTGGGCACAGTGGTGAGACACTAACACATGTACAAAAAGCAAGCTTGCAAACATGCTATACCTGCAGACAGATACATTACAGTAGCTGAAATGACTAGAACACAGTGCAGGTTATCTCATCTGAGAATAAGTGCCTTGCTCAAGGGCTCTGTGATGGGCCTTTAGGCAATCATCTGCTCATAGTGTCAAAAAAAGACTCCTTCTAGGCAAAGACAAAACAGCTTTTAGGTCCTGCCAGGAATAGTGGTGTAAATATGGAGAGGAGAGGAGAGGAGAGGAGAGGAGAGGAGAGGAGAGATTAGCTGTAAGGAGATTTGCGTCAAATAAAATCAGTTTCTATAAGTGATTGAATTGCTCACATTGTTTTTTACTTCAAGCTTCAGCATATATTTAGTTAAGTCCACATCCCGAAGGGCAAACACATAAATATACATGAGTCCGTACCACACTTGTGAGGACTCTCACTGACAATACTTTCCTTAGTGCCTATGGCCTTAATCAGATGAGAAAAGCAACATGCTAAGAGCATTTCAATATAAATTGGTTTTCCAGGATTTTTTTTGTCACTCATTGGTTGCCATTGGTTGTGGTTTGACAGATAGTCTGTGCTACTAATTTCACTTAATATCACAAGCAACTTTTCAAATGCATCCCTTACTCTTTAAACCATGCAGAGTATACTTAAAACAGACTTGTCCGTTCAAAAGTTTTTTCCAACCACGTCTGAAGGCATAAGTGTTCATAGCTGTTCAAAATGGGCACACTCGAAGGAGGTGTGAAAAGCTTGTCATCATGCAGAGGTGGGGAGATTCGATGAATCATCCCAATGTGGATAATGACACACACTTTTGGACAGTTTCACCTGGAAGGCATTGCACTTAGTGGTAAACATCGAGGGTGACAGGCTTATGATGAAGAGAGCTTCAGAGAATGTCAAACCCGCATACTAACGTCACCTTCGCACACCTAGCCTGGCCAACTGTTGCTAGAGTGACAGAGCTTGTTGTGTTGTTGGTTTTGGAAAGTTACAAAAGATGTCATAGGATGTTACAGACAGTTTGAACGTCCAACAGTAAGTTCTTTTGTACCCTCACAGCTAACTGTAACCCTAAAACCTGGAGCTTCTCTGGGTCTTATTCCCCATACAAAAGGTTTGCCCTGACCGCAAACATTTCCACGAGGTCATCTAAGCCTAACAATTTTTGTGGAGCATCTTTGGATCTTATCCCACTGACCAACCTCACTCATCTCATCCCAGATGTCTGACCACAGTTTGAAGTACAAGGTTAGGTAAAGGTGCATTTAAGCTTCTCTTTTCCACTGGGCTCAACTTGAATGGGAAAGTTGGGAAAGTGACATACAGAACCTTGCCCTTGACATAGGAGAAACCCTTACTTAACCATTTTTTAACGGTGAAAGTGACGACCAGAGAAACAACTGTTCTTCCTTTCGAGGTCTGAAATGGAAATTGGTCATCACAAAGATACAGTAGAATCATAAGAGCACAGAAACACACTCAGTTATAAATATGCAGAGCTTTAGTTTCTGCCCAGCAGTGATAAGATAAATTCCCTCTGGGCTATTAAGAAGAAGTGTGATAGTGTGGGTCTATTTTTTTTCCAAGTAGGATTTTTATTTTTATCTACACAGTTTCAAATGATGAGTTATGAAAGGAAGTGCAGAGGAGAGAAAAAAGGCACATTGACAGCTGAATTCAATACAACTTTATGAAAACAGCGCAGCAGAGCTCTTTATGGCTCTTTATCCTGGTGCTGCCCCTGCTTATATTTGTCAAATGCTTACAGCGATGAACAGCTCAGCAGTGTTGCCAACTTGGTAACTTTCTCACCAGATTTAGCAACTTTTCAGCCCTCTTAGCAACTCATCATTAAAAAGCAACTAGCAACAAATTTAGCATACTGTTTCGACCATCAGAGTTTTTTTGTCACTCCCTGGATTCAATGGAAAGTTGTGCACTATAGTACAGGTATATGCCCCATACCTCTCATGGCATCTCAAATGTTTTGTTGAAGATTTTTCAATTTTGGAGATAGTGCTAGATACTTAAAATGGAAAAGAGTTGGCAACACTGCAGCTCAGACAAGGCTCCTCTTTCAGGCACTTACTTCGTGATGACCAATTTTCCGTTTCAGTCCTCAAGAGGGAGAACAGTTGTTTTCCTAGTCATTACTTTTTAAAAGGGCTCTTTCAATGTTAAAAATTGGTTGAGTAATGGTTCGCCCCATGTCACTCATCCATCCATTTTCATCTGCTTGTGTGTTGCTGGGGCAGCAGGCTGAGCAAAGTACTCCAAATGTCCCTCTCCCAAGCAATGATTTCCAGCTCCTTCTGGGAGATCCCAAGGTGTTCCCAGGCCAGATGAGATATGGAATCCCCCCAGCATGTTCTGGGTCTACCCTGGGACCTCCTACCAGCAAAAAATGCTCAGAAAACCTCTAACAGGAGGCGCCTAGGAGCCATTCTGATCAGATGCCCAAACCCCCTCAACTGACCCCTTTTGACATGAAGAATCAGCGGCTCTACTCAGAGCTCCCTCCGGATGTCTGAGTTCCTCATCCTACGTCCAAGGCTGAGCCCGGCCACTCTGCACGAGACAACCATTTCGGCCGTGCCTATATCTGTGATCTCATTCTTTCGGTCACTACCCAAAGCTCATGACCATAGGGGAGGGTTGGGATGTTGATGGGCCAGTACATCGAAAGCCTTTCCTTCTGGCTCAACTCCCTCTACACCACAACAGTCCAGCGCAGTGCCCACATCACTGCTAAAGCCACACCAAGCCACCCGTCCATGTCACGCTCCATTTTACCTTCACTCTTGAACAAGACCCTGAGATACATGAGCTCCTTCACTTGGGGCAGTGACTCTCTCCCAGCCCAGAGGGGGCAAACCACCATTTTATGGCAGAAAACCATGGCCTCAGACTTGGAGGTACTGACTTACATCTCAGCTGCTTCGCACTCAACTGCAAACCAACCCATATGGTGGAGGTCACGATGTAATGAAGCCAACAGAACCACATCATCTGCAAAGAACAAGGATGCAAATCTCAGGTCCCCAAACCAGAGAATTTCTTCCTCTCAGCTTTGCCATAAGGTCCTGTCCATGTCACCCATCAGTTTGGAGTAAGGCACCAAGGTCAGTGTTTAGGCTTGGGTACTGTATGTCACTCAAGACTTTCCAACACAATTGGAGCCAAATGGAAACACATGATCAAAATATTGGCAAAAAGATGTAAAAGACGGAGTGAAGAGGACATCCCTTTTGTTCTGCGGTGTCTTAATATCTGCAGCAATGTGGTGAAGATTTTGACTACCTTCAGTTGCCTCCTAGAGGGGACCTGATCAGTGGAAAGTAACTTCCTGCAGCTCTGTAAATAGTGATGAAACTTGAGAGTGGACAGCTGTTAAGGAGACAGTCTCTCACATTTGATTCTGACACTCTTGGCAGAAAAACTGTGTTGAAGATAAAACAAAAAAAGTAACATAAAGAACTATTCTAACTATAAAAAAAAGACAAAAAACTCTTGTCTAATCATTGCCCACTCATATTTTAAACATTTATGTATCCAGGAAAGGTCAGCTGGGCTTCTAGCCAGTAAAATACTGCTTCACATTATTATAATCATCATCACAATCAACCCCTGAGTGCTCCTTAGTTCGATCACAGCCTTCTATTTTTGGCCACCACTCACCCACTTTCTCATCTTACATTTTGCCAGCAGCTCAGGGACTCAAACCAACAACCTTATGGCCTCAATCTGGTTTCTATAAACTCTGAGTCAAGGATGTAGTCAAGGCAAAATCTATTTCAACTCAGATTACCCTACTTAGAGGAATAGTTTATTCACCTCGTTAGACTGGCATGAATCCTGATGAGGTAAATTCTTTTGTATTGATTATGTGGAAACGTCTGATGTAATATTTATGGGTATAAATTCATTTAATGGTGGATGTTGTGCCAAGTAGAGATCACAGTTTCCCACAGCCCTCCTGGAGCTAAGTGCTGCATTAGAGAAACTGCAGATCCTTGCTCTGCTGCAGGGTATTTTTGCACTTAATCATTAGTGAATCCATTTAATTCGAAACTTGTTTTTTGGTTTCGCCTCCAGACGTTTAACAGCTTACACAGGTCGCCATGGAGACCACATCAAGACAACATTGCTTAGCCATTCATTTCCTCTTGCCATCAAAAGCATCTGGCTCTCACTTTCTTCTCTCTGTCACACCCTCCTGCTCTGCCTCCCTTTTTATTCCCTGCATTCCTTGTGGCAGCCCCAACATACCTGAGCCCGTCTCAACAAGTGAGCCAACAATCAGAGCGCGTGCCAAGCAGGTGAACAGGTACCCTGCACCACACTGCAAGCTGACAGGAAGCCATCCAGCCAGGCTGTAAAGAGCTGAATCAACACCACTAAGTAACAGGAAGTGTGGTGTTTGCTGACACTTCCCAAGTGACATGCTTTCTGCCTCTTGTTGCAAAGAACCATCTATGATCTTTTACTATGCTTAGTCACCTTTGAGTGAAGAGAAACTCAAATTAAAAAACCCATTAAGCCAAACTTTCACGAAGCCAAATATTCTAGATGTGGCAACACCCGGATTTAATTAAAGACAGGTTGTTGTTGAGACAGCAATTGATTTAAGCTCTTGACAGCAGCTGTCTGCTTACCTCTGTTTGACACTTAAAATTAATTAATTTCTTTTTTCTTTTTTTCAGTGTTATGGTGCCATGCTGCTGGCTTGTATGCAAGACATAGAAATTAGTTTGGCTTCCAGCTACAGACTGATAACTGGTATTTTCCCTCTGGTAAAATGCATTTTTAATGTTCATGGGAAGATTCTTTGCTCTACAAGTTGTTTATCTTTGCTACATGACATGGCAAGATGATTTTTCTGATTCTGATCCAGCATTCATCACTGTCTGGAGTTGCTTCACAAATATATCACACATTTTCCCAAGAGAATGTGAGATAATGTGAGTCTGATCTACTGTAGCTGAGCTCAAGTGGATTGTTTCAGAGTGAATTAACTGACCTGACCTTAGTTTAACTGTGATGAATTGTCCTGTTTAAATTAAAGTCCTTTTCGAACTATACTGTGTTTACTAAGATTGTGTAACTGTAATTGTTAGCAGTGCCATCTTTACAGTATTTTTAATCCACCATTAATTTTTCATCCGTTAATAGGAATGGTTCAATATTTTTGGGAAATATGTTTAAGATGACAAGATAAAAGTGACTCATCATCTTTGCCAGGAAGCAATTAGCTTGTTTAGCATAAAGACTGGAAGCAGGGGGAAACTGCTAGCTTGGCTCCCTCTAAAGCCACAAATTGTTCCTTTTATATTACTATTTTTGTAAGGATTAAACAAATGAGATATATCGTGTGTTAATTAATGAGCTTCAGAGGTGCTGGAAGGCAGATTTTGGAACTCTGGACAAAGTCGGGGTATCTATTTCCCCTTTTCCAGCAGTTTTGCTAAGCTAAGATCATCACCTCCTGGCTCCATACTTAATACGCAGACATGAGAATGGTATTGATTTTCTTATCTTTATCTCAATGTGGGAAAGAAGGCAAATAACAATATTTCTCAAAATGGTAAACTGCTTCTTTAGAATCAGAGGAATCAAAACATGCTTCTCTTTGGGGACAGTTTGATCGAATAATTTTTAAGCACTGAGGAGAGACTTCTGTTTTTATTTTGGCTAATGGGAGGAACATAGAACTTTGAATGGTTCTATTTTGTATTTATTGTAAATCCCATCTGAATCCCAAAATCCATTGGAGGGTTTGAAAGGCATATTTTCTTTAAAAATCCTTGAAATCACAATTTATCACAGCCAGAAACTGAAAAAAAAAAAATAGAAATTATCACTGGATTATCAAATTTACAACAGTTCTTAAGCACATCATGCGTGAAAAACGCTTTATTCAGGACTCCTAACCAAAGCTAAGCTTAAAAAAGTGATATTTCTTCAAAATCACTTTATTCTACATGTCCTGATTAAAATTTAGCAAAAACTAAACCATTTGCATCGACCAGATCCTGTACAAAACAGTAAATTCTGTGCTCCTGCATGCATGACAACAATTAGAAACCAAGACTTTCTTCAACTCCAGGATTTTGTTTCCAGTTTTTAACCTTTAACTTTAAAATATCAAAGGGTAAGATTTGTAAAATCTAACAACATCCTCTGTGCTAAATTACTGATATTACTGTGGCTGGCCACTGCTGCCACTGTCGTGTGCAGTTTATTTGAGAAAACGGTCATTATGCACATGTTGCTGATGCTGGCTGTGTGCAAGCTGTGATGGGTGTGTGTGTGTGTGTGTGTGTGTGTGTGTGTTTCCATATGTGTGGAGGACTGTGTATAATGTGTGGCAGGATGTGTGGATGTCATGCACTGATATTCTGCAGACACAGAAGATAGGTGCAGACACAGCTTGTGTGATGATGCAATTTGAGGGTAGGATTTGCATTTTGCTTACGAAATTAGCTTCCGTGTTATTTGTTTGTTGCATTGGCTCCAATATATTTGCTGTGAATCTAAAAAATATATGGTAAGGACCAATTTAAGGTGGAGGGAGAGTCTTACCCAGTGAGGCTCAAGTAAAAAATATCTGTAGCTTCGGGGAGAGTCACGGAAAATGAATAAATAAACAAATAAATAAAAAGAAATAAGAAATAGAAAGGAAGTCCAACCCCAGCCACTCCCACCTCAGATAAATAAAGAACAACCATTTCGTGAAAAATATTGACATAAAACATTAAAACAATATGACTGGTTCCTGATGAAATGGCTGTATTCGTTAAAACTATACCTCAAGACCATAGACTGTAATTGAATCATATAAAATTCAACCTCCGTACAGTTAGAGACCAAAACTGTTTTCTGTAGCAGGGTGTAAACATGTTTATTTCCATTGTAAAGCTAGGCATTTTAACATGGAGGTCTATGGGGACTGACTGGCCTCTGGAGCCAGCCTCAAGCAGCCGTTCAAAGAACTGCAAGTTTCGAAACTTCTGTGTTGGCTTCATTTCTCAGCCCTGGAGGTTGCCGCTTGCTCAAGACACCTCAAACATCGCAGGTAACCATACATTATATGCTTCACTTGACTTCACAATTGCATATTTGTTGCATCATCCTGAGATCAAAACACTGTGTCATTCCTTTTTTAATTACTTTTATGACTTTGCGGATTTTGGTTTGAATCCTCAGCATCTAGGAGTGGTTGAGTTCAGTCAGTTTATCTCTTAAATCAATCACAAACCACTATATATACAACATAATTCATCTGTGCAGGGTAAGACTAATGCTACTAATGCAAAAGGGCCCATTTTCATAACTGTATGGGAGCTTATGAGAACACACACACACACACACACACACACGAACACCTCCCCTTGTGGCCTTCATCATTAGATGGATCAGGGTCACCAGACATACAATTAAGAAGATCAGGTCACTATATTTCATAACACACGCACACCAGTTATTAGAATTATATGTATACACTCTTATCCGTCTACACACCCAGATATACATACAGACACACACACACACACAGAAAGGTAGGGAGACATTTAATGTTACTAACATAGACATAATACCCTGAGGCTGTAGGTTACGCTAAAAGGAATGTACAAACCAGATAATCTCTTTTCACACACACACACACACACACACACACACACACTCACACCACAGCTTTAAATATGTGCCACAAAGCTATTAACACATCAGCTTTTGGTGTTTCAGAAACTGTGAAACACTGCTGCTAAATAAATGAACATCCTCACTTATCCCCTGATATTTTGAATCAAGACAAAATCTCCAAAACAGCCAGACTTTGCAAATATAACTTTCATCATACTTAAGTATCTGAGCGGCTGAACTTTGCTGAACTGTTTAAAAGTTGTTTTGGTTGCACTTCCTTTAATTGTTAGTAATTAAAGACTATTTCTGCACCATGAAAAGTACAAGATCAATTTTGTTTTACTTGAGAAACTCAAGCGATGTTTCCAATATCTGGGATTGTTGAGGCATCTAGCAGGTTAAATGAGACGTGTAAATCCAATTACACTCTCAGCCACAGTAGAAGTGCTCCATCACACATCTAACCTGCACCAACGCTGCAGACTAATCTTTCTCAGAGGTCGGACAGTATGCGCTGTAGCTGAATCAGCACACTGTAAAGCATAACTGAAGTCTCTCAAATGACTAGTTTCCAGATGTTAGACCATTGCTCAACCTGTTTCAGCTGCTGACGAAGGAATAAAATTGGAGTCTGACAAACAGCTCTCCTGTAGGGTGGAGCATCACTCTTGTCCATTTAAAAGAATGAAACAAACTGTAAATGATAATTCCAGTTTATTACAACATCAGTCAGACTTTAATCACGTCTACCAGAAATACTAACATTGCAAACACCAAGTTAATTGCAGTAATGTGGAAACATGGCAACATTGCTAAAATTAAGTCAGTCTGCATTCAAGTCAGCAGGGTTTACCAACAGTTAGATGACCAGACATATTTTTAACAAACCTTCATGTTATCCCAATTGATTTGGGATAGAAAACACAGGTGACCAGTAACTTTCTGTTGTAAACATGCATCACAGTTTACAGAACTTCAATTGTGAACTACGCTATTTAATGTAGATGTACGGCTACAGTGTTTCTTTACAATGATGTTATTGCAGCTTGTCTCCAACCAGTTTCTCGTCCTTTTGGACCAAGATGGAG
Source organism: Epinephelus moara (assembly GCF_006386435.1). Lineage (NCBI taxonomy): Eukaryota > Metazoa > Chordata > Actinopteri > Perciformes > Serranidae > Epinephelus > Epinephelus moara. The sequence continues at coordinate 27,347,018 of NC_065515.1, forward strand.
CAATGTTGCTGCTTCCTCAGATCTCAGTAATTGCTTTGGTGAGTACAACTGATAGAAATGGTGGACAACAAAAACAGGACCGAAGTTGTAGTAACCCAGAATTATCTGGGTAAATAAAGCGCGTATATTCCTGTATATGTCAAAATTCATGTGTCGGATTCATGCGTGTGGGATGGAAAATGTCCGTATTAGCTGGACATTAAACAGACAGACAGACAGCTCCTTAGGACAAAGTCCATGTAATGTCCGATTGAGCCCACGTGTGAATAGAGCAGGTAATCGTCCAGACAATTCCCGGCAAGCAAGTGGGCGTGTTGATGACGTTTTATCAAACCGGAAGAAAACAATCATTCGAGGGTGAAGGAGAAGGGGCATTTACATGAAGATGGCAACAAAAATGTCTAACTGAAGAGATGATAAGATTCATGAACTTCTGTTGGTAAAGGCTGAGGCTGTATTCGTCAAAAAAAAAAATTAAAGGAACGGCAGGAAACTCTGTTGTTAATGACCAAATTAGGAACTGTCCTACCTCCCGCATGTTCTGCCCAGGCACCACCCCTTACTTACACCAAATGGAGTATTTCCAGTAGGAAACTGTCTGGAGTTCAAATGAGAAAACAGCTTTAGCATGTTAGCATGCTAACATAGTACATCATTAACGTGCTAACTTTCTGGTGCTAGATAAAAAAGGAAGGGTATGTCAAAGAAGACAGGAACATCTGCACCAAGTTTCTGTCAGTAGTTAAGACATTTTACTCAAAACCAATAATGTCAACCTCCTGATGGTGCTAGGGAAAAGTCAGGGGATCACCAAAGACAGTAAGATTCGTCCTCTGGGGACCATGAATGCTTGTACAAAGTTAATTGGAATCCATGAAACAGTTCTTGAGATATTTCAGTCTGGATCAAGTGGCTGATCAACCAACAGACTTACATTGCTTACCCTAGAACCATGCCGCCAGCACAACTAAAAACGTATAGATGACTCTTGCAGTATTATAGATTAAGTGTTTGAGTCTGGAATACATTGTTGGTCATCATTAAATTTTCATTACAGTCATCCATGTTCAATGTCATTCAACATCCTATAAGATGGAATATAATGAGACAGACTCACAGAAAGATGGCCAGCAGAATATATCACCTTTGAACTTTCTTTCAGGTGTCTTCTCCTTTTTCAATACAGTCTTGTCTCGTTCCTTTTTTCCCTTCAAATATCTCCTTGCCCTGTCATCTATTCTGCCTTTATTTGAATTATTCTCCTTAAACCAGTTTCTATCACCTCTTCTTCCATCCCTATTTCCTCTAATGTCACTACCTCATTCCTTTCATCCACCATCCCTCCTTTTCCTCGCTCTCTCCCGCTGAGATGAAAGTTTGTCATAGGAAGTGACCTTGCTCTGTGTTACCGCGGTAACAGTCCATCTCGTAGTTACTGATCTGACCCCTGACCCTTGAAGATGTAAAGACAGACACATACACACAGTACAGCACACACACACGATACAGGCAGAGCAAAAATCACACGCTATCCTGTGATCAAATTACAAATAAAATGTAAAATCAGTGTTAGACGACATAAGTACCACTCTGACACACACACACACACACACACTCACACGCCCTGAGTCTGCCCCGGCTCTGCCATCACACACCACATCAAAGCAGCTTATGGCTGAGCAGTAAAAGTGGCGCAGTGGTTTGAATTTATTCCCTTCAGTCAGACGTTTATTCGCTGCTTCCCTTTCTTAATGAGCGTCTTACAATAACCCTGTCACTTACTGCAGCAAATTACTGCTACCTAAATGAGGGGCTGATGGTACCTCTGTGTTCATGCATGTGTGCATGTGTATGTGTGTTTCCACCTCACACTCTCTTAAGGGCACCTGTATGTGATTTAACGTTCCACATGGCCTTCCTCCCAGAGTACACTTTTACCTTTTTACTATCCACCAAAAAGCGAGGGAAGGAGGGGGGCCACGGAGCTGTAATGATGAAAGGGGAGAGATGGAGGGATGAGAAGGCAATAAAATGGAAATGAAAGAAGAGGGAGAGGCGGGAGAGAGGAGTGAATGATCATCGGTGGCGACTGAGGAAGAAGCAGAGAGGAGAAAAAAGGGGAAATGGAGTAAATTATAAAGCTGTAATCTACTTCTAAGTGTCTAATAAATCTCCAGCTTACATCTTTTCTGTGATTTTCTGATTTAAATTCACACTGCTCTTTTTTTTTGCTGATATATTCACAGTTTCTCACAAATGACTGCGGAATTGACTGACACTTCATTGAACATGATTCTTCATCATCACAAAAAATGACTTACACTGCAGAATTGTGACAGTTCATCACAATTTTCCCACAGCAAGCAAAGCCAGTCAAAGCTTTGGTCCACATGCAAATCAATGAGGCATATCGTCTTGCAGCTTATATCAATATTTGCATGTTTACTGAAAAGAATGGTTCGAAAGTCTCTTGTCAATGCAAATTGGACTCGAAGTCAAGGTGAAATGATAAGTCAATGTTTTGATGATTGATTTATCTTGGAGGGACAGTTAACCCCCAAATCAAAAATAAATATTTCTCGTCTGACCTGTAGTGCTATTTATCATACTAGATTGTTGTGGTGCGAGTTACTGAGTGTTGTCGAATGGCACTAGATGGGACTCGGCTTGTGGTGCTCAGTACACCAAAGGAAAAAAAAATTGAAAAACTCAACAGCAGTTGAGATAAGAAAAGATAATCTATAAACCCTGTTGTGAGCACCTTCACGTAGGAACTATTTTCTCTTTACCAAACTACGCCCGCAAACTGTATCACTGCGCAGAAGGAAGCATGCATCTACTGCTAGCTCACCTACCTCCACTGAGCTAGCTAATGTTAAAGCTCAGCAGGGGAGGACGCCATTAATGTTTAGATCTTGTGCTGTCACGGGCACAAGCCTCTCGTCAGTGAGCAGATGCACGCTTCCTTCTGTGCAGCAATTGGAAAGTATAGTTCAGTAAAAAATATCAATTTGGCCGATACCTCATACACTCAGCAACTCACAGTATTCTCATGCCTAACTCTAACTTCATTAATTTACAAAGACAGACTTAGATTTTGCTCCTTACACACTTGGCTACAACCACGACGAGACTTGACCCTGCACATATTCAAATGACTAACCGTTAACTTCACAAACTGACCGTCAAACCTTATACTGGAAAATATGTACAACTGAATGGTGCTAAAAAAATGTTTACATTTAGATGGACTAAATTAATTCCAACAACAAAAATCTACTCAGATGGGGAAATCTGTATGCTGAGGTCAACGTAGTATTGTCCATCAATAAATGCCCCGCCCACACAAGCTTATTATTTGTAAAAATAATTAGCATAACTCACCCTCCATCATGGGAAACTCATGAGTGTGCGCTCAGAGCACAGGCTCAGCGGGGCTGAGGCTGTCACAGGGCACACATGTGAAAGTTTGCCTCAATGGTTTTCTGTCAGACAGCCCTTTCTGGCAGAAATCTATCCATTTTATCCCCAGCCACGACTTTTTTCCAGTACCAAGAAATCCATTTCTGGAAGTAAGCCATCGAGCAAACTTTTTTCCTTGTCGGCTTTCTCCCAGAAAGCCCTTTCTAACAGAAATCTATTCATTTTAACCCAAACCATAAAGTTTTTCCTAACCTTAACCAAGAGATCCCTTTCTGGTAGAAAGCCCACAAGGAAAATTTCTCCCAGCTGCTATCAGAGGTCACTGAAGCATGCACTGCTATGTGCCTGCAAAACCACCCTGTGTTTTTTGGGGAGTCGCATTTCAGTTTCAGTTTTCAAGTGATGGCCATTTTCAACCTTTGTTTAACTTCTTAAAGACTTAATGATCAATCAGTTAATTGAGAAAATAATCACCAGATTAATAAATGATGAAGATGATCGTAATCTGAGTCCACAGCCATGCTAGCAGCTCTGTGGGATTGTACTTTGGCACAGAGGTATTTGAGCTAAATGCTAACAGCATGCTAACGTACTTCCAATAAAAATGCTGATTGAGATATATCCGTCTGAAACAAGGTAGGGACGCTAGTACTTTTTGAGTGCCACAGTTTACATTCCCCTGTTTTGCTATAACTTTATATAGCTCATCAAACATGGTCATGACAAATCAATTACTATATTTATTGTTCATAACATAGAAATGTTTCATGAGAAAAACAATCATGCAACACCAAGGAATGACAAATATAACTGCTGCTGATACTTTTAAGGTCTTCAGACCAGAATTGTAAAAATGAAATAAAAAGGGAAAGAAAGGGTCAAAAACTGAATGTGGGTTAAAAAAAAGCAGAGCAAAGAGGCTGAGAGAGAAGGAGAGGAAGGTGTAACAGTATTTTTGGGTGACCCTGTCCTTATTTTATACTATTACTGAACTAAAAATACCTCACCACCCCACAGTCCAGCCCTGTCTGTTGCCAAGCGAGTGTGTGTGTGCGTGCGTGTGTGGGTGTGTGCACGTGTGTGTTCACATGGCACCAACTTTACCGTATAATACTTTAATTCTATGTCATTTCTGGGAGTAGTTAAAGGCTCTTAAACTAACTACTACTTTTACTCCCCTTCACTCAGTCTGCAAAAAAGCACAAGTGCCAACTGGTGTGTGCCACGCTGCGGAGAGTCAGTGTCTGACGGCTCACGTTTGTGTAAGTATGCAGATAATGCAAAGATCAAGTCAGCTATCTTTGCCTGCTGGGATAAGCCCTTATTTACAGTTGACCGTAAACAGGAGATTGCGTTGCCCTGCGACAAATCAAAGGGAGACTTAAATGAGAAATAATGAGAGTTCCTGCAAATGTAAACATGATGAATGAGAGGGTCAGACAGACAGAAACAAATATGGAATAACTCAGTGAGAGTGGGTGTTATTCCCTCACTGGCAAGGTCAGTGCATTAGCTGTCATGCTGTGAGCTAAGGACTGTTAACACTTAGATTAACAGGCCGGGATTAGCAGGAGATTAGACATCAGTCTCTAATCCAAATGCACAGTGCTGGTGATGGTGACGGGAAGGTAGCGGACAATGAGAGGTGGGAGTTTATGAATGTGTGTGTGCGTCAAGTGTGAGTGGGGGTAATCAGGGCACATCAGGGAGAGATTCGACGTCCCTGCTCTTTCTCAGCAGGGAGCATCGAATCTCCGTGGTTGGGGGAACATTAGGTCACAGCCTGAGGTCGGCCATTTCCAGGTCAAGTCCTCAATGTCAGAGCAGTAGACGAACTGAATGAATGTGGCACCAGCCGTCTGATTAGAGCTGCTAGGCGAACAGACACGTGGTTCTTGAGGGAGCTGAACAGAAATGTGATCTCAGAAATGAGTTTTTGACTGAAGAAACAGCATTCTGCACACACATTCAAAACACTGTTGTATGATGTAATACACACACACGCCGAGTTTGAAACTTACAAAATGAAACTCTGCTCACAAGAAACATAATCATTATACTGTAGCTCTCGTGCAGTTGTTAAAGACGGGGTATCATGGAAAACAAGAACTGTCTATGGGGATTTCTTGAAGTTAGACATGTTATTAAAGCACAAATTACAAGTATTCCTTGCTACTTTGCCAAATTTTCCACTGCGACAACTGCAACATTCAAACAAGCCTATATGGACTGCCACTTGGTGGGATGGCAAAGCTGGAAATATTGAAGGTATTTGGCATCTTCGGTAAGTTTTTTTCAGGTTATGAATCAGGTTTGTAAAGACCATTTCAGTCTTCTCAAAATTGTAAACATTCTAAATGGGTCCCTTTCCTTTCCTGGGTATTTCCATTTTGACTGTTTGTAATTACAGCCACTGACAGGAAGCAAACAAACACCAAGACTGTTGCCCTGGCAATAAAATAGCAATGAAGTAGTGTATACTGCTGGATGTGATCTTTCAGCCCTGACACCGGACAAGAACTGCAATACTAGACAATTCTTGCCAAAAACAAAAGAACTGGATTAATGCAATGCAATTGTAAAATTCTTGCTTTCTACAATATCTTTGAACAGCAACTATGGCCAGTGTTTATGGCTAGAAAGCTGTGGATTAGGTCTGTAACAGGACACACACTCTAGTTTCTTCTGCATGCAAGTCTGATGTGCTTGGGCTAATCCAACACCCCAAACTCCACACTCTTAATCTCCACCTTGATATGTATTGAGAGCACGACTTAATGCATTGGTAATGTTGGCACTGGATGTAAATCTGGCCTGTAAAGCATACCCTGGCAGCCTAGCACACCTGCCTACCAACAACTACTATGGCTGTGGCTCAGAGGATGGTCCACCAATCGGAAGATTGGCGGTTCACAGGTCAAAGTATCCTTGGGCAAAATACTGAACCCCAAATTGCTCCCAACAGTTGTTCCATTGGTGTGAGAGAGCATGTGAATGGTTATTGAGTAGCAGGTGGCACCTTGTACAGTAGCCTCAGCCAGGAGTGTGTTAACATGTGTGTGAATGTGACATGTAGGCCTCTAGTTTCCCGGCGCGGCGTAGGGTGGCGCAGGGTGGTGAACCCCGTGCAGAGCTAGTTTCAAGCATCGCAACCTGAGGCGCGCTCAGTTTGGTACCTTCGCCGAAGGTGTGCTAAAAGCTCGCCAGCTGAAATCAGGTCTACTGTCAGCGCAGGCGGAGCGCAGCCGGTGTAAGTCGAAGTTNCTTAGAAAAGTCAAAAGAAAAGAAACAGAGTGAGACTGAGAGAGAGAAAGAGAGAGCGCGCGCGCACGAGAGAAACGCTGTCAACAAATTGCAAGTTATGTTCGGTGTCTTAAGGGTTTACATGCTTCATGTGATTGCCTATACAAATGTTAAAATGTTCTTGATTAACGTGATTCACAAAGATGGAGTACATTATTGCGAGGAGGAGGAGGAGGACTTACGCAGAGAGGGTGTACCGTCAAAGGACACACGAATAACTGGAATACCGCCGTATCCAGTGTAATTGTCATTTCATGTCGTACTCTTTTTCATTACACAGGAACAAATTACATCTATCCCGTGAGGTGGTCCAAGTGGTGACACACATCATGGCCTCTGATGTGCACCCCAGTTTGCATCATCAGCCCGTGGAGGTCTGCTCGCAGTTCCGTATATTCGGAGACTGCGAGCTTGGACCTCCCGGACCAAAACATCAGTTTCCTCCTGAGAGAAGTTTGGCCGTCTGACGCTGCTGCTCTCTTCTGCCATGGCGAATTGAGTAAACTCTCATTACGCCTTCGCACGGCGCATTTAAGGGCGAAGAGAGGGGCTCATTTGATTGGTGTGATGTGTGTAAAACCCACTCCACAAGCCTTCTCTCCTCCCTCTTTCCGACCTGCGCAGGTAGGAGGGACTGAGGTGGGAAAGAGGAGTAGCTGCGTCAGCGCGCACGGTGTGCCAAATCCGCCTGGCCACACCCAGTTGGCGAAGCGCAGGTGCGCTGCGCCTCCGCCTCGGCCGGTCAGTGAAACTAGAGGCCGTAATGTGAAAGGCGCTTAGAGTGGTCAGACAAACAGAAAGGCGCTATATAAGTGCAGTCCAATATTTGTATTTTACACTATTATGACATAGGGTGCACATCCTGCTGCTGTCTGCATTTTCATTGCCAATATTAGAGTAAAAACAAAAACAAAATTTTTAAAAGCCTTCTTGCTGGTCCATAGTTTTCTTTGTTTGATATATGTCAGAGCAAGTCAGGAAGATTTTCAGGTTAATAGCGAGGTCCATGAGGATGAGACAGGCCCACCTGACAGTAAAGACAGTGATTGACAGGAAGAGTACTTTACAGATGGTAGCTTAAACAGTGGTTTAAGCACCAGATGAAAGAAAGACCACCTTGAATCCTGTAGCTTCAGTGTCAGGTGGTTGACAGCGGTCGTGACACTTTATAGTCTGTAATGTTTAAAACCTTCAACAGTAAGTGAATAAAATAAACTCCATAATCCCTGTCCAGTACTCTAAAGTGGTCTATTAAATTTGGTTGTAGATTTGAAATGATAAGTATCCTCGTCATTAAAGTCGCTGATATTTGCCTGCTCTGTGTTGCAGGAAAGCGGCCCATTTGGAGTTATCTGTGAAGGGGGGCTCGCGTGTTTGTGTTATGGTGCTGATGGAAATCATGAGGTGAAGACACATCCAATACGGGGGGGATACTATGCTGGATCTCTGATACACAGGGCCAGCAACACCACCAATAAATGAGTGCATCACTTTATAAATTATACTATTGTTACGCTAATGAACAACAAACATCCTGTTTCATTAGTGGTTAGGAGCTCTGAATATCAAGCCATTTTAAGTGAGACTGACTAACCTCTGTTCTACAAACACATCACCAATCTGCTTTAAAAATCAAACCAATTTATCACAAAAAATGGGGTTTTGTCAATACAATGTTCCACTGATACGTTCAGCAATATTTGTTAAACTGCTCTATTACATGACTGACAATGTCTAACAAGGTTCAAGAGAAAAGTTAGGAAAATCGACTATTCATATTTTATAAGGAGCACTTCTTCTGCTTGGAAGGATTCATTATCATGTTTCCCATGGTGCCTTTGGGCAAGGCTCTGTAAGCACTGTGCTAAAGCTGCTGCACAAAGTGTGGTGCATTTCCAAAAACTCATACGGACACCCTGGTGTATTGTCAGGATATGTTGCACAATGTGTCTTCAAATGTTATGAGCTAAGGAGCCGTTTTTATGCAGTTCACCACCTCTATCAAATAAACTTCTCTGTCACTCCCGATGGCAAACTATGTAATAAAGCCGAAACGCCATAAAAATAACAATAAAAAATAACATGAAATGGCCTCTGAGCTGACACTCGGGAGGTTAAAATGATAAAAAGTACGAGGGAGACTGGCTGTACGGAGCACTCTAAGGCTCACAGATACACAAACACAGCAGGCGTGCATGGAGTTTGGATTTTCACAGAAACATGTCTAATTATAGGCCTCTATCTGAGCCTCACATGTACACACATGAAAACACGCTAACACGCTGTGATTCCTTCTTCAGATGTAGCATTTGGACGCACATTCTCCATTAACTAACCACACCTCTCATTATATCCCGTAGAGAGGACAAACAGCAGGTGACGAGCAGCAAAAGAGCTCGCACATGGATTCAGGTGAAAGCTACAGCATGATCCCTAATCAATCTAGCCTTTGAAATACACTCCTCGACATTAAAATCAATCATCGTTTCACTCCACTAACATGTAATGTATCAAACATGATCATTGCCCTCGGTTGCTATTGGAAACTGGTACCAAGTCTGTTTGTTTTACCTCGTAGAGCTGTGACAGATACACCTGTCACAGTCACTTTAAATGAGATCTCTGATAATACTCTCCAACGGGCGGTGATCCTATCAATGCTCATGCCTGTGTAGTTATGACCTCTCAGTTAGGACACAGAGTGGCTTTTACACTATCAAAACAACACACTACTGAGTTTCTTCATATTTTTTTCAACAGAGACTATTCAAGCTATAAAATGGATAAAAACCCTGCTGGGGTTTGAGGAAAATACTTACAAACTATATGATTAGCTGTAATAATGTAATATCTCCCCTGGTGGCTGCACAGTACACTGAACAAATGTACTCATTCTACATGCTGAGTCTAATTTGGCAGTTAAATATTCATGGCTGCAAACTGAATACAAATTCTCAGGTGAATACGTTACTGTACTGTATGTTTTTTGGCGATTTTGACAAATTGCAATTTTATTTTATTGCTCTCACGTGGCCCACCAGAAGTCTCAGTCCTTATGGTTTACTTTCAACTTAGTGTCTGTACTGTGAGCAGCAGCTTGATGTTTCTATGAGGAACTTCAAAGCACTGACGCTTAACTCATCAGTGTGAGAATGCATGTCATGTATCAGCATAAGTTATCAACATAATTTGCATTCTTCATGAACTACTTTTGCTCTGCTGATCTGGAAGCTAATTCATAAACCTATTTTTCACCCAACAACATGATATAAGATATACACCTAGTTGTCAGTTTATTAGGTACATCATGCTAAAACTAATGCAGTCTAATACCCCTGCAATTAATCCTGTTTTGTTGAAACTGTTTTTGAGAGGTGTTGATTCATCTGCACGCAACAACGTTTCTGGTGGCTGCAGTTTGTGGTGGTGCTGCATTACACTAGCAGGTGTTTCTATTATTTTGTCCACCCCATTTATATCAATCAGGGTAGGCTAAATAACATAAATGGCTCTCCGTGTCCTGCAATAAATCCTCCTTCATGAAAGTAGGATTTATCACATGCATTAGATAGCATTAGTTTTAGCTGGGTGTACCTAATAATCTGGCAACTCAGTGTATATTATATTCAACTCACAATGATAAATCCAAGTCATGCAGAACTGGACTGACCTTGCTTATGTCTGGTCGGTGTTTATTTTGCAGTAAAATACTTGAATTACAACAATCCCATCAATCCTTGTAATAACCAATTAATAGAAATCAGAGGCCTTGTAAAGCTTCACTGTACATTGTCTAATGCGTCTGTCTGTTGATAACCCGCTGAGGAGACTGCACTCGTGTCCTTCCCTGAAATTACAAACCACAATGCATGACAGTTAATATGCAGAGCCGCGAGCTGTGAGCTGAAACGCAGAGTGAACGCACTAAGCCGACACATCTCATCCACTCCTGTCGTCTCTATCCACTGCCATAAGAAGTTATTAAAAATGCTTCAACTTCACTTCAAGTGCAAGTAAAGGCTCCTGAGAGCATGGGAGATACTATACATGTATGTGGTGTCGTAGTATATGACTTACAGGAATAGTCTGGATTACTTAAAGTGGGGTTGTATGAGGTATTTATCCATAGTCAGTGTATTACCTACAGGAAATGTCGGTCAGCATGCCCCCAGTTTGGAGAAGTTGACAGGTGTACCAGCACAGATGCCAAGCACAATAAAATGTATTTAAGCCACCCAAAAAGGTCCCACCTAAAAGTCAGTTTAAGTGTGTGCTATTTTTAGAACATTTTCACCACTTTACCTTGGCGCAGATGGCCTTTCTGATGGGCCTTTCAGTTCTCCATTTATGCTCTTATCAAAGCCACCAGACTCCATTGACAAAATCAGCCATTTTAGCTCACTTAACACAGAAGGTGCTGATCTCCTGCTGCCTCTACTGCTGTATGTATTTTTTTTTGTGTTATTGTGTGACTTTGATTAATCCAAACTAACCATTTTAAATGTTTTAATTGCCAAAGTCACTCAATAACACAAACTTTCAATCAAGGCAGTTCTGCTATGCTAAAATACTGTTTTTCTCCATGGAGTCTGCTTTTGAAGAGACCACTTAAATGGCTTCAGTTCCCCGTTTGAAGTCGCTGTCTGATGGCAAAGTAAAGTGATGAAAATATTCTCAATATAGTGTGCACTTACACTGACATAGATTTTTGAAGGCGGCTAAAATATGTTTTGCTGCTACCCTCATCAGCAGTACAGTGTTTAACTTAAGTGGCGGTACTCCTGCCTGCTTCTCCAAACTGAGGGCATGCCGACTGACATCTACTGTATGTAATAATCTGACTTTGGATGAGTACGTCGTACAACCCCACTTCAAAAATCTGAACTTTCTCTTTAATGAAACTCAGTTCATTATTCTTTATCAGATGAAGACAATGAATGTGTTAATTAAAATGCACGGGAAGAATGTGTTTTAACTACTGAGTGATTAATCAGTAACAGATGAATGTAAGCCTGCATGCGACTTTCTATTTTCATTATAAAATATTCAGCTGATTTTTTTTCCTCTTAATTTTTCTATAGTAATTACAATTTTCTAAACCCAAGTTGACAGTAAAATAGCTTGTTGCAAAGCCCAAAATATTCTTATTACTATCATTGAAGATACTGCTTTGTCCAAAATTGCAAACAAAAAAAAAAAAATCACCTCGCCTTTGAGGGCTGACGAAAACCAGCAAATATCTTGGAAGCTGGAACCAGTAAATTATTCATATTTTATACTTTAACCAAGTTGAAATTACTAATCAGTTAATCAACTAATTGTTTCAGCTCCTATTGAGATGAGCTGTTTGACTACATTGTTCAGGGGTCTCTTACTGTAACTGAAGAAACAGCTCAGAAACCACCAGTCTAACCAGTTCTGCACCAGTTCATTTCACTATGTAAAAACCTGTTAAACCAATAAATCTCCTTCCCTTCAGTTCATATACACACATAGAGACAGACACACACACAGTGTATAGGGCTCCGAGGAGCATATGGATGAAGAGCGTTGACTCATAAAGCAACCAAGCAACCACCGCGTCCACCACATCAGACAAACAGCACATCTTTTCATTTGGAAAACAGATGGACGCTCGATTCCCAGAGAGGGGGAGAATGATGAGAGAAAGAGGAGGGCTGGGAGGAGGAGGAGGAGGAGGAGGAGGAGGAGGAGGAGGAGGAGGAGGAGGAGGAGGAGGAGGAGAAAGTAAAAATAGCGGCTGATAAGAAGGAGGAAGTAAATATTAAAGGGAGGAGAAAGAACAAGGAGGAGAGGTGTGAACTAGAGCGAGGGGAGAGACAAGCAGAGGGAAAGAAAGACAGAGGTTATCGAGAAACGATGCTGGTTTGTACCACATTGATTTTAGGTCCAAAGATTGATGTTAAGGCATTGAACGGTTTGTGCTTTTGCTTCTTTTTTCCCCCACCTACCACTCCTAGTGTACGTGATCGTCATAGGTGTGCAGGAAGGCTGTATAACTCTGACCCTTGCATTCATCACTTTTACTTGTTAATAAATTGGCAATGGAGGAATTTAATGTATTAGGCTTTTACCCACAGTCAGTCTGGATAATAGCTATGGGTTCATATGTGGAATGCAAATGTGTATTATAAATGTGGCTGCATTACATATATCAACAAGACCCATGACTATAAAAAAGGATTCTTGCTATGAAAGTTCTTTTTTCTTTTGCAAGTTTACTGGTGTTTCATGAAAGGTATCTATGCTAATTGGCCAACCGCCCTTAGTTACCATCGTAAAGCTTTCTGTTTTTGCACGCCATATATGCAATTTACAAAGAAAAGTCAGAAAATATCACTTTTAAACAACTGGTCCTTGGTTTCAGAAGGAGGTAAACAACAGCATTTCTAGGCAGCAACATTTGATTTTGACATCTAAAATGAAAACTGTTTTCCATCTCAACAGCCCTAGGAAGCAAGCTGAATAAGCTAATGTTAGCTGAACCTTATAAGAGGTCTTGAATACACCCTTCATGGCAACATACATGGTATTGTACTAATAGACTAGAGGCCAAAGCTACAGGCAAAAAATAAAAGCATCCTGTATTCCAGTGTTCAGCTATTGAGTCCTCTTGCAAGATTTAGCAACTATAGACATATTTTTGTGGCAAAATAAAGACCAAACCAAACAAACAAATTTGTACTCTTCATAGTGTTGTATTGTTTCGAATTAATTTTTCATCCATCCACACACCATTTAACACTTTAAATATATCCATGCCATGGATATATAAAGAGAATTAGATACAGCGCAATGTAAGTCTATAGACCCTTTTAGAGCCAATATCACAATGATGTCAGTTTGTTAGCTGGAGGCAAAACACAACTCAGCCACCACAAGGCCGTAGGCTACATAGGAGTCTTGTTATGTTATTGGAAGCCAGAATAGAAGGAGTCATGGCTCAAAACATACATTTTATCACATACCATACCATAACATCGTGTGTACTGAGGGTTATCATGTCCAAATAATCAGAATTTGGAGAGGTGTTAAAAGGAATATTGGATTTCTCCAAAACGCTAACTTTTAGCACATAAGCTAACATTAGCTTCGATAGCAAAACAAAACGGAGGAAACCATTGAACTGTCGTCCTCCTTTGTAAGATTGGCATAGTACTCAAACACAAAGCTGGCCATCCCACCTTCAGCAATCCTGTCACATCATCTATCCACTGAGTGAGAGCATACAGGTTGGCCGGTCTGGTCCCATTGGTCAGTGTTATATTTCTACATGAATTAAAGAATGGTTAAGGTATCACACATTCACTCCGCTCTGTACTCTGCTGCTCCGTCTCCCCAGACAGAGTGCCCAGAGTGAACTTTGCCACTCTGAGATTGTGGTGCTCTGGATAACCGAATGGTACATTAAAGTTATAGTTCAGGTTTTTGGACATTTTTTGACCTGCACGGCGTGGTGATGAACTGTCTTATTGATTTCTGTTGGCGTGCTGTCTTGCGGGCCTGCACGGCGGAGTGATACTGGCCAGAAAATAGTCCCAATTGATAGCAAGGTCTGACGTAATGCGGGGATGTTTTAAAATGATTGAAATAGTCTAACAAAACACACGCATACTTTTTTGTAGCTTAAAACCTTTTGGTTACGTGTCCCCTGTACATCTTCAGAACTACTTTTTCTCCGGTAAGCTACGGGCGATTTCTCAGAGCAGGAGGCTCGTTGAGAGTAGTGACACCGTCACATCAGAGCAACAGATGGTCAGCATTTCACACAACTTCATGTCCAAAAACCTGAACTATCACTTTAAGACAGCGCTCCGAATTTACTAACGGTCCAGTTTGTGCCAGAGTGCACTCCGGCAATTGGAATGAATATTTCAGAAAACACCAGTATCATCTTCCTCCATTGTCTAAAACAAGCCAACAGAACTTGCTAGCTTGCGTTAACTAATGTCTGTAGAGAATTGTTTTGCCTCCAGCTAAGCCGCGCCCACCAAAAAAGGGTCTACAGGAAGAAGTATATCCAAGCCACATGGCATCATGTTACATACGTACTTCCACTGTTTCGAAACTTCAAAAACTGACTTTAAAATGCAATTCCTGGGACCCAGGCCACACCTATTTAGGAGACAGGAAGTGTGTTCATACCATTAGCGCAGCTTGTAATGCTTCATCTTTTGTTATTGAGCATCTTTGGCTTGGTTACCACTGTAAGAGATGGGCAAGCTAATATTTGGAACTTACATTAGGACAGGTAAACACACTTAATCAGTTTGTTTACGCATTTGCTCTTGTGTTTTTGGTTCAGAAAAGGCTAAAAACACTTTCAATGTTGCTCTTTCCAGCCCAATGCATGCCACTTCAGCATGCTTATAAATCTAAAGCTTGACACATATTAAGCTTTGACTGGAAAATTGCTGTTAAGTAGGGAGGTTAATCAGAAAATGGTCAATTCTACCACACTGTTTCCTGTTGCCTGCACAACTCTACATTTTTAAGTATTCAATAAATAGCATCTGAAAATGATCAAATAGGGAGTAGGGCCTACAGGAGCTAGGATCAGTACCAAACCTGTGGTAGCAACATCCAGCCCATGTCAATGAAGGAGAGATGACAGGACAGAGCCTCCTCCCTTCTTCCTTCTGATCTCCTCTCCTCACATCCTCTCCTCTCTCTTCCTACTCACTTCTAACTCTGTCTCTCTCATGTCGCTGCATCAGACATCATGAAAGATTCACAGCTCTGCTTTTAACAGATCTTGCAAACCCCCCCTCACTATCTTACTCACACAAACTCAGGCAACCCTCCACCCCTGGATCTGAGCCTGTCTAGAAAAACAATGCAGAGATGGAAGCAGGAAATAGACAGACAACAAGGGAAAGGGAGAGGGACAGGTGCAAAACTTACAGAAGAGTATAAAGAAAATTGTGTATGTTTGTATGTGTGTGTGGACTGGGTATTCGGCGTTCCACATGGTGGCGTGTGCTGTGAGCGCCTGAGTGAGCATGTGATGTGTGACAGATGACGGACAGTATCAATTTCCTCTCTCACACACGCATACGTCAACACTCGCACACACCCGGACACTGTGGACAGATATGAGCAGACATCGCCAGATGTTGCAGCAGGTAAAATATTGATGCTGGTTTAAAGTCACACGGATATTTTTCTGTTGCTTTGTAGTGTTGCATTACTGTAACTTAAACTTAACAGGTGCTGTTAGACAAAGCAACATTTGATTAAAGCACAGACTGGTTTTGACCTCACAGTTTTCCCTATGTGTGAAACTGTCTGAGCACTTGAACTCAACATTCTTCATTCATAGGAAATGTACATTTTCTGTTGCAAGTTTTCTGGAAATTTGAATGGAAACTTGACAAATGAATGATAATATCGAATCATTCTTCAGCCCCAGGGACAGTTAACAATGTAAATGAATGGAGGCTCCGTCGTTGACTCAGCATTGTTAAGGAGTTATTGACTGGTAACCAAACCTGTCATGTATCATAATCTACAGGTAACCCAACCTAAAAACACAGTGTATCATGTTAAACCTCCCTGCATCTCCTCCATGTTCTTTCAAACAGTCAACAACGTGACAAACACTCAATATGTAGGCTACATAACACACACGGGTGTCAAAACTCAATACCTTCCGATACAGAATATGAAGCGTACACGATATATAGTCCCTCTCTGTTTCTGTGTGTCATACGATCACATGGGTGTGTGCTGCTCTGCATGGACAATGCATGTGTGAATGAAACTAAGTGTCTTCCCTGGGGAAGGTGTTGGCTTTCACTGAGTTTTAAACACACATTCACTCACTCTCACACACACACACACACACACACACACACACACACACACACTATAGGACGAGCTAGTTCTTTAACTATTGACCAGGTACAATGTGAGTGAGTTAAAAACGCTCGCAGGCACAAAGACAGACAGGCAGACAGCAGGAAAGACAACTTCCATTCACATGGGTTTAAACCTATAGGACAATAGGTGTGAGAAGAATGGGGGCTTTTTTTAAACTCTGCAGGAATTAAGAGCATATGCTTATCAAATTACACACTGTTTACTTAAGAATTGTGATATTTATCATATACACTGGTAAATACAGATCTCACACCGTTTACACCCGACAACATGTATTTCATATCCTCTAAATCTGATAAACACCTGGCATCATATTCTGTTACCATTCTTCCCCTTGCATATTTGCTGTACTATATATTCATATCATACACTTACTTTTTGAATTTGCACGCACATTTTTAAGTCAATCATCTGTATTGGTTCGGAAAAACAGGAGAGACAAATGGACAATTTTGCTTTCTTTTCTCCATGCAACAGCTAATTGCATGTTAATGATGTTCGACTATAGTAGAAACAGCTGCCAGAGGTAAAATGAGTGTTTAAATGAGTAAAAAATGTACTCACAACAACAACATTCCTGCGTACAATTTTGTAGTTTTTACTCATTTTAAATGCACTTTTGCGCTGACACTGTATCACTTATTCATGGGATTGTTTGAAAGACTGTGTCATAGATGTCTATCAGACCTCAGAAGTACTAATAGAGAGTAAATGACTATGTCTGAAAGCTCAATACTGTTTGACAAAATGTGTCTGCGGCAGAAAATCAAAACTAAAGATCGAATGCTTAGTCTTTCAACATTGTCTTCTAACACACTGACTTTTGCCTTTTTTAAATTTATAAAAGGATTTTGTAGACATCATTATTTTTCTCAAAGTACGGCAGTGAAAGAGGTTTTGTTTTGGTGCTGAAATACAGGTACTGGAATCAGAAAATTCCAGACACTAGCCATTCCTAACCAGAAGGACTATCATTATAATTATTAAGGGATTTGTACACCAGTGGTGTCAGAAAACTCTGAAAGATCAGGCTAAGCAAAAACTAATGATGACTGGCAGCAGCTGGGTCTTGTCCTAAATCATTACATAATACACTACAGATAGGACCTTTCACGGTTCCGTGTTTATGCATTAGCCACTGTAGTTCTCACATAAATGCTTGGCACATGGCACAAGTTTCAGTTCTGCAACCTCACTGCTAGATGCCATTAATTTCTGCACACAGGAGAAGTTTTCCTTGTGGGCTTTCTCCAAGAAAGCCCTTTCTGACAGAAATCTATTCATTTTAACCCAAACCAAGCTCCCAAACGTCACCAACTCAGCCTTAACCAGGAGAACTCTTTCTGGTAGAAAACCCTAGAGGGAAATTTCTCCCAGCTGCCTAATTCCTACACACTAGACCCTTCACTCAACTATTTGTGTTTCTGATGAGGATGTTTTGCTGGTTTGACTCTAATTTCCCTGTCGTAAAACACGTTAATCTTAATATACAACTTTCTAATATCTTTATAATGAGGTAAGCCCCCTGCCCCCCAGGAGAGCTGTCTATCAGCATCAATACAGGCGAGACTAATTCACACAGCCATACACATAAAAAAAAATCAAATTAGTTTAATGATGATTTTTTAATTAAACACAGCTGTTTTATTAAAAGAGAGACAGAAAGTGCCTTTATCCTTAAAATCTTCATGTCAGTGAAGATTCTCAGTCATCCAGGTCATGGTTATCATAAATGCTATGTCGTAGGCTACTGCAAGCAAGTCCAGTTGCCTACGACAGAGCACTTATGATAAAATCTTCATAAATTCATCCAGCTCTGTCGGTCAGTTTTATAAGACCTTTTATAAGTTCTGACAGGCAACAGAGGCATCAAACCTCAATGTTTTTATAATCAGGTCGGTTTGAACCTTTAGAGACAGTGACAGAAAGGAAATAAGGCTGTCAACGAAAAGATCTATGTTTAAAAAGTTGTAAACAGAAGGTAGTACTTTTGATTACTTATTTGTATGCATACATGCTTGCAAAAATAATAACAGTTATTATTCCTCCTAATGGCCATAAAGGTGCAGAAAAGGCAACCAAATGAATGAATCAGCTTCACTTAGGTCTTTCCAGGTGTAAACACGACCACCTCAGCCAGCTGCACCAAAATAGAGTTTAGATGAGGAACCCTCAGCCTGGGCAACACTAACACCCTCCAGAGTGACACTGACACAGGAGTGCAGGGGAGTCTGCTGCTCCCTGAGCGGAAAAGCTAAATTTACCAACCTTGTGTTTCTGAGATGAGAAAGATTGAAGAGCCCCCGTTCTGGGGAATTCTGCTGCCGGTCGCCATCTTTCTGTTCCTATCTGGTTGTCAGTATTAATGGGGTCTGGAAAGGAAGAACTCTTGCTCAAATAACTAGAGCAGATCAAGGTCCAAGTGACTGAAGCATTGTGTTTTTCATCTGTCAATAAAAGATGAGTTTTTAATGGAAAGGGAGGGAGAGAGTCGTGTCGGGTCTAACAGAGACCTTGAGTGACTCACTTGCTCTGTCTCTTTCAACCCACCTCACTGTCTGTCTCTCTTTTTTTTCTGTCTGTTTCTGTCTCCACCTTTCTTTGGTTCACTCCTGTGTTGTTTGTTGGTCTCTATTTCACCCACACACCCACGCACACATCCAATATTAATAACCCACCCGCCCATACAAGACTATTTTCATTGACACAACATGAAATGACCTTCACATCATACACGCTGAACACATACACACACCTCAATCTCCCCTCTCTCTTCTCATCTCCTCCTCCACTACATCTTTAGGTGAAATACTGGAAGAGACAGAGAGTCGGATGATTGCCTTAAAGGCCAAAACAACTCAATTTCCACAATTCCCATATTGCGCTTTCCTCAAGGCCAGGACAGTTTAATCAGTATGTGTGAAGGGTGGTCGACCAGAGAGATGAGATACACAGACTTTGATGTGGGATGTCTGTTCTGACTGACTGGCTGACTGACTGAGTGTCAAGCTGATTGATTAATTGACTGGCTGGGTAATTGACTGATTGATTAAATGCATGATTGCTTGAATGGTTGGATGGCTGGCTGACTGACAAGAGAGGGTACCAGGATAAAACAAAAGGACAGAATCATATCCCAAATCTTACTCTCTCCAACTTTTGTTACAGCAGGTTGTGCTGCAAGCCTGCTGAGCTGCACTTGTTATTCGATATTGCCCTGGGCTAGCCTAAATTATTAGTTTATGCAAATGGCAAAACAGGCCATTTCAGCATCTATTGAGTCCCACACACACACACACCCACACACACACACACACACACACACACATACACACATACACCACACCTGCAGTCCAGAGCAGAGCAGACAATGAAAAATGCCCCAGAACACACTACTGCTATGCAACATGGAGTTACAGCAGCCACGAGCAGAAAGCAAATCTATTCTCTCCTCTGTAGTTTTTGTTAAAAGCTGTTTACATCTGCAGCACCAACATCAGCAAACAACCATAAATGCCCCGCACAGACAATAATAGCTCCATAAGACACATAGCTGACACCCACCTGCAATTCTGCCTTCAGCAGACAATGAAAATGCCCCAGAAAGGGCTGTAATAGAGATGTGCAGGAAGAGTCTATAGACTGGGAAACACCTCAGTCAGGATGGGTGCATTGCTCAGTAATAAGAGTGTGCAAAGAGGCTGGAGAATATCACAATAACACCCTTAAACTGAGATGTAGACTAATGCAAGCACACTTGCCTTTTGGAACAATAAAACAAGTTAACAAGTGGGCTGAACAAGCTTCAGGAACAGGTTTATTTACAAAGCATGTCATCCTTATGAGACAAATAGCCTAATACCTAGAAGCATCATGCAGTTTCTAGGAATATTGAAACAGAAATACTACAGACACACTGTAAGTCCCTGTTGCCATAGGAGGTAAGAAAATATTAGAATAAGGTGAGAAAACACACTATTGAAAACCCCATCCTGTTAGGATATATTTGAGCAAAGCAGCTTTCTATGTTTTTAATCATAACTACTATAGAAAACTGACTCAGTAAGTGCTGTGAAGTGCATTTTTTTTCTGTAAAATTTCTCTAAAAACTCACCGGAGATCTCAGTCTGGGGCACCCCTGCCAGAGTGAACCCTTTGCCGGTGTAGAACTGCCGCAGGTCGGTGCAGCTCCTGTCCGCCCCGGCCACCGGGCCCGGTGCTGCAGAGAGACACGCCAACACACAGAGAAGCACCGGGAGACGCATCTTCTGAAGTGTAGTCCTCTTTTTCCTCTCACAGTCTGTCAGAAAATCCTAAAGATTTCTGATCCGAGTGAATCAAGCAAGAGTTCTTGGAAGATCCCTGTCTTCAGTTTTTTGTTGCTATCTTTTGATTTTCAGGAGTTTTCAGCGTGTCAGCAGAAGCAGTGTTTCCCCCGGTCAAACTGCACAGAGCTCCCGTGAAGTAACGCGCCAGAGACGGAGGCACCCGCGGCGGGCGAGTCCTGGGTGTTTCTGCGGGAGAATGGATCTGCGACGCGCGGCTGTAGGTGTCAGGTACACCCCGCTCCTCCTCCTCCTTCTCCTCTTCCTCCTCCTCAGCGCTGCTGGCTGTGGGCTGCAGAGATGTCAGAGACAAAAGACAGAGGAAAGGGGAGAGTGTGTGTGTATGTGTGTGTGTGAGAGAGAGAGAGAGAGCAGGTGTCGCTCAGTCAAAGCCGGTGCAGATCCACGCGCAGACTACCGGTTCATGATTATGATAATCAGCCGGTTTAAAGGCAACAAAAGAGCAAATCCGTTATTCTAAATGAGGTTTCAGAGAGGAGAAGAAGTATCCGGTAAATCCCTCTTTCCAGGCTTTGGGACAATGAAATGAGTGTTAGAGGGAGTGTGCAGCAGAGTGTTGATGCTCTCTTTCTCTCCCTCTTTGTGTGTGTGAGGATAAGAGTGAGTGTCTACTGCTGCAAGGACCAGGTGGGCTAAACAGCGCCACCTGTAGGTCCTCATATTACGAGGGGAGTGTAGAAGAGTGATATTCCAGGGATTCCCCATTAAAAATGTATAATATTTATTCTCATTAACTGAAAATGACAGTGCACACATTGGTTTCATTATTCCTACACACAATCCTCAAAATGAAGGCTTAAAATTATAATAAATCACAAATAAGGGAAAAGTTAAAATCATATGGAGGTCCATGCTTTGACTCCTAAATATCTTTGGTATTCTTTGCATGAAAAACTTGTATTCAGCCCAAACTTTATGCGCAAATTCAAGTAATTTTAG
This sequence comes from Epinephelus moara, assembly GCF_006386435.1. NCBI lineage: Eukaryota > Metazoa > Chordata > Actinopteri > Perciformes > Serranidae > Epinephelus > Epinephelus moara. Next base: position 27,368,932 of record NC_065515.1, read on the forward strand.
CAGGAAATAAAAAAAACTCCTTTTTAATGACTTGTGTCCGTTAAACACATTTAAATTTAAAAAAATACAGCATGTTGTGTGTCTATTCTCTTATATTATGCTACTCAAAATACATCTTCGGTCAATTATGATAAAAAGACAACACATTTACGCAGTGCTTTACATGGTACATCAGTAATCAATATAAGCTGAGAGTATGTTATAGAATGAAATATGAAATGCATGAAATAAACACAACAGATAATGTGCTGCTGGAGTAACATTAATGAAAGTTGTGTTTTTAAGATGTGTTCTGAGAAGTAATTTAAATGATGTTACTGATTCTGCAAGGCTCAGATCGTCAGGGATGGAATTTAAAAGCTAAAGGGACCTGACTTCATTATTCCTCCACCACAGTGGTGGAACATCAGTCAAATCTTTCACCACAGGCGCTTAAACAATGATATCGAGGTCAGGATTTAAGGTTCAAGGGTAAATGTTCTTCTGCAAGTAAATATATGTAATTAGAATGAAAGAAAACAAACTTGATTCACACACACACACACACACACACACACACACACACACGGAGATACGCTATGTATCCTTGCAGGGAGGTCAGCGGGCTGGTAGGGATTCAGTGCCTTCCTCTGGCTCAGTTTGGCAGGGTTGGTGGACATGACCGATGAGCTGTCAGACGCTCTCCAATCTTTCTACATCCTACATCCTCCCCGGCAGCAGTGCTGGGTCCAAAGGATGGCCGGGAAAGGTCACTGGCAGCCGTGACTCAGAAATGCAGCTGAAATTAAATCAAATTGCAGGTGAAATTAAATCCACAAAGGGTTTAAATGCGCTCTAATTACTTTTAAATTGGATGTGGCAGAGGAGCGTGAAGGTAACACTGTGTGAGTACTGTTAATGCTGCACAGGTCAGGCTCAGAGTTAATTAATAATAATACATGTCGTACATTAACAGAACACGGTGTTCTGGGCCTCTGTCTGTATTCTTTCATAATACTCTCAACAGAAACTTTGACACACAGGTTGCATCACATGGACAACAGTGTGCTTCCAACTTTGTGGCAACAGTTTGGGGAAGCTCCTTTTGTGTTTCAGCATGACACTGCCCCCGTGCACAATGCCAGGTCCATAAAGAAATGTTTTTTTCCACTTTAGAGTGAAAGACAGGTCTGCACAGAGCCCTGACCTCAACCCCATCCAACACCTTGGAAGGGACTGGAATGCATGTCAACCCCTATCAGCCAAAATCAGTGTTGCACATAATGCTTTTGGCTGAAGGGGAGCAGATCATTACAGTTTTGCCAGAGGAGTGGAGGACATTACAGCAGAGTATTAACATCACTGGTTTAAAGAGCACAAATGGGTATAATGTTAAGATCCGCTTTGATACCTGCCCTCTGTGGCATCCTATCTATTTCTTCCCTAATTTCTTGTCATCTCACTACTGTTGACATGAAAATAAAGCTAGAAAAATCCACCCCCAAAATGTTAGGGTATCAACATACTTTGATTAGATGAAATAAAGCAAATAAATTAGGCAAGAGCTGCAGAACCCTTGTGGTATAGTCAGGACACAGCTGGCCTTACACCAAACCACTTTGTAGATTTCAGATTTCATTATTCAGAAAAAGTTCCAATGTCAGAATAAAACCATGAGAGTTTTTCTAGAGTAGTGGCAGTTGTGGAGTTGTGTTCCCGATTGTTTGGCGTATGGTGGTCATGAAACTCAGTCTGAGCTGTGTTATGGCAGTTTTTTTCTGGTCTTTACATTACAGTGAATTTAAACATGTTTTAATATCATCATACGTAAGTTTTTAGTCTTGGCTCGAGCAAATAGTGAAGTTCAACGACGTGAACATTGTCAACAACCACTAGGTGCGCTCTCTCCAGCGCCAAACAGGAAATAAGCAAACCAAGTAGACAGTAAACATGGAGGGGACTCCAAGGAGGTGCAAGAACATGAGCAATAGTGTTGTGCAGATCGATACTTCAGTATTTCGGAATGAAAATCAGTGGTTTCGCACATCACTAGTTAGCAAGTCTCTGGCGTCTTAGACTGTGGGAAAAGGAGGAGAAATTGGTGTTGTGACATGAACAGGAGTGACGTGACGTGAGCAAGAGTGTTTCTGTTACATGTTTTCTCATATACCATGATAGAGTGATGAAGGAAAAAACATGGACAGAAATTGCTGCAGTCCTGTCCTTGAAAGGACAGTGCGTCAAATGTTGTCCTTAAATCCTGAAATTCCCTGCACAGTGGTCAATAAGACTTTGTTAACAGGTGTTACTGATAACATTAGCAATGGCTCTGTTGGATGTGACAGTAAGCCAGCATGCAAAATACCAGGATCCTGAAATAGAGGTAGCTACAAAGAATTAAAATATCATTGATTTTATTATTTTTGTGCTTCCCCCATTATGACGTGTGAAAAAAGGCCTATGGTGCAGTCAGTTGTTTTTCATCCGCTCGTTAAATCAGGAATTATCATGTGACCACTCTGTATGAACCTGGTGGTCATTAATCAGTGTCCTTAACAAAGGAAAACCGCACTACAAGGTGTTGAAATTAAGCCAGGTTTGTTCTCATCAGCAGCCTGAACGTGAAGCACAGATCTTTCGTTTTTTAACACTACCCTAACACTTTTTTTGCACAGTTGTATATCTTGAATTTACATTAAATGCCACAACTTATACAATAAAATTGGTTATCATGGAGTTTACCCCAGCTAACAAGCACTTTGCTGGCTGTTTGAGGACACCTTCCAGGTCAAAGACACCATTTGTTTTTGGCTGGAACGTCTAATTTTAGAACAACAGGTCCAGACACACCTTCAGGTCAGCCGAGGGACACACCTTCATGGGCTAGCTCATTCAAAGAAGAGAAATTAGAGCTCCACTTTCACACAATCCCACACATTCTCAGCTCCATACACACCTACATAGTGCAATGTCAGGGCAAGTGTTAATCCAGCCAATGATTTATCGCCTTGGCTGGCTTAGTGCCATTAGGATTAATGTGTTAGAAGAGATTGGCACATACCAGCCACTTCAGCCCTCAGGCAGAGACGTTTTATATCAGTTCACAGAGAAAAGTGATGAGTAACATATCAATTACTGCCTTTTTGGAAATTGATTGAAGCAGCCAGATTTTTTGATCTTTGTTAAAACTGTGTTCACCATGTAAAATAAAACACCAATATAATCCGAAATTAATTTGAAGAAAAAGTAAATAAGCTCCATATCAACAAAAATTGAAGGTGTCACATTAAATCACCAGTGGGAACTTGTTTGAACTGATATCAGACAAATATTCAGGTCGTTATTTCATGCAACAATGTGGATACTGTCTGTGGATGAGTACAAGTGTTGTCTCAACTTTCTTTCTGGCACCACGTTTAGGCAGGATTTCAGTGTCGGCACAGGCCGCCAAGCCAACAATGTCTACATGTTGTCAGTTAGGTAACCGGTCTTCTTTGCACAAATAGCAAACTATAATCCTGTTGTACTCAGACCTAGCAAGAACATTCCCTCCTAATTAAGTCTCTATCATGTGTTGAACCTCTGAGATCTTTGCTGAAAACATAATATGGGGCTAGTCAAGCCAGGCCAGACACACACATCTGAAAATAACCACCGAACTGAATATGTTTCATTAGTTTAGCCAAGTTCTTAATTTCTTTTAAAATATAAATACTTCACCCCCCCACATCAGTTACTCACCCCATGTTACGTTTAATTCTTGAAGAAAACTTTTTTTTTCTTGCACGCTTGTGAACAAAGAATCCAAAAACAGACAAAATTCTTGGTAAATTCAAGTCATAGGCAATGACACTTAACAACAGCAAAGCTATATCAAAACATCAATTTACAAACTCGCACACAACTCATGCAGTGAAATCCAAGTCTCATTTATCCAGTGGTATGCTTAATATTTTCCAAACAGACAGTGAGTGCAGCGAAATGCCACCTGCCTACTTTTGTTTATACAGAATGTGCTTTTATCGTGGTAATGGGGGGCGTGAGCAAGGAAAAAAATGCTCAGCATGTGATGTTAACAGTGACATACTCCGAGGGAAGCCGTGACTGGTCAGTCCTTCGGCGATTCTCTCATAAGTTGGCCCGTCCTTCAACGTCCCCGTCATTTGACGGTTAATGGCCTCTTCGTTTGCGAGGGCAGGGAGGGCATGCAATTCCTTGTCTCCCCAGTTGCTCATCTTTACAGTGTCTTTCAGGTTTGCGTTTCCCTCTTGCTACTAGCTGCTCATTCTTGCTATCAGCTGTTTCCTGTTAGTCCTCCGCCAGTGGGTCGCACATGCAGCGTCATCAACAGCTCCTCCCACAAGTCATCACCAGCCCCTCCCGTGGCGGAAGGGCACCTTGTTCTTTTTAAACCAAAAAGGTTCTGCCAATGTGTTTACCCCTATGTTGTGAAAAATTGGGCACCTTGGATCAACTCGCCAATCCAGCTCTGTGTGTCTAAACGCTCGCAGCTTGCCGGCAAAACGGCCCAACATTCGCTGAAAATCTGGCAGTGTAAAAGGGGCTAATGATACACACTACCCAACTGATCGAGGCAGTGGTAGACCAGCAGCTCCTATGTCCAGCAAGATAAAATTATTGATTCCATCAATGGAGTCTGGCTTTGAAGTGAGCATTGATAAGTTTCACTTTAATTCCAATTCCTTGTTGGAAAGGGCTGTCTGTTTGGGAAGTACTGAGCATACGGCTGTATAAATAAGACTTGGATTATACTACATGAATTGTGTGTGAGTTTGTAAATGGGTGGCTGGATACATTTTGCTGTTTTTAAACATGGACCCCAATAACTTCAATGCATTAAAAAATTTCTCAGTTTTTGGATTCTTGTTCACTGTGGAGGTATGCAAGAAAAACAAAGTTTTCTTCACAAATTCAACATAACACAGGGTGAGTAATTTATATACCATTGACCATTTGGAGGGTGAAGTATTCCTTTAAACTTAATGTTGGTCTTGCTTTTTGTCAGTTTTCTTTTCATCTGAACATCCTGCCCTATTTTATATTTCCTCAGCCAAGCCCACACACTGTAGAGTATAAAGCTGTAATACTTTAAGACTCACCTTTTTACAATCTATTCCCTGGTCGCCATCCTTTGCTATTTCTCTCTACACACATACTTAGTCTTTCATTATCATGCAGATACATCTTAGGGCTCTGGATTTCCAAGTGCATTTCTGAGATGCATCAGAGCATGACGATGTCAGGGAGAAAAATAATGAATAGACAAGGCAGCTTATAGCCTGCTACAACCTGTAGTGCGTTAGTGTAGTATCTTTCTGTTCTGTCTCCCTTCAAGCCTGTAAGTCAGAATGACAGATACTTCCTTCTCAGCAGATTTTAAACCATTGGCACTCTTGACTCACATGTCAGTCATTCTTGGTAGCATCTACAGTAGCAAGACTAAACCATGAGATAATAAACATCAGAGAAACACTGTTAGAGACACAACATGCACTTTATGCATCTATCACAAAGCATACCTACACAGTAACACACCTTACATAAAGTACACACACACCTACAAACAATAAATCATAGATGATGAAACTTTAACAGCTTACCTGCCACACTAGATCCAAACTATCTGTCATTTAAGATAAGATCTCTGAGCCGTAGCCAATAAACACCGATATAATGGCATGGGAGTGAATGACTGGCTGGCGTCCAGGTCAATATGAGCCTGCTTCAACCTGAAAACAGCGTGAAGTTAATGCTGAAGGCCAAAGTCAGTTAGTGAGAGAACAGAAGAGTGGGACCTCTACGCTAAGCCAGTGACCTGGCTGTACATTGATCAGTTCAAAACTGAAATATCTCAGTTGCATGTAACAAATATTTAACACAGAATCTTCCAGCTGGAATGACTATACTGAATAACCATCATCACTAAAGAAAACAGTGGCTTTTCGCATTGTAGCTTCACTTACAAGTGACTGACAGCTCATCTATATGTTTACAGTAACAGCAACAGAAACATAGAAACAGTCATAATGTCATAACTGTTGTAAATACGTTATGTGGCTGATGAGCTGTCAACCCTTTAAACAGTGCTTGTAAAGGCTAGCTTTGTAATGTACTAAACAGCAACAGACCAAATATAGTACTGATCTGAAGACAGCAGTATTGCAGAAGTATAACAGTAATACATTCACTTACTGTTGTGCTAAGAATAGAACTGAACTCAGTAACTCTTTGAAATGCAAAATTATTCGAATCAGCAAAGTGATTTAACATTTCCACTTGTGTGATAAATCCTTCAGACTTTAGCAGTCCAGTGACTTCTTCTCTATCGTACCACTATGACACAGACATTTGTGGTTTTAAATGAAATGTCTACAACTATTGAATGGATTTCAATGGAGGTGCAACCTTATGCATTCACTTCAGAGAGAAAAGACAAAGACAAAAAAAACTTTGCCCTGTTTTTCTGAATTAACAATATTATCTCTTGAATTCAGAAAACCAGAGCAGATATGTTTTTTTATTTTCAAGCAGATGCTTTGTGCTTTTATAGATTGCACATTTGTCACCCTCAGAATAAATCATGATAAGTTGGTGATTCCTTGACTCTCCATATTACGTTTTCATCAAGTCCTAGATTGACTTTGTCCAATACTTTGCTTTACAACTAAATGCCTGCAAAACTAATGACATTCCCATAATCCTCAGCTGTACTTTGCGTTCAGTGCAGTTTCCCAGGAGGTGCTTCGGTTTTTGAAGCCAATTTTCATAAAGACCAAACACTGGAGTTACATCTGTCACGTAATACCTAGTCTCTATATACAGACTCTACATTCAGTGAATATAGAGTCTGTAGGCAAACCCCGGAGATCTTGCCTCCGGAAGAAGAGTGGAAAAGCCCTGGTTTTTCGGTGCTAGGCTGTTTGTAGTCCACGTGACATTGATCAATCACGTTTTAGCCGGCTGCAGTTGTTGCCAGGTTAAACGCTCCGTGCGGTGAACTAACGAGGCGGAACATAATTGGCATCACTGCAAACTCTGAATCCATCGCAATGGTTCAGCATATTTGCTTATATATAAACGGAAGTCGGAAACGGAAATTCGCCTCCTCAAACCGGAATGCCAAAAAATTGGGGTCTGCCTCCAGAGGCTGTATCGCCGTCTGCCGGAAGTCAGACGCCGAATACAGCCAATGGGTTCCGAGAATGCGTAATGCCATGTGGCCCAAAAATTGTTTTTCCTATAGACTTAAATTTAGAAAAAGACATTTGTAAATCAATGGATACATTTTTTGAGTGTTACAACCCCTACAAAATGATCCATTTCACTGTAAGAATTTGATCCATTCAGTCAGATAACATTTGGAAAGTCTAGAAGAGCCACGCAAATTCATCATTTTATCTCATTTCAAGTTAGTGGAACACTAAATTGGAAATAGCCACCTTGGTGGGTTGAAGTCTGGAGTGTGCCTGCTCTATAGGCCATATAGTGCAGAAGCAGTGTCTATCATCTGCGTAAGTTCAACATTTTTGGCTTTGTGCATCACTAAGCAGTTTTCATGGCAATGAGTGGGTCTCTGCCTCCAACACTGTATCCAGTTCTCTCTATACATCCATAGTTTAGTGCTAATTAATAAATATTAGCATGCTTACACACTGAACTAAGACAGTGAACATGGTGAAAATTATACCTGCTAAACATCAACATGGTAGCATCGTCACTGGGGAGCATGCTAGCAAGCTGTTAGCATACAGCTCAAAGCACTGCTGGGCTGTTCTGTGCCATTGACTATAAACTGTTAGTGTTGTTGGTACGCCATCTGTACTTAAACTGGCTATAATTTATAGTTGTTGTTTTTTTTAAAAGTGGCTGAAATGACTACAATGTGAAAGGGGACACTTGTAGTGATGAACCAGTTTTCTCCAGTTTTATTTTGTCTTTCAGAACACAGTTTTGATTTTCTGGCTTTACTGTGTTAGTTCACTCTTTTTGCTTATTGCATAAGGCAACTATTTTCATCGGAAAACCCACTGTACACTAAATTCTCAGAACCGAAACACTGAACAGACAAAGTTAGACTAGATTAGACTAGCCTGTGAACACAGTGGAGCACTTAGCAGCTACAAACACAGATATTTGCCTCAGGACTTGGTGGAGACCAAAAGCAGAGCTAAAAGGAAAGCAAATGCTGGACTTCCACTCACTAAGTACACAGAAACACGACTTCAATTAATGTTGCTTTGTATATGCTGGATGTGTAAAGAGGAAACTGTTTGCTGACTTACAAAAAAAGGCAATAATAAAAACAGTTTATGTAGCTTGTTTCAGCTGCCCCCATGGGGCAAAGGGAAAAAAGGGCAAGGTGCAGATTTACTAGACACAATTAGTGGTTTAGAGCCTTGAAGGGATGATTGGGATGATATGGGTGTGTTAAAGTGAGTTCGATGATTCAGAGCTGTCCTTTCACACAGAAACTAACTGATGTTAAAGTGCCTATCAGCAAGACACTTAATCTCTGATTGCTCCAGCAGAGCTTCTCTGTGTTGGCACAGACTGTGGATAACGAGGCTGCCAACCACTGTGAAGTTGATCAGCTTTCAGGGTTAAATGAGTCCTCAAAACCCAATCCAAATTTAGACGAATGTCACACCACCGCCACACAGATTCCATCTGCAGTCATTGATATTCAAGGTTCTTTTTTACACCCAAAAGCATTAGAAAACAATAGACTTGTTACATTCACAATCAGAGTAACTGAAAATTTGAACACCTGAGGGATAAGAGGGGCTAAAGATCCATTGTTTGTCACTTCAGCTTTTTCTGGATGGATGCTGAAAGGAAAAAGGGCTTGTTCTTCAATCTTGGGTTACAGTTCTTCAGAAGTAGACCTATCGACATGACCAGATTTACAAATAAACGTTGGCCTGTGCAGGTCATAAATGTCCTAATTTGACCTTTACAGTTGTGTCACGGCCTAATAATTAATTCAGATCATCACTTTTGTGCCAATTAGACAGGCAGGTGTGATTCCTGGGTGATCACCAACATGCCTCTCATAGCTAGAAAGCCTCTGGTCCTGTTTTTATAGCTAAAATTGTTATAAAACCATGTGGAGCTGCAACATGTACACAGTGAGTAATCTGATATAATGTGTGTCTCCAAGGCTGCAAACACTGGCGGGGAAAGGAACATAAATATGATTTAAATAGCGCAAACCTCAATTATAACCCTTGGACAGGGTTAAAATAATCAGAGGTCTGATTTCATTAGTGCTGGCACAGAGGAAGGATATTATTCAGCAGAGCGACCTCACCAGCTTGTTGAAACAACATCCTGCAGATCTCCCCTCTCACTCCTTCTCTCTGTCATGAACTGTGATTCATCCCAGTTTCACCTTGTTCACCTCTCATCCTGCCTGCTGCTGACTTCTCTGTCTCTCTGTTCTTACTGCATGTTCAGGGATGTGCAGAGTATACTGGCCCTGTGCCGTCTCGGGATGAAGTACATCAGAAGCTTCCAGGCAATTAATCAGAGCAGCACACTGCATCGTCCAGGACAACATACCTTTCTCATGAATAAAAAGCAAATGATAAACCGACAACGATAAATAAAAAGGGAGCAAAATATGACATTCAAAGATATCGTGAAACAAAATTCTTGCTCTGAAACAGAGTGTATGGGTGGGACAGGAACGTGCCAACATCAGGATGAGTAATGGCAACACCCCACCTTCTCACAGTCTTTCTCCACCGTGCTCTCTCTCTGTGTCTTCCTCTCTGTGGCAATTTGCATTCAATGATGTCTTTATTTCCCATCATCCCCTGGCAGTTTCCTGTGCCAACCCAGCGATCTGTGCCAACTTCCTGACCATGCCAATCCAATCACAGTAATCTCTCAAAGGGCCAGAGGCCAAAGAGCTGCAGCTGCGTTCCCATATATATGTACACGTAGGGCTCTGATGGCACCAGACTGCTATCTGTTCAAAAGCCATTTTAAAAACCCAAAAATGGTGAATGCTGTAAAACGCACTAAACCAGCCAAATATGTTTCTAAATGAAGGCTTTATTGTATATATAGTTAAAAGGCAGCAATTCCACAACAATGGAAGTGCTTAGCTACAATTACAACAACCCAGTCCTCAGAATAAAGATTAGCACTGTATGTTTCTGCAAACCGTGGATATGTAACATTTGTTATTATGTAGTAGATATGGTAAAACCTCACTTTTCAACAATGTTGTCGTTAAGGTGTGGTTATGTTTAGCACAAAAAAAGAATAAAAAAACTTAATTCATGGTCATCATTAGGAAGAGATGTTGTTTGGGCTTAAAACATCCAGTTTGAGTTCAAAATCACAGCTGGAAATGCCTCCAATGTCTCACTATAAAGCAACTGGTCTTAGTGCCACAGTTGCGGCTGGAAATGCCACAGATGTGTCCCAAAAAGCCACCTGCTGTTGATGCCACCATCATGTCTGAAAATGCTGCCAATGTCTCCCTATATAACAACCAGTTTTCATGGCTGCAGCTTGGCAGTCATCCTGCCTTGTGCAAAGCCATGTGCAAAAAAAGGAGCACTACTGTCATATTTTATTTTCTATCATAAATATTTTTCAATCAAACCACCATTATTATTTACAAATCATTTTCTTTTTCACCTTGTTTTAGTCCTGTTCAGGCTCCTACCTGCGTCTTATATTGGGACTGTTACACAATATATAAAAGACAACGTACAATATGTATTTGAAAACACTTTATTACTGAAGATATTACGCTGGGGGTTACACAATGGACACACTGTCTTACAGTAGGCTTATTTAAGTTTCACATGAGAGTCACTGGTTTAGTTCATTAAATTAGCACAGTGGTTTTTAAAGAGTGGGGAGAGAAACCAAACTACTGTCACTAACTGGTTGATGTTGGCTACTGTGTGTGTTCCTGCATACTGCTACAACATTAGAATTTCTAAAAAAAAAGAGCTGTTAAACCTTGATAAAGTACATTTAATGATTTTTTTGACAACGACACACAGCACAGCTCCCTCCATGGCACACCAGTGTGTCTCAACACACATGCTGAGACAACACAGCACTAGAGGAGCAACAGAACAGCTTCTACGTTTGATATGAAAAACGTCACTTGGTCTCATATACACATATGCACTAACAAAATTCACACTTCACTGCAAAGATTTCTCAACATTAAAGTTGCGATCCAAAGACAGCAGTTTGTAGCTCTCACATGAAGGTGAGCATCCCCAGAGTGATGCCTTACCTTCATTTTCCAGACAATATCATTTTAATTATTACCCCAAAAAATGTTAGCCCATCCTGGTCTCATTCCGTGTTGAGAAACAATCAGTGTGTATCCATCCATTTTATATATCCACTTACCTGCATGTGCATTGGTGTGTGTTGGTGTTTTGTTCATGTAGGTCGCCTAGCAAGAGCTGTGAAAGATGGAGGAGTTGGCTCCAATCCAAAATCTTATCTCATTTGGGTATAACGTTTAAACTCTAATCAAATAATAACACTTGTTTGACAGATTATGCTGTAAAAGCATCCCGCTAGCTAACACGGTATTTGGGCTCGCTGCCCAGATAACTCACATACGTAGGCTCTTAATGGTATTTCTTAAGGTGTCTCAGCTGTCAGTCACAGTCCTTCATGAATAAACGTCTCAGGTGATGCCAGCAGACACAATTATATGGGAATTCTGCTACTTTCAAAAGGCTATATGGGACAAAATGATGAGAAGAAAGTCGGTCATAAACTGACACAAATGCACACAGTGTCCTTCAGCTGGATCATTAGCTCCATTTGAATGTATTAATGAGTATTCCAGTTGTCTGTCCTGCTGTTGTGTGCAGTTTGGGGGATTGAGAGAGAGACTTGATGGTCCTAATTAACATGAATTAAATTTAATTCACATGTTTGGATCTGGGCGCAGCTGTACTCTGATCACTCTGGATACAGAGACAGGCTGATAACACATGCATCAGAAAAGTCCCTGATATAAAGCATTTTGTTTGTTGTATTCAATATAATATCATTATTGTAATTTTAATGAATACATTTGGGGACAAGCCAGCATTTGAAAACACTGTGACAGTTCAGTGTTTGCATATGACAAGGGGATGTCTGATTATTCATTGTTCAGGCAGACGGTTTTGTCTTCCTGCTCGTACATGCAGGCCATATTTAGTCTTCTCTTTTGTAAGGTGCTTTTTATTGTTTAGGATGTTCTTATTTTTAACTGAGCCTTGTGTCGAGGATGTCTGTGGCAGCTTACAAGTAAAATTGAAGTTGAAATGGAAGCCGTTACATCCCTCCCTGTAGTGCTTTTACAACTCGGAACACTGTACAGCTTGAGAAGAAAAACAGTCTTAACTCATTTTCCCCACAGCTACGACTCTATAAAAGGTATAATATATGTGGAAATGACAGCTACCACAGGACACAGTTTCTTGGGAGATCTCTGCTTTTAAAAAAAGAGTCATTTTCGAAGGAATTATATGTGAGCAAGTGTTACACACTTAAACTGTCAGCATACTCGCTGCAGAAATAAACAAAAAATAAAAATAAAAAATTCACCCAGCTTGCATGAACAAAAGAGCATGTTTGTGTGAAAAAGGAAAGTGCCGGATGGGCTTCAGTCTGCGCAGACTAACAGGCCAAACCATCAAATTCTTCATTATGCTGCATGGCCATCTGTAATAGTCTGAAGTATCACATAATTAGTTGTTTTGCCTATCGAGTGCTGAGTTCTCTTCAACATGCCTTCGCTTTGGGCACCCTGCTGCTACTGTGAATGCTTTCAGCTTGAACTATAGCTGCAATGGATCGTAATCTCCGTGGGGGATACATAATGTAAAGGTCAAATCAAACAAAACATCCCTTCACGTCCAAGTCAATGTGCTCTGCTCTATGTTAATCTCTATTTACACATCAAGCCATTGTTATCTATAGAAATTCTTTATATAAATATATAATATATATATATTTGTATTTACATCTCTCTTCAAAAAAAGGTCAGTAGTGTTGTGCAATCTATCCTATCAGAGTTAAATACACATAAACAAACACATGTAGAGGTCAGTACAGGTAACATAAAAATGCATACTGTGCACCTGCAGCAGTGATGAACTGACAGCTCGTCCCACCCAAAACAGAAACAATCAGAGTGGTTGACCTGTGCTTACAGAAACTCCAAATACTCAACCACACCACAAAACAGGTGTGGTTGTCTCTCAGTCTTTTTGTCTCCGTCAGCCCGTCTCTCGGTGATCAGCGGTGTTCCCATGATGACAGCAGTAGGAGCAGGAGGGCCGCCAGTGTCAAAGGTTCAACAGACAACGCGTGGGCCGAGCCTCGAACGGCAACCTGACAGAGAATGTGCGATAAGATGCAACATGTTATGAATAAAGGAGGGAGACGATGGATGTGAAGGGAGGAACGGCCGTGACCTACCTGTGGAGGTGAGAGGTGATGAGGAGGTACAGGGCGACGAGGCGGAGGAGGAGCCATGTCCTTTGTTGCTGGACTACGGCCGCTGGATGTATCACCTGTCTCATCGTCTGAGAAACACAGAAGCAAAAATATGATACAGTATAATTTATAGGGCTTCACGGTATAGCTGTGGTTCTACAACCAACAGCCCCATCACATATGAAGTCCCTGATTATCAGCACCACCTGTCCTGTTCCAAATATGTTCATTTCAACTGATTTTTAACTGAAGGTTTGATGAAGTTTGCATTCATGTTGCTACCACAGCCGCCATTTATTTATTAATAACTATTGATTTCAACTTTTCTGCTCACTCACTAACTAGTTTTCACACACTCTAAATCACAGCAGGTGGTGTTAACGTACAACTGACTCAGATTAACAAGGAGTGTGTCCTGTGCAGTGAGGTCAAGATAGCTGGTAGTAATTGGTTATGTGAAGAACAGCATCACATAGTAGTACATATCCTTATACTCCCTTTTTAAATCTAATTTTGCTTGACTTCTCCTTATTTTGCTTATCTGACTTTTTAGCTTTTTAATTTTCATTTTTAATCTGATCCAGCAAAATGTATCTACATTTTCCATTTGTTTTTATTTTTGGTGCTCATCTCCGAGTGCTCTACAAATAAAGATCTAGTATCCAAAATATGGTATGTATTATATTACATGATAATAATCTCAAACATAGGAGACACTGTACTTCATTAATCTAGTTTTCCCAGCCGCAAGGCTTCATTTGACTGACTTCAAGTGTCTGAAAAGATCAAATAAATGAACCCAAACAAGTTCAAGCCTTTGCAATCATTCTGAAAACTCTAGTTTTAAAAATATCTCCATAAATAAATAAGTCCATAAATTAAGTCAAGATTTGTGGAAGTCATTTCTGGTTCTGTTTTTAGTCTCATGATTGCACAAAATCTTGCATTATTTATGGGTGTTTTTGTTGTTGTTTAGACCTGGAAGATTTATGGGCTCCACCACACCCACCCGCATCTTTGCACAAATGTGAATACTGTTACCTTACACACATAAACACCCACACACACAGATGTGTGAAATGTTGCTTCACTTAATGGGTATACGGCCGGACTTTGCCAGCTGCTGTAATGCTTTCATATGCATGTAGGCGTGTGTGTGTGTTGGCAGTACTCCAGCACCTCATGGCCTCATGGGAGGAACTCAGGTAAATGAGTGGATTAGGACAGGAGGGAGACAAAATGTGCCGGCAGCTAAAGGCACGCACGCAGGCTCGCATACACATACATACACATAGACACAGACACACACACACACGCTCTCACGTATGCACACGTGCACACACGCACACTAACACACACAAGCACACACACACGTATCAGCCAGAGACATCTCATACTCACCTGCTCTGTCACAAAAAAAAAATTCAGTCACAACATGCTCTATCCTATCCTGGCGCGCACACACACACACACACACACACACACACACACACACACACACACCTGCTTGGGCAGAAATCTGATTCTGTCTCTCACAATGCACATTGTCCTGCAGTACAATAGACAAAGAGCCTCTTTGAGTCGCTGAGGAATGAGATGAGTTGTTAATGTTCACACTCTCACACAAATATTATATCTCATAACAATACAGACATGAAGAAAGCGGGAAAACTCCCATATAAACACACACACACAAACATAAGCATGAACACACAAAACGTTAGAGTATCAAAACACAGACACAAACAAAATATCTGTGTGAGAGACACATGATGTGTTTTTGTTTTTGACTGTCTGTGTTGATGATTTGGATGATTTACTCCCAGCAGAATGTTTACCAATTAGGAATCTGTCCTTTATTGTGTGCTCTCTTGACAAATAGCTGCATGGAGCAATATGGGACCCTGGGCTCATGGTTGTGCAAATGTGTGTTTGTGTGTGTGTGTGTGTGTGTGTGTGTGTGTGTGTGTGGTCTGTTTTGTGCACATCTGTTCCCATCACAATTGAAAACCTTGTGTCACATCTGGCGTGAACCTGTTTGGGGAACACAACTGCATCATATTTTTATTGCTTTTGCACCATAACAAGTGTACTAGGATAAATTCATTTCGTTTCAGTTTTAACAAAATATCTGTCACAATATCTGACTTTTGCTGTTGAGAATGGAATTATGCCAAAACGGACCCTCTTTTGCTCATACAGGCAGCAGGTTTAGATGAAAAAATGCATCCATTTTGAATGTAATCACTCCATTAAGTGGGCGTTAGTGATTATCAGTGTCTTAGATACCAGTTAGAAGGGTCCTGCTACACTGACTAGCATGCTCACATTGTGGTTATCAGCATAAGTGCCTGTGCCATTAGGTTTAACTTTCACTTAACCACATTGTCACGAAGACTATGTGGTTAAGTTTAGAAAAACATCATGATTTGACTTCAAATAGGTACGTTATGTAGTGTAAGTCATGTGACATAATTCACATGTCACGTGACTTACATGACATGACATGACATGCGTCTCATTTTTAAAACAAAGTCAACATTGCCTTTTGGTTTCACACAGGACACAAACCATGTTCTCCTGGGTGAAAGTCCTGTGTTCCACCTATCTCCCACTCTGATCAGCCTCCCTTCACCGACTTTCTCGCTTTTTATACTAATAATATGTCAGTTGACTTCCTCTGTTGCCGCATAACAATAAACACAGCTTTTTTTGCTTTATCATTATGGAGTAAATATAATGACTCTGTTTGTGTTCAGATTGGTTCCCTATAACCCCCTGCTTTCACTATGCAATTCTGTCTGCCACAAGGTACGATCTCCCTGGAAAATGAAGGCTTGATCTACAGCACAAAGGAAGGAAGGTTGGATGGTTGGATGGATGGATGGATGGATGGATGGATGGATGGTTTAATAGTTCATAGTCCTCTGTAGAGGAGATTTGTTACCACAGCCTGTACACACATACGTGTGTTAACCACTGAACAACCAAAACAGGAGGATTATTGTGCTTTTGTTTTCCTCTGTAGCTATCCTTGCTGGTCAAAGACTATCAGCATAACTTCTTTGCAGTTACTATCCCCAGTAGTAGAAATGGTGGACGATGGAACAACCATAATAGCTGTGAAAAACAAAATGTAGCGTGTCCTGTGCTGTTGGTCGGTGCTAGGCTCTGAGGAATATAAACAGCGATAAAAACAGCAGCACCGACAATAAAACCACTTGGAAGCACTAGGTGGGAAAAGTCGATAAGTTGTGTGTTTCCACTTTTAGATTTTACATATTAAGATCATATTTATTTTAAGTTAAACATAAAACCGGGTTTTAAGAGATTTAACTACCAGTATATAAAGTAAAAGACTTAAATTGGCTCCACCTCAACCAATCACAATAAAATGCCAATTCAATTTAAAGCATTATAATCTCCCAAAACATTGGTTGTCTTATGTATTGAATTCGGAATTTTTGCTTATTAAATGACTTATTTATTATCAAAATTGTGACTCCAGCGCTAAAATTATCCAAAATTCAATAGGGTTTATATTTTGACCGAGTGTCTTAAAGGGATAGTTCGGGTCTTTGGACATGAAGTTGTGTGAAATGCGGACCATCTGTTAGTAGTCTGCTTTGTTCTGGTGGTGGGTTAGCCAAAGTTGCCTATGGGTTACATCTGTAACAGGAAACCGATGGAATTGAGAGCCGGCGATGTTTTTATTCCCACAGCTGAGGAAATCACAAGTTCGCACCATTTTGGTATTCCTCTGTTTACCTACAGCAGCTGACGAGGGTGTGTCGTGAGCCTGAGCCAGTGTTTGCGCTGTAGTAGTAGGTGGAGTGATACTGGCCAGAAAATAGTCCCAATTGATAGCAAGGTCTGACGTAATGCGGGGATGTTTTTAAATTATTGAAATAGTCTAACAAAACACATGCATACTTTTTTGTAGCTTAAAACCTTTTGGTTACGTGTCTCCCTTATATCTTAAGAACTACTTTTTCTCTGGTAAGCTACGGGCCATTTCTCAGAGCAGGAGGCTTGTTGACAGTAGTGACACCGTCACATCAGAGCTACAGATGGTCAGCGTTTCACACAACTTCATGTCCAAAAACCCGAACTATCCCTTTAAATCAGTGTCACTCCAACTTTAAAAGGCTTCTTTGCATGTGCATGTGCATGTGCATGTTCATGTTTGTGTGTTCTAAAAGCGGGTGGCAACATGCAGTCTCCTCCAACATGCCCTTCGGCATGTTTGTCTCTTAGCAACAATCCAGAACATGTCACATGTGGCATATTGGCTACAAATATGTGCACACACACACGTACACACACACAGACACACACACACCCAGAGATGAGTGATGAACGATGTGACTGTTCATACTCATGGGGTAGCTTAACCTTTACTGAAATGAGTAATGAGTGTGTGTGTGTGTGTGTGTGTGTGTGTATGTGTGTGTGTTTGGGTGATAATAAGAGTGACATTTGGAGGATCCTGTCAATGAGTTGCAGTGGTACACTGCAGACCCCAGGTCAATGTAATTGCAGATCAGCCAAAAGTTCTGTCCTGCTTCATTGACATCCAGCATTTGAGCAGCTTACAACTCCATTCATGCACAGTTTGCATCCTCAGAGGAGCTGAACTGACACTTTACAAGGAAGGACAAAAATGGTCACCATGCACTGTAATGGCTGAGGAGGAGAGCGACAGTGATACATCGCTCCCTGCTACCCAAGCAAATAAATGTTCCAATGACTTGTAATTGAGATACTTTTCTGAAATAATAAGATAAAAAAAGAAATTGGATTGAAGAAGCGTTTGCCCAGGGGTGACAGTAAGGGTTGGGAGCAGGTGGAGCAGGGCCATAAATCAGAGCTGTGGTGACCCAGAGGAAACTGGGTCTGGCTGCCAAGTGTTTAGTGCGCCTCTCTCTCTCTCTCTCTCTCTCTCTCTAACACCCATACATGTCAACATACACAGTACACAGCTTTCTAAGGGTTTGGTGAAGATGTTTTTTAGTCTGAAAGGAGGCAGACGTGTCTCAATTGGCAAAGAATATTGTACATAATTGAAAACTGACTATTTCTGGCAAGATTTTTCACAAACTGTAACTAATTATGTGTTGCGATGTCATGTGGAAAATATCAAAGATGAACAGAAGAAAATGGATTAAAACAGACTTTAAATCACTGAATCCAGTCACAAAAATGTCTTTTATTAAAACAATTTTTGCAGGAAATTTCTTTCTTTCTTTTTAGATCTTAAGATTTTACGCTTGTTTCCGAAGCAATTATTTTTTCCCCGCCAAGACTTTTAAATGCCATGGTAAAATATACAATAATATAATAATATTAATATCTTGTTCAAAGGAAGCAGATACCTGCTGGCAAACCCATGAACATTAAAAAGAAAGTCATATTTTAAGGTGATTGAATTGCTAAGGCTTCACTAGTCTTCTGAATAAAACACTGATTTCGATAAATAAATAAATGTTCATCCGTGTCAAATATGAATGATGGTTAGCTATTGTTGATAAGATGCAGCATGTCTCTGGTGAACATTTTTCCCGATTTTAAAAATAGGGACTGTGTTTTTCAAGATGTTTCTTTATAACAGAAACAAAATATTCTGCGTCCGAATGACCCACTGGCCAAAATCACCATCTTCACCTGTGGGTCTTTAATCCAGTGGTTCTCAATCTTTCCCAAAAAATTAAAACAAAATAGGTCATGCACCCCCATTTCATAAGACTTTACTTTAGGGAGCTCCATCTGAAAATATTTTGGTTGTTATTTATGATTAAGACCAAAATCTTGGAGTTGTCAACTACAGTTGAGGAGATGACTGTGGAGGAAGTGAAACCTCTTATGACTTTTACTCGCATGGGGCTCACTTCTGCATTGAAGGAAATAGTGAAAATAAACTATTCCACATTTTTCTGGGGACCTCAAAGACTCCTGGCGGTCCCAAGTGGTTGGGAACCACTGCTTTGATGCATTCTTAATGTTTGCACTATAGCATCCCTGCCTCACCTGTAATACACAACCACAACATCCATTCCAGAAGAGCCAGCATTACTTTGTTTAATTCTCTTTCATGCATTCTTCCAGTCTGCCGTCTGAAACAAAACCCCGCTGACAACACAGCATCTTTCTAATAACAGCACACAATACTGTGCATGTGCTGTATGTGTGTCCATAAACACAGTGTGTGTCACAGAAACATGTTAGCTATGCTTTGATCAGACTGTTCTGTGTGTGAAGCAGAACTAAATCAACCCATTTAATGTGTTAAACAAATGGTTTTTCCTGCCTCAGAAGGTAACCTCAGGTATTTCAAATGTATATGTGTGTGTATGTGTGTGTGTTTATGTTCATTATATAGTATGTATGTGTTAGTGTGTGTGTGTGCGTGGGGGGGGGGGGGGTCTGTGTGGATGAAGTAATGAAAGGATGTCAGGGATGCATGAACTGATGAGTGAAAGTTGAAAAGTGAACTGACAGCAAAGGTGAGTGTGTGTGTGTGTGTGTGTGTGTGTGTGTGTGTGTGTGCGTGCGTGCGTGCGTGTATTTAATGACTGTGTTTGGTATCAGATGCCTGTGGTGTATTGTACAGAACTGTCAATTTAGGCCCCAATTATGCCCAATCTTGTTGCTCCTCAATTTGTACACAACATGCACAGTGTATACAACAGACATTCATTCTCTTTCTCTCTTTGTTACACACACACACACACACACACACACACACATACAGTACACACACCGACACACATGATGCGAGGTGACCTTGGAAAGTGTCTGGATAGCTGGTGTGTGTGTGAGTATGTGTAGGCGTGTAAATGTATCCCTAGCATTTCCAGCTGAATCAGTAATGAGCATTTCATTACTTCAGCCTCAGTTCCCCAGGGAGGACACACACACACACACACACACACACACACAGCAAAAAGAGCATGGTAAAAGGTATCTGTGGATTATACTCTCAGCAAGTACTTATCAGAATCAAATTCTAAAATGATAACAACATTTTAAAAAAGCTGAGAGGGAGAGAAAGACAAAGAAAAGAAAGACAGAAATAAGAGCAGGCTATGCACTGTCAACATCATAGTAAATAAATAGTGATAATGTATCTAAATGGTAACACCAATGGCTATTCTTTGAATACACAATGAGCCTGCCAACACACTGTACTGCATCTCTTAACATTCTTCTCTGCTGTCATCTTGTAATTTAAGGACTTAAAGAAATAGTATTATGGAATTGGCCTGCTGGTCAACTTTCTCATTGAGACGAGAATCTATAGACACTAAAATCATCAAATGTGTCCCCGGCGGGTAATTTGCTACAATGTTTTCAAGCATTTAAGTTAGCTTATACTGTTCTGTACTAAGTGATGCTGTAATTTATTTTGACGGGATTACTTAGCAAAGTTCACTCAATGTTTGGATTAACTTAAAGGATTTTACTTTGACGGGCTCTGTGTCAAAGAGTGTGTCTTCTAAGAACAAGCCTTTCAGACTTGGATCAAACCAGGAACACAGAAAGAAACTCAGTGAAATGAATGATTCTGGTTTGGCCATCAAACACAAAATTTAGGATATTTACAAAATTATTTTAACTGGTATGATATGTTACGGGCAGCACGTTGGTGGAGTGGTTAGTACTGTCACCTCACAGTAAGAGGGTTCGAGGTTCAAATCTGATGTCAGGCTGGGGCCCGTCTGTAAGGAGTCTACATGTTCCCTCAGTGTCAGTGTGGGTTTTCTGTGAGTTCTCTGGCTTCCTCCCACAGCCCAAAGACATGCATGTGAGGTTAAGTGGTGACTTAAATTGCCCGTAGGTGTAAATGTAAGCATGAATTGTTGTCTCTATAGCCCCTTTTATACCCCCTGTTAAATGCGGGAATATCACATTGTCTTGCTGTGTTGTATATAAGGTATGATTGCTGAATGGGGGACAGCATGGGCTCGCTTTTAATCCGCCACAAGAGGAAGTAACAGCGCAGAGAGTGTCTGTATAAATAGGACAGTCTGCTGAACGGGATCATGGGTGGTACAGGTGGGACACTTTGATGATGTGTTATGCATGCGACCCACTGCGGTAGATTTAAAAAGTAGCTGTTAGCAATTAGCGGCTAACTCAAAGAAAAAAAAACCAGCTGCTATTTATGTCCGCAAACCAGGAAATGATTACGTCTGGGAGCTCCTCACCCTCTGAGCAGAGGACCAGATCAGCCGCCATATAACAGGGGTGGTAAATATTTGTTATTGACATGTTAATGCCATTGTTGTTGTTTACAAAGCGCTGCTGATGTGTATGTTGTATGTCACAAAAGAAGCCGATGTGTAATGTACTACATGTCTCTCCTGTCACATCTCTTTTGATTTCGCAAAGGCGCGATGCAGTCTATAATCACACACTGGAGCAGATCGATGCCGCTGTCATTTGGTTATGTGTAAAAATCCAAAGGAGACATAAAGAAGGGACTTCATAGCGGCCCAATTACGGAATCTCTGTGTAAAAAGGGCTTACACCACGTTCCAAATTATTATGCAAATTGTATTTAAGTGTCATAAAGATTAAATTTNAAATCCAAAGGAGACATAAAGAAGGGACTTCATAGCGGCCCAATTACGGAATCTCTGTGTAAAAAGGGCTTATATGTGAGCCCTGTGATAACTTGAAAACCTGTCCAGGGTGTACACTGCCCCTTGCCCAATAGGCTCCAGCCCCTGTGTGACCCTGTATCAGGACAAGCAATTATAGATAATGAATGCATGACATGCTACAAGCAAGCACTGTTGTTTTAGATACCAACTAGTGTTCCAAGAAGTGTTGTGTTTCTATTACGTGGATTCTTCCAACAAAGACAATGTGTAATTCTCCACTGTCTATCACTTCACCACAGCACAGCAATGAATAGTCCCAAGCCAAAGAGGGAATTTCATCTAAACAGGACTTAAAGTCTACAGCCATGTTAGCATGTTGTGAGGCTGCGCACAAGGACAGCAGTGCTTCGTGCTAAATGCTAGCATCAGCATGCTAACAGGTATACAGTGTTTGAGAGGAATGTAAGTTTTGCAGGGTTTTGGTCATAAAATGAAGTACTGGACAATTGGATTGACTTGATGTTGCTGGATAAAAAAGTTAAAGGTATACTATGCAGGAACTGTTGGTTACTGTTTTGTAGACAGCATTCTTGGCCCCACGTTCCTACACTGCTTGTACATACACTGCAAGCTACTATTGTGGGAAAGTTACATTTGTTGTTAAGGCAAGGCTGATACTTTAGCAAGCTAATGAAGCAAAGCAAAGAGACCTACATTTCCAACAGAAAGCTCAAGGTTGCTCTTCATGTCTGCTCAGCATTTTGTCCCAGAGATGGGGACTCGAGTCATTGTGACTTGGACTCGAGTTGACTCGAGTCGCTGTTTTGATGACTTGTGATTTGACTTGACAAAAAATAAAAGACTTGAGACTTGACTCGGACTTGGAAGTTAAAGACTCGGGACTTGACTTGACTGAGACACGATGACTTGAATGACTTGAGTGTTATTCACATCATGTTTTGGTTAGAATATAAAATTTATAAATTAATTTAAAAAATAATGTCGATTACCCGGTAGGAGCGCAGGCTGAGAATGGCGTTGTCATGATTGGATCACTACCCTGTCAATCAGTCATGCCCTCTCCACGTACCTTACGTGTTTATTGGAGAAACAGGCCCTCTTATATCAGATAGGCATCAACATGAGTCATCGTCTTCGGCTTTCGGAATTACCATTATTACGGCAAAAGACGAACAGCACAGTGCAAGACATGCGGCATAAATATCTCGGACAGCCAGGCGACAACTTCGAACTTTGTTCGTCATTTGAAGAGCCATTCTGCCCAGTAAGTGCTTGTCAATTAGCTAATATTATCTGGTTAGTCGGTAGTTAGCTAACGTTAGCTTGATACGATATGGGGGTGGGGTGGGGCTGGGTGGTGGGTCGGTTTGGTGGAACTTGTTTTTTAATTTATTTGCTAACATTAACCCCAGAAAACGTGAGCGAACATTCCGACCGGTTCATCACAAGACCGGCTGTACGTTTTATGAACGAGCAACACAGGGTTAAATGAGCTAAATGGGTGATTTTGGCAGCTGCCTTGGTTAGTGTGTGTGTGTGTGTGTGTGTATGTGCGCGTGCGCGCACGCATGGGGGTCGTCCCTGCAAAGTAAACATTGCATCGATGAAGTCAGTGTTTACTGACAGTTACTTAATCTTATCTTTTCACTTTATTAAGATCAAATTCTGCAGGTAAAGTTACAATAATAAGGTGACTTGACTTGGACTTGACTTAACCTATTACAGGACTTGACTTGACTTGACTTGACATAACCTGTGACTTGACTTGACTTGACTTGACTTGACTTGACTTGCCCAAGAAAAAATGACTTGGGACTTACTTGAGACTTGAAGGTTAAGACTTGAGACTTACTTGAG
Source organism: Epinephelus moara (assembly GCF_006386435.1). NCBI lineage: Eukaryota > Metazoa > Chordata > Actinopteri > Perciformes > Serranidae > Epinephelus > Epinephelus moara. The sequence continues at coordinate 27,392,898 of NC_065515.1, forward strand.
ACTTGCACATGTGTGACTTGGTCCCATCTCTGTTTTGTCCCGCAATATTTGTGTTTTCTCAGTACTGTGTCCACAATTTTAATAGCTTCCTCTTGAATGCATGTTTCTTACGTTCTGGTGCCTGGTTACTACATTTTTATAAAGTCCAAACCTCACCTGTGCATTGTTATTAGCTGTGGGCTACACACCACTAACCATTTGCAGCCATAAACATCCATGCCACAGCAAAATAAAAAAATATAGTTAGATGGCAGGCTCTCTGCAGATAAGTACACGGCCATACACTTCTAGTCAGTCATAAATGATGACTGAAAGGGATTACTTTTGTATGCAACATATCCTCACACAATGGTTCATACAATATCTAACAAATTAGTGCCCCACGATTGACGATAAAAACTGCAGTTAAAGTTACGTAAGTTAGGTTTAGGACAAGAAACATGGTGACAATGTACCTTAAAGTAACTCTAAAGTTCACTTGGTTTTTCTGAACACTGGTCTCCTGGGGAAAAGTCCTGTGTTTATTTGACCAATCCACTACCCAAACCTGCCTCCTGATGAGGAATTCGCTCTTAGCACTACATCCTTCTTTAATACCATCAGTGGATTGGTCACAGCATTACAGGGGTTGTAAACAAATTACTGCCGTATGATTATGTAGGCTATACACTAATTGTGGTGCATTACTTTTAGTATGTATATGTATTAACAGTGCATAAGAACAGCCTGTTGTATGAGTCTAAACATGTATTTTTTTTTAGGAAAATCCTGCATATTATACCTTTAAGGGATCACCAAAGTTATTAGAATTCATTTTGAGGAAGACAAGAATGTGTGTACCGAATTTCATGGCAGTCCATCGAAAATTTAAGGTTTTTCAGTCAAAACTACAAAACTGAACCTCATGGTGGTGTGAGAGGAAAAGTCATTAGGATTCACCGTATGGGAACCATCGACGGCTGCACAAAATTTCAAAGCAATGCATTTGAAAGTTGTTGAGATATTTCAGTCTGGACCAAAGTGATGGACTGACCTTGCCATTCCTCAAACCACGCCACTTGCATGCTTAAATAAATAGATAAATAACTCACAAACTTATTTGCTTTGGGGAAAATTGTAATAAGTTTCTTTAAGCATCACCTCATGTCCATCCCTTAGTTTGGGTTGACAGAAAAACAGGCAGGTGCTGCTGAATTATGATAAAAGGTCAATCAATACACCTAAAATATGACAGCACTGATAAACCTGACTGATGTACTCACTTTTAAAACATGATTTAACTTTATGAATGTAACTGAAGGGTCTGTTAGTTTTGTATATTGCTTACTATATATAGAACATATTTAAGTGATGTAATAGAGTAAAGGGCTCACTTCATAATCAAATTAATCAACTGCCTAATCTTCCAAAAATTTGTATTCATTGATAGATTGCCTGGTCAGATTATTTAGTTTGCATCTCTGTCACCTGCTCCACAGGTGTCAATTAACTGTGCGGTAACATAAACTAAAAAGTAACATCCATGTTAATGACTAGTGCTTGCTGTCAAATGACTATAACAGCTAATGGTTTGGCTTACTGTGAAGCATCTTCCCAAGGTCACACTCACCGAGGTTAAGCATAGCCTCCAGTGAAATCATAAAACCTCTGGAGGAAATGCACAGGAAAAAAAATGAGCTGGAGACGTGAACGCAGCGAGGGACTGACTGTGATTGGACGTGGATGAAAGGATGAGTGTGGCAGAGTGACTGATTGAAGGTTGTACATCAACACAGGCCAATGGGGGTGTTGTCTCCTGTGCGTTCGGCATGTGAGTGCTCATTTGAATACATGAGGAGTGAGGCTGGAGGTGCAGCTATAGAAGGCGAGACAAAGCAAGGGCTTTCTTTCAAAAGGTCAAGTGTGGGAATAACAGCATCACTGCAGAGACGAGGACTAATAAACAAATGATGTCTAATCAGATTTGCATGAACAAACTCACTCAGGTGTAGAGACAAGCAGGGAGTCAGATAGAGAGACAGGGAACCGGCAGGCAGCTTGATAGACAGGTGGGCAGGGAGAGAGAAAACACGACATGACAGCCAAAATAGGAGATGCTTGATAGAGGTTACAGGTATGTTGATAGCTTGAGTGCAGGGAGTCTAGCGTGCGTGGACTATTCAGTAGATATTTTCGGATGTGCAGCATTTCATGTAAAGTTCAATTCTTTTATATCTCTCGGGGTGAGTTGAACAAAAGAGAGAGCTTTAAGTCGCTGTGGATAAGAGAGACAGTGAGAGCAAAGTGAATGTGTAATTCTTTAATGAGCCGCATCTCCTGCCCTGAGGATCTATCATTTTAACTCTACTGCTTATTAACCATCTCCACATGCTGAACACACACACACAGTCACACTCTCTTTCTCTCTGCACCCACTGTTACCCCCTATCGTCCTCTCCTGTATCTGCTCCTCCTTATCTCCTTCTTCTCCCCCCTTGATTTGTGTTTGTATGTGTGTGTGTGTGTGTGTGTGTGTGTATACGTGGGTGTATGTGTGTTCAACAGCTCCAGTCAATATACCCCGAGCTGCAAGCAACAAAAACAAAATAAAACCAAAGAACCGAAGACAGACAAGGAGCAGCAATTAAAAGAGAAAAACCAGCCAGATTATAAATTACACAGAAATATCAATGATGTTCCACATTTAATTTATATGCAATTAATTTGCTTTGCTAAATCCATTTTGGTGGAAACATAATTGCTTCCTAGATGACCTTCACTGGCAACGGCTTTACCCATCCAGGAAATCAGACATCAATACGAGACAAAAGTCAGAGGGAGCAGGTCAGAGAATGTACTTCGCTATTTTTGTTATCTTTAATGAATCCCTTGAAAATACCCCAGAAAATGGTGTGTTAGTCCATCTCTTAATACTTTTTTCCTTCCTTAACCTGTCAGCTCAAAGCCCATTCGTTTAGAATGATGTGTATCTTACAAAACATCAGTCCATTATCTGTAACTGCTTATCCTTTACAGGGTCGCAGAGGACTGGAGCCCATCCCAGCTGACGGACAACCATTCATGCTCATATTCACACACTGAGTCAACACTTAAGCTAAACTGTGACTACAGGCACTGAGTCAACACTTAAGCTAAACTGTGACTACAGGCTGATTTATAGGTGTGCGTAGGCTCTATGTGGAGACTACGCTGTAGCATACGCAAGTGGACAACGTCTTTGTGATCCTTTATACTTGGGCAGTGGTGTGTCTGTGATGCTCTGCAAAACGCCAGCTGACGGCGCTGTATCTATGCCGCTGTGTTAAGTTTCTGTAAAAGGCTGTAGAGTTTGATTGATTCAAAACACGCCTAAAACACACATTAAACATGGCTTAGTAAAAACAATATTTAACAAAGTACAAAATTCAGCTTCATATTAAACATGTTTCCCCACATATGCAACATGCTAACATTACTAGCATAAGCCTATGACAATTTACATTGCATAAATTAGCCCAGTGGTTAGCAGACTTTCCTCTACTCATATGAAGCCAGAATAAATCACACAGTCTTCAAATGCTTTATTGTGTGGGCTTTACTGACCATTCACAATTTATTATTTCTTATCAGTGACATAAAAGTAAATAAAAGCTTTGTTTCCATGGAGGGAAATAGTTTTCAGCTAACATAGTTAAACAGCGAGGTGTATTTACATTTCTAGGAGGTGCATATAAGGCTATGTAGGGTATACATCTGTGCAGAGCCTATGCTGTAGGTACGGGGTTGATTTAACACAGAAGTATAAAACCCCCTTTAGCCTTTGGACTGTGAGAGGAAGCAAGAGAACCTGAAAAAACTCATGCTAACACAGGGAGACCATGCAAACACTAGCCCAGCCCAAGCAAACCCTCTTGCTGCGTGACGTCAGTGTGAACCACTGCACCACCATGCCGGCCCATTTGAAAACAGGTCATGATCAAGCATATTCCAAATAATGTGAAGAAAATAAAACACTCATGTTCTCATGTGGAATGTGAGTATTTTGTCCTCCTTTGCTTGGAAATTTGGGATGGGCTACCTCACTTTTTTTTTTTTTTTTAAATATGCTCACTGGATTTTGGGTTCAGCCCTCCACTGAGAATCCCATTGTTGAAGTGCAACCTCCTTTTTTTTCCAAAATGATTAAATACTTAACTAAAAAAAAACAGACTACAAATGAAACAGATAGACACTGTCATCACTCAAAAAGATTTCTGGCCGTATAGTGTGCCAGCAAATATGTGGGATTCACTCAAAATGAACCACACTGTGCATGTTCATTTAATACAAGGGGCAAGCCATAACTGGGTGCCTCACTGATGTGTCTGTAATAGCTGTTAGACAAGCATGGAGGTTAAAAGGCACAGGGGAAGGAGGAAAAAATAAATTCATTGTTCCATTTAGTCTTTCTTGACAATAGGGAAAATATGGAAAGTCTCCACACCCATTGAAAAAGTGAAGAAAATGTATTTAGTAATGCATATTCTTAAGCAGCTGCTTAATTTGTATTCTCCTATCGACCGCATGTGGACATAAAGCATTATGGGAAGAAAATGTTTCAGTCTGGATTCCCAGAGTAAAGCTGCTGTATCAGTGGAATACTGATTGCATTCATAGCATGTTTCACACCCTCATGTTCTTCTGTGCATGCATGTACAAAGAAAGCAGTTTCATTTTATAGCACCGATCAAATGATCCAATGGCTCGCTCTGGGAACTTTTATAGTCACGGGTGCAGATTAGGAGCCTCGCCAGACTTTTAATTGTATTTTCTGGCTCCCTTTAGACAGATGCTTAGATCAAACTGTCCTCAGGCTGAGGGGTAACATGGAAAACACTGGCCTTTCCCTTTAAGATGAAATGGCTTCTAAAGGCTTTGTGAATGTGGCCCCAGGGAAGTGGGGGAGCGTCCAGAGGAGCAAGGCAGAGATGATGGAGGGAAGATACAAGGAGGCAGAAACAATAAACAGAAAATGGTTCAGCAATATCCCGTTGTATGTCTATTATATAGTGCAGGATTAGGATAAGGCCCAAACACTGACAGCATTTTAACTGCAAATTAAACAACGCTTTAACCAGATTCCAAGGTATTGTAACACAAAGGAGGCAACCGGTTAATACTATGTTACTTGGCTGAGAGAGACGGCACAAAATCTGCCACACCTCCTTTCTTTCTCCTCTCTGTCTCTCCCTCTCTCTCTTTTTCTCTTTCTTCATTGTCATCAAATAAGGACCCATGGGAGGACGGACCACCTGGTAACCATGGTTACATGGATTGAGTGCCCCTTGCGAGTACACATTTACACATTCTCTTACATACTGTAGATAGACACAGAAAAAAACACCTGGTAAAGATACAAAGAGCTCTTGAATATACATATTGGTATTAAGTATTGTAGTGAAATCTGCTTCAAATGTGTTTATCTGGTTTTTATTTGCAGGATTGAGCTTAGCCAGTTTTTAGGACAGCATGAATCTGTAAGACATATGGTCATTGAGGGGATTTTGGAAGCAACTTCAAACTAATGTGTTACATATAAAAGTAGCTTTCTTGTAAGAGCAAAAGGATCGGTGCTTTCCAGACTATACTGACATTAGTGGTTGTAATGTGACTCATGGACACCTGGAGGTTTTCAGTATCCCCGCCTCTGCATCCACCACCACATCCCAGTTTAAAGCACAGCAATTATAATGACACAGCATTTCATTTATTACACAGAAGGAGAAGGGAAGAGAAGAGAAGCTGTGATTACATTTACATTATTGACATTGTAGGACCTGGATATGTCTGGGGAGACAGAGAGATCGGAGAAGGGGCAGTTGAAGAAGGGATTGTGCTGGTTTGAGGAGAGAAAATCAATCGGTTTAATCTTGGTGAATTCGAGGGGAGGGGAGGATGAGAAATGACTAAACGGAGAGAGAAGAATAGTGAAAGAGAAAAAAAAATCTGTAACAGACTGTTTAATGGCATACGTGGCATACTTTTATGGGATTATTTTCTCATCGTGTTAAAACGGGTTGCTATTAATAATAAATAGCGAATAAAGTTAAGTATGAACTTGCAGCAGCTGTATCTGATTGCTGACAGTAATGCAGAGCTCCATACCAACTTTAGCATGAATTTCATGGCTAGACCTACAGCTTGTGTCTATGGGCATGTATCGTCTTCTACTCACATACCACATCGTGACTTAAACATACTGTTTTGCACAACTTTCAGTATAACATTCATTTTGACTGCAATGTAAGAGAGTAAACCCAACAATATCAGCTTTTCTGGCTGGACTTCACTGAATCTTTGTAAAATGGCACAAATGGCGCTAATTTAAGCGCTCTGCTTTTACTACTCATATGTTCAGACGCCTGCCTTTTTTTTCTTCACTTTTGATCTGCGAACAATGTTTGCCAAGTGATTCTCCCACTCTGGGCTGAGATCAACTTGTAAATGGACTTAAATCAAATAATAATAGGCTGTGTACTGTCTCAGCATGACTAAAATAACTTCCCACTGCTAAATGGCCCACATAAATAAAACAGGCTTGGCAATGGGGTGTTGAAGTTGTGAGGTTTAATTCCAGCTCCTGGCTGGTATCACCTGGCACACCACCTCCACCTCTCATATCCCACTTCTCTTGTCCCTCTTCAGTTGATCAACAAAGCCGAAATATCATGAGAATTAATTAGAGGACGGGAGAATATTTGTTTTATAGTTTTATTTATCCTTGTTCATATCTGCAGCCCAGGGACAGAGAGAGAAAACTTAAGCTCAATCATGTGTGTGTAAAAGAGAGCAAAGGGTCGATATTGAGAAAGACATTATGAGTCAGAAAGCAGCACGCTACTGGATCCATTTCAGTCAGTCAGACGGAGAACTGGGCCATCCATAAAACATAGTGGATTATGCGCAAAGACATTGCAGTAACAGATGCACAGCTTGCATACACACAAACACACTTAAATCTTACACATGAAGCACATGGCTGCACCCGCGCAAAAAAAAAAAAAAAAGGCCATAAACATTAATTTGTGCATGCACATCCACTCACTCGCAACACTCTCTCTCTCTTCTCACGCAAGCAAAATCTTCCTTCTATGCTCTCCCTTTCCTGTGAAATAATAAGCTCCATATTTTAGAGATTCAGACGTGGAGAAGTGTTTTGTAGGCAGAATTTTAAAAAGGGTGTCAAAGAGCATGGATGGGCAGATTTTGTGGTAGATCTATCCAAAGGAAAATCAGAGCGTCCTGCTTTGATTAATTTGATGGTGACGCTGAACTACTGTTTTGATGTACAGTGCAAGGATAAGAAGTACAAATATTTAAAAAATAAAAAAAGAATCCCTGTGATTTGTGTGGTCTGGTAGACGCGACATCACTCTTTCAGCCTCAGTGCGTGTGAGGCTTGTTTATATGCATAGAGATCCCGACGTGCGGGGGAGACATGCAGAAAATCCCCCCTTTTGTCACTCTTTATTGTGATTCTTTCTCCAGGAATTTGCTGTGGCTTGAGAGACACGATCCCCACACGCCGCCACCAGCTCGGTAAATCATAACTAGCAATTTTCTCTGTAAATAGCCGATGTACCAGTTCCAGGCCCAGCGGGAGGCGTGAGCTTCCAGAGATCTGACACATCAAGGTTAGACTAAAGGGTATGACAAATGTACCAACAAATACCTTACTTTTTTATAAGGGGGGTGATGGAGTATAAGACACCAAACAAAAATGTTTTATCTTGTCATGAACACAGTCTTTCACTCACAACTACTATATCAACTGTGTTAAAAATGATCCTGATGTACAAACAAAGGGATAGTTTTTTAATCTCGAGTATGAATTATGTGCTAAACCTAACTATCAGTTATATCATTTGCATTGAAATATTGTGGTTTATAATCCCCTACATGAAGTTATCGCTTACCAAAGCTTTATAGCGTGAGATCTTAAATACAGTTTTGTTTTTGTGAAATGCACAAAAATAAATCCCCCATTTGACTCAATGGTGTAATTATGGATACTTAAGTAAATGTCATAACTTTGATGCTTGGCTTCTTATTGTGAGATTAGTTTTGACCCCACTGCTACATCAAATCCCTTAACTGTAATAGAAAATTTTACCAGTGCAGCAGGGGTTCCCAAACATTTTTACACCATAGATCATTATTAAAATCACAAGGTTTTTATGGACCACTCAATGAGAGGATGCAGGGTGATGACTGGGATAATTTATAAGCATATTTAGGACACATTAGGGTATTATAACACATGCACTGGGCCTTTTTTCTCTCCAATTTGCTCCAAAATAACTCCCAAGCTCTCTTAAATCATGTCTCAAGTTCTGCACACACCTGAAACAGAGACTCTGACCAGCCCACTTCCATTAAACTGACTGAACCCGACTCAATAAGCTACCCAAAGGCTCTATTTTTGCTGTATTTCATCAATTATATAAAATGTATATTAAATCAGGTCAATACATTAAGATCAAGATATCTTTTGCAAAAGAGACCTGTGATAAAAAAAAAAAAAAAGATTACTGACTAAACTGACTTAAAAGACTTCCACTTATTAATAAATTACCTTACGACTTAAGCAACAAAACTTTGTTGAGACCCACTGGGTTCAGGTCTGGTACCAGAACTCCACACAAAACATGCAGACTGAGTTACTGATGAGGGACGGATTAACCAGCTGCTGACACCCTGCATTACTTTGAAAGTATCCTCTTAACAAAGAGAGTTGAGAAGGATGCAGCACAGGCAGCTACAAGTTAATCACTACACAAACAACCAACGAAATTCTAAAATTATTATTTCGCTTTCCTTTGTCCAACCACGTTGCTTCCTCTTGGCCTAATAGAAAATGTGCCACGCTGGTACAAGTCCACAGCCCGGAGGTTTGGAACCACTGACCTACGGTTCAGTATCATAACAAGCTACACTTGTGCTTAGCGTCACTGTACAGAAACACTCTCCTGACTCCAGTAATGACAAGGACAGCGCAGGGATAATTAACATGACAATGACCTTTGACCCTATTACATCCTGCCCTTAGGGACAGAGACCCCACTATGACATCACCAGGGTGTTGTGTTCATGAGGGTGACGTGACTTCTGATCATGGGTAACAAGGTAATGATGCACAAGACTGACCATGACGTAAGAATTCCTTTCAATAATGTATTGTATTGTGCTGCATTGTATTCTAGCCAATTTTCCACTCTGTACAGTAGAAACTACAAAAAACACAACACTGCCAACAAACACTATTGGTTTGACCTGAAAATAATTGGCCTGTGTCATGACCAATACGGCCTCAGAAAGTCCCGACAGGAACCACTTGGGTGTCATGGAAAGTTCCGTCTCCACAAATGTGGTCGGGGTCTTCTCGTATGTTGACTAGTTAATCAACATATGTGTTTTTCCAGCTAAAGATAGACATGGACAGCAAAGCTTTCCATAGTGTATAAGAGGAGGGTGTAACTGCTAGTATGTGAGCGGCCACTGAGAACTGTTTGTCCTTCAGACGTCTGGTTGAAGATGACATTGATATTTAACAAAATACCAGATCAGTTTGCTCTTATTATGTGGAAACAGACAAGTTTAAAAGAAAACTGCTACAGCACGTAAAATAATCTGTGTAAACCATCTGCTGTGTCTGATAAAACTCCTTTAAACCAATTCTGTGAATGAGCTTTTTACTATGAGCGATGGGGTCATACATGAGCGCACTGCCACTGTGGAATGATGTTCGTCAGTTTACACAACAGATGTCTGTTTGGTGTTTTTGTCTGTGGTCTTCTCACTAATTTGAAATGGATGGGTAAAAGGTGATGTAATGTCACGGCTGTAGCTACCACTGATGTATTTTTGAGGGGTAATTTGGGGCCTGAGCTGTAATTTGCAACCTAAATTATAAAAACCTTCCCTGAATATTCAGTTTTTATTGACCTCTAGATGTTTTATCATGGTGATATGACTGTTGGGTGTGGTTACAGGTGCAACAGAGCACATTTCTGACCTCATCCAGCAAATACCGTCAGTGATGTTGAATGTGGTCAGTGGCACAGCAGGTTTGAAATGATCACTTTCAGTTTGTGTTAAAGGTCCAGTGTGTAGGTGTCAGGGGGATACACTGGCAGAATGGAGTATAATATAATAAGTATGTTTTCTGTGGTGGGTCAGCCCAGAATGAACAGACCAAACAGTGCATTGGCCACTGTAATTTGAAACCCCTGAGCACCGTTGGAAATTTAATTTAATTTTTTTTGCTTTACTTTGAGTTTTTACTGGTTTAAATCACCTGGTTGGTGTGCTCTGGAGAGGACAAGACCTCTGCAGATAATTCCGCTCCCGTAACTGGTTTCAGCTGGTTGAAATCTGCAAGCCTCAGCACTAGATACCACAAAATCCTATACACTGTTCTTTTAAGTAACTTCCAAGTTACGCATGGTTTAAAGGCTGAAAAAAAGCATTTTTGGACCTGGAACTTTTAAGTTTGACTGTTTCAAAGTTAAGAAGTAGATCAATGAAATGCTCATTTATGTATTACATAGCCTAAAAGCATAAATACATCTCTAAATGAATAAAACCAAAAAAATGTAAGTTGAAAAATATGAAAAATGTATAGATTCTACAGACTATTTTGGGTCACTATTTGCGAATGTATGACCACAGTATTTCTTAAACTCTGGCTACACACTGATGACGTATTTCTTCTTGGCAGTCTGAACTTAGCAATATAAGAATTACTTGCAATCAGATCTGATTGACAAATTAAACTTTTGAGTGTTAAGCTTTTTCATTGAACTATTGCTTTTTGTCTTGTAATTTCAACAGAAATATTAAAACAAAGTGTTCAGGCACTTAGAGGTTACAATTCAAACCCCTTTCATATTTTACAAGCCTCTACACTGCATTGAATTTTTAACTACTACTACTAGAGTGCTCCAAAATAAACTTCTCGCATTGAAAATTAAAATAATCCCTTTATGTATTTATTTATTTTTTGCTTAATCCTCCCCTTATCTCATGGTAAGAAGGGGCTCTACAGAGGATATCTGGTCAATAAACCGCAACATGGAGCAATATTTTCTCATCAACAATTTAAATCACAGCAAATTTTAACTACATTCACTCTGTGGGATTGCCTCGAGGCTCCTAGGGGTCCCTAGATCTCCCTGCGACACCCATGTATTATGTATAAGCACAAGCCCGGTGAATAAGTCAAGAGATAAATGAATAATTACAGTTTATTTTTCCATTTGTGTTTTTGGGGTGACCTGGTTGTTGTAGTGCATCCTTTATCCCTGCCGAGGAGGAAATAAACTGCTGAGAGCAGCAGAAAGAGAGATGGAGAAAGAGAGGGAGGAAACAAGAGAGAGAGATAGAGAGAGAGAAGGAGTGAAGGAGGGGGAGAGGACAGTTGAATCCATCTCTCAGTACTATCCCTCCCTCTGGGCATTTCCCTGCTGGCACAAGATGTGTGGAGGCTGCAGCATTTTCAAACCTCCACCATGCCAATAAACTGTGTGTGTGTCTGTATGTGTGTGTTGTCTTTTACCTATGTTGTGTACGTGTATATATGCTGTATATGCTGATGTGTTATGTATGAATCAGAATCCATATATTTGCACAAGAAGCAGACAAACTTGCAACTGTGCATCAGTTCACATGTGTATATGTGTGGGTGTATGTTTGCTAATGTTTGTTCCACTATTTTTGCATGAATGCTTGTGTGTGTGTGTGTGTGTGTGTGTGTGTGTGTGTGTGTGTGTGTGTGTGTGTGTGACTCACTGCTCTCCACACCAGATGCTTCGCAGCCATCTTCATCATCGCAGTCATCTCCGCTGCCCCTCTCTGTCTGTGCGCTCCCTCCCTCCTCTTCCTCCACCTTTTCTCTGGTTTTGCTGGCCCAGCCGAGGTCCACTAACAGCTCCTACATACAACGCAAACACATACAAATGTTCATACACATCACACATACTCTGTGGATGGATGGATGGCAATGTTGATCAGTTTGTCCACCAATTTGGTTCAAACGGAAATGTCTAAACAACTGTCAGATGGATTGCCATGAAATCTGGCACAAAGAGTCTCTTCGGTGATGCACTGACCTCATCTCGCACAATCAGGTCAAAGCTGCAATTTGTCTAACACTTTGATTCATGACTAAATGCTTGCAAAACTACATGTACTACTGACATTCCCATCAGCTTCAGCTGCACGTTGTGTTTAGTGCTAATTACCCTATGTTAGCATTCCACGAGGCTTAACTGAGATGGTGAACCCTGTAAATATTACTTGCAAAGCATCTACATGTCACTTTGAACATGTTAGCATGCTGACGTTAGCTGCTGGTGTAGCTGTAAATTATTCATTTTCAGGGATTAAGTGACCTGAGCATGAGTTACAGTAAGTGTAAAGGAAAATAAGCTTATATTAGGGTGACCATATTTTGATTTTCAAAAAAGAGGACACTCGGCCCGGCCACAAGATAGCCTACTTAAATGATACTCACAGTTTACTCAAAGATGCCTTATAATTTTAATCTATTTAAAGTTTATATGTATGGATAGAAAATTCAGTTATATTACAAAATTATATCTCTCAAAGACAGAAATTCAGATAGGCCCCTATAGATAGGACACACACACACACACACACACAAGAGTGTGGCTACCCGATCCGAGCCCGATGGGTCCCGACGGTAGGCCTACCCGATGGGTCGGGCCGGGTTCGGTCAAAAATGTATAAATTGTATTCGGGCTCGGGTCGGATTCGGTCAGCTTTCAGTGAACATGTAGTGTAAAAATAAATAAAATCCTATTGTCTGTCCTGTTTATTGCTTGGGCACTGTTATTTATGTGACAACACCTGAACATAACACACACAGACACACATTGGCTGTTTGTTTCTACCTCTCCCCTCGCTGGAAGTCTCGGACCTCCAGCCGCCCGCCTCCGCCTTGATTAAATGCTGAAAATAAAATAAAAGAGGGAGACAGGTTTTTCCTATTTTATCTTATTTTGTTTTATTTCTCCCTCTCCTCTCGCTGGAAGCGTCGGACCTCCCACCGCCCGCTCTCGTCTCCAACACGGAGGCCTCCCTCTCCGCAGAGCACCCACGGCGCACGCCCGGCCTGTTAAAGCCTATAACCACAACAACTGTGTGACACAAACTCAGTGCTTTACTCATTAAATAATGTCAGGCTCGGTTTGGGTTCGGACAGAGATATGTGGCCCATGCCGCACTCTAACACACACACACACACACACGGAAAACCGGACATTATCATCAATTTATAAAAAAACCCCAGACGCTCCGGACGGGACATGAAAAGTGGACATGTCCGGGCAAAAGAAGACGTTTGGTCAGCCTAAAGGCTTATATGCACAAATCACAAAGATTACAAACAGCTAAAGAAACAGTGAGGATTGCATATTGCAACTAGCTGAAACTTCTCCTGGTTAGAGTTCCTTCAGTGTTCATTGTTCAGGAGTTTTTTATCAGGAACAGATTTATCCACAGAGGTCTCTTCCTCTCCAAAACTAACAAACCAGGGGATTAAAACCAGTAAAAACACTGAATAAAGCAGTGTCATATTACAAATCAGTGTTTCTCCAACACTGTTTGGCATGTCAGAGACAGAATGCTAGCCCACCACTGGCTAATGTCTACTTATCTGTTTTCTCTCATAATTTAAGATCCAAACGTTCAAGAGGTTTTCACTAAGAACTTATTTATCCGCAGAGGTCTCTTCCTCTCCAAAACAAATGGACCCAGTGATTTAAACCGGTAAAAACACTGACTAAAGCAGTTTAACTTAAAAAAATAAGTGTTTTTCCAACGCTGTAATCGCAGAGGAACTCCAAACTACGGTGCCCGATGTGAAAATGCGAATGGTCCTATAGAACCACTGTTAGGTTTGTACATTCTGGGCTTCTGTAGAAACATGGCAATCTCCATGGATGAGGACCAGCTTCCTATGTAGACATAAACATCTCATTCTAACGTAACGAAAATGCAACAATTCTTATTTTCAAGTGATTATACACTAAAGAAGACATACTTATTATAATATATCCCCATAAGGGATCTTACACACTGAACGTTTAATAGCAATGGGGTCAAGGGTCAAAAATATAGCATACTCTAATAATACTTAAATGATCATGATACCAGAGCAATCATTAAAGAGAGATGCTAATGAGAGCTAAATCCAAAAAAGGGATGTTTTACTATATTTTTCCTCTCTAAAGGCAGCAAATGGCCACAGAAACATCTTTGTGCAAACACAAAAACATGCACAAAAATGCAACAGAACAGAAATACACACACACACGCGCACACACACACACAGGTCAGAGAGTAGACTAAAGGGTAATTGAGGTCATGCTGTCTCTGTGTGAATCCATATTCCCTACTGCTCAGCTAAGTCACAGTGTGAATGCTTCGGCATGTTACATAATTGTGATGCCGGATGGAAACCTCATGTCTCGTAAAGCTCAACTAATGAGGGATTGAAAAAAAGAAAAACATCCACTCAGTTTAAATCAACTCGACTACAATCGATGGTTGCAGGATTTGATTAACTTATAAAGCACAACACAAACTTCCTGTCCCAGTAAGAAACTATAAAGCACCAAAATGGGAGTTATAAGGTTTGCACACATATACAGGAACATGTAATTGACTCACAGTATGATGAATGTGTATCGTAGAGAGTCAAGGTGGGTAATATATAAATTCCAGCCGAAAGCAAAGATAAGGCAAACAGCCACCAGTTTTATAAAGGAAAACGATATATGGTAGTGACATTTCATTCTATTTTATTTTAGATAACACTCACACACTCTATATACAGCAAAGATGATGCCACCAAGATTGTAACATCTATCGTAATGATTTATGTTACTTTACAATAGTAAAAATCTGTCTGGCAAATTAAACACTAACAGAGGCCACACTGAGAGTCAACACTTTTGGATTTCATAATTACAAACATTTTTATTTTTTTTACGTCATTGTCATGTAGGGCAACAGTGGTTCTGAAAAACACTTCCCCTTCTAAGTTGCTTGTTGCTAGACAGCCAAAATCCATTATACTTTAGAGTATTTGAAGATGGCTTAACTCTGCCTTGCCAATATAATCCCTTAACACAAGACCATATGGGATAAGATGTTGTTATACATACACACATGCTGACTGAGTAGGCATATAGTGTACATTTTTTCTTCACAGCACGACCCTAAAAATGTGCAGCAGTAGACTTACACATAATTATATTGCAGTACATGTGTATGTCTTGGACATGCAGTATGCATGCTAAACAAACAGGGCTATAACCTGCTTTTATTATATGCACATGATATTTAAACCTACACTGTTGCTTCATATGTTAAGTAAATGAGCACAAAGAGCAAAGTATATTGCTGGCTGTTCTCGTGCACTGTTTGAAAGATTCCTACAAAAAGTAATGCACCAAAATTCGTACATATCCCACTCAATCATGAGCCGGTAATTTGTGCTTAAGCCATGTATTTTTTGAAGGCTCCAATCAGGTGAACAATGCATCGACAGGAGTAAACAAGGAAGTGGTCCTGATCCGTTCCCATAAGGGCAAAGCTTAGCATGGTGGGTGGGTCACAAAATGTAGGACTTTCCCCCTGAAATTTTCCCTGAGAGACCACAGTAACTTTACTTGCCTAAACCTAACCTCCGTAACTTAAGCGTGTAACATCATTTGTGGGGTGTTCGTTCATTAGATATATGAATCATTGTGTGTGCATTTTCATAGGATATCATGAGGATACTTTGCGCTATTGGTATTTCTAACAATTTTAAAATAACAATTGATGATACTGTCTACCTATGTTTTAGGATGACTTTTTGGATAGATGCAGGTTGGATACATAAGGAGGGACATCTGGCCTCTGCTGTAAAGTAATTGCAGGGCAGTCCGTGAAAACAAGGGGAATCAAGGTTAATATATGACAGCATGTCCAAAGGGACATGGAGACAGACCAGACTCTGTGCAGTGATTCACCATCTTGTCATCGGACTGCAAATGAGGGCTGAGGGAGGACAAAAACACATTACAGCAATGTTTCCACCAGGACTGTCTTTTCTTAGTCATGTGGAAAGGCTACAATTTAAACAGAATTTGGGTCATGCGGCACTGAAATTCTCCGGTGACACCAATGGGCCTGTAACATGACAAATTATTCAAGGGTGGCAGCTGCAGAGTGGTCTGTCCAATCTAATTAATGACAGGGGAAAAACTTACAGTTAGTGGCAAAGGTGAGGACTTTTTGTCTTGTCTTATTTGTTTAATGCAGGACAACATTGATTAAAGATGACTAATGGTGGGCAGTACCTAGGCTGACCAAACGTCCTCTTTTGCCCGGACATGTCCACTTTTCACGTCCCGTCCGGGGCGTCCGGGGGGGTTTTTATAAACTGATGATAATGTCATATTTCTGTCCGAACCCGAACCGAGCCTGACATTATTTAATGACCAAGGCACTGAGTTTGTGTCACACAGTGGTTACAGGCTATTTAACAGGGCGGGCGTGCGCCGTGGGTGCTCAGCTGCGGAGAGGGAGACCTCCGTGTTTGAGACGGGAGCGGGCGGCGGGAGGTCCGAGGCTTCTAGCAAGAGCAGAGGGAGAAATATAACAAAATAAGATAAAATAGGAAAAACCTGGCTCCCTCTTTTATTTCATTTTCAGCGTTTAATCAAGGCGGAGGCGGGCGGCTGGAGGTCCGAGACTTCCAGAGAGGGGAGAGGT